>NC_055689.1:21379197-21695447 GCF_017639745.1 Melanotaenia boesemani | reverse complement strand
AAAAAATGCCTTAATAGAAATAAAGTTAATGCTGTGAATCAGCCTAATATAATAGAAATGTTGTAGAGGACCTGGAGGGAAAAGTTCATGTGCAAAAACATGCTAACAGCACAGACTTTAAGCTTACCTCCAAGCTGATGTGCTGGGCTAATTAACAGGTCCAGGTACAAAAAAGAAAGCATAGTCGAAGTTATTGCTGCACAAGGGGGTAGACAACAAGATACAGACAGCAAAGGTCACCTTTTTTTTGCTATTTACAAATAGGTTTGCTTTATCTTCAGTTTTGGCTTGTGAAATTTTATGTTGAGGGTCACGTTTACACAGAAATATATACATTCTTAAGGGTTGGCAAATTTTGTAAATGCTAAAAGATAATCACTTAATCCCATCTCTACTTGTTTATTAATTTCACAAATATGTGAATATTTCAGGCTCACGGGTCTTTCTATGATTGCGGCTGGTGTAGTTGGTGGGCTGCTGGCTGTGCTTATTGCAGCACTGTCTGTCTTTGTGTTGCTACGCCGTCGCCACATCAAGAGGAAGAGAACTATGCGCAGACTGCTCCAAGAGAAAGAGGTGAGTTGAAGCAGTCTACCTTCCTACACTTGAGGGAACACATTGAGAAAGAAATTTTCAGTCTTATAAATGGTATTCAGGACTTTGATTTCCACTGTGCAGCTGGTTGAACCTCTCACTCCGAGTGGACAGGCACCAAATCAGGCATTGCTGCGGATCCTGAAGGAAACTGAATTTAAGAAAATCAAGGTTTTGGGATCAGGAGCATTTGGAACAGTTTACAAGGTAAGCACTCACCTCAAGTTTGTGTTTCAAACCAAGTTATTGTTCAGAGTAAACTCCAGTGCTGAGCTGTGTTGAACCTGAAACTACGTAGTGCTCTAAGCTGCTAAGTGTACACAACCAACACCCCTCTGTTTTTACTCATCAACATGTGTTATCAAATTTTTTCATAACAAGACTGACTTGAATATATTTTCAGTGTTGTTTTATTCATAATAGGGACTTTGGGTTTCACATGAAGACCAAATCCTGTTAAATTTGAGTTAATTGTATTTTTAGAGTTGGTTTTGATAAAGAAGGATATAAGTGTTTGAACACTTCCAGTCTGGCTTTCGTCCACTCCACAGCACAGAATCAGCTCTTCTGAAAATAACAAATGACCTTCTGATGGCAGCTGATTCTGGCCTCATCACCATCCTTATTCTCCTCGATCTTACTGCAGCATTTGACACCATTTCTCACAGCACCCTCCTTAATAGACTGGCATCCATCGGCGTCTCTCATACTCCTCTTACCTGGTTCACTTCATACCTGTCCGACCGCACACAGTTCATTCACATTAAGGATCATTCATCACAATCACTCCCCGTAACAGCCGGTGTGCCCCAAGGTTCTGTCCTGGGGCCTCTTCTGTTTATCATTTATATCCTCCCGCTTGGTCACATTTTCCGCAAATACAATATCAACTTTCACTCTTATGCAGACGATACACAGCTCTACATCTCATCAAAACCAAATTCTTCTGTTCCGCCTTCATCCCTCTCTGACTGTCTTCTTGAAATCAAGACATGGTTCTCTTCCAATTTTCTTAAACTCAACAGCAGCAAAACAGAAGTTCTCCTTGTCGGCACACCCACCACTTTAACCAAATCTCACAGTTTCTCTGTTAACATTGACAGCTCTTCTATTCTCCCCTCCCCTCAGGTAAAAAGTCTCGGCGTCATTTTCGATAGCACCCTTTCATTTCATTCACACATTAATAGCATCACTCGGTCTGCCTACTTCAACCTCCGAAATATCAACCGCTTGCGTTCATCTCTCACTCCACATGCTGCAGCTATCCTAGTCTACAGTCTGGTCACCTCAAGAATCGATTATTGCAATTCACTTCTTTTTGGTCTCCCCGATAAATCACTTCATAAACTACAGCTTCTTCAGAACTCTGCTGCCCGGATTATCACTTGCACACCTTCTTTTCAACACATCACACCGGTTCTCAAACAACTTCACTGGCTCCCAATAAAATTCAGAATCAACTACAAGATCCTGCTTTTCACCTTCAAATGTCTCCATAATCTGGCCCCTCCATATCTGTCTGACCTACTCCATATAGCTACTCCCTCCCGTACTCTCAGATCATCTTCCTCCATTCACCTTTCTGTGCCCCGTGCCCGTCTCACCACCATGGGGAGCAGAGCCTTCAGTCGCTCTGCTCCCCAGCTCTGGAACACACTTCCACCTGAACTCCGTAACATCGACTCACTTCCATCATTCAAATCACAACTTAAAACTCATCTGTTTAAACTGGCCTTCTCACCTTAATGTTTTTAACTGTCTGCTGCACGATGTTTGTTTTGATGTTTTGTCTTATGTTTTAACTGATTTTAATTGTCTTTTGTGAGGTGACCTTGGGTCTTGAAAGGCGCCTTGAAATAAAATTTATTATTATTATTATTATAAGTTATATATATATATATATATATATATATATATATATATATATATATATATATATATATATAAGGAACTGAAATACTGTATTCATGTGAGCTCATAGTTATCTGAACTGAACTGATTTCAGGTTTACACCATTTTATGAAAACTTTTTTTGTCAAAGCTAAGACTACAAATTGACTGTATACTCTGTTCCTACAAGCATGTTAACATGTGTAACTGAACTGTACATTTAAATGTTGGCAAGGCCGCTCGTGTGTTGGCATACTTGACAATTCATTTATTATTCTATGAAATAAAAGAAAGATATGCCCTTACAGGGTCTGTGGGTCCCTGAAGGAGAGGATGTGAAGATTCCAGTGGCTATCAAGGAACTGAGAGAGGCCACATCACCAAAAGCAAACAAAGAGATTTTGGATGTAGGTTCTGTGATTAATTTGAATTCTGGTCTACACATTTACTGTAAAACTGATTCACAGTTTAAACACTGATCTGTTTAACATGTTATTTCCCAGTTTACTAGTTTAAATGGAAATCTAAAGTTAGATTGTGTGTTTTTTAGAAATCGTCACAATTTTCTTATTTGATTCTACTGCAATAAAAGACCAGCAGTGTCTTATTGTGTTGCACAGTGTCAGCTGTTGCTTGCCGGATGCTGACTGTAATGTACTCTGCAATTTATAGCACAAAGAACTTTGTTTGAAACTAATGAACACTTGTTTTTCCTTGTAATGGAGAATGTGTCAAGTTACATAGTGACTGCCTTATGGAGCTCTGGGAAATGGGATTAATTCATTAGAGGGCAATGTGAATGTGTTGGTGTGTAATATCAGGCTGAGGTGTTCTGGAAAGGAATGCAGTCCTGAAGCTGCAGCCTGTTCTCTAAATACATGACTGCGAAGAGATAAGTAAGTGGTAGAATCTCAAATCCTGTGATTTTGTGGGTGTGCTGCTCAGTCGCCGTCTGTCTGCATGTTGTTGTAGGCAAGTAAGTACAGTGAACTTCCTGACTTAAGGGCAGTCCTATATTTGTAGCCAAGAAAGATCAAGTTTCTTTCTTTTCTCATTGTCAGAATCACAAACCTCCCAGCAAAGTGAATATTTGCTCAACAGTATTGAAACTGCAATAGACACAAAGGAAGTATTTGGTTTGCAATTAATGCATATATAAAAAGAACCCTACTAAGTTAAGTCCAATCTGTTGGCTCATGTCTTCTTGCAAGAAGTCTTTTTTTTTCTTTGCTAGCCGGTACTGATTGTTATAACATTATTATTATGTTGTTTTTTTTACCCCCTTTTTCCCCATTGAAGCTACTTTCTGTTATGATTGAGAGTTTCCACTCTCAAAAAAAATATCTTAACTGCTGTAAATGCTGCTAAGAAACTTGACACCTTACACTGTGTATCCCACGGATGTTTCTGCTAAGAAACTTGACACCTTACACTGTGTATCCCACGGATGTTTCTCAATCAGTTGACTTAATGAATGTGCACAAACCTGCCTAAATTCATGAAAAATTGACTGGAAGGCAAATATTGTTTATCTTATTTAGACTACACACAAAAAGAAAAGATAATATAAAACTGTATGTCTTTATCCGTGATTCAGGAAGCTTATGTGATGGCCAGCGTGGAACACCCCCACGTGTGTCGTCTGCTGGGCATCTGTCTTACTTCGACGGTGCAGCTCATAACACAGCTGATGCCGTTCGGCTGCCTGCTGGACTACGTCAAAGAGAACAAAGACAATATCGGCTCCCAGCACCTGCTCAACTGGTGTGTGCAGATAGCCAAGGTAAGATGGAAGTGATGAGTTGTAAAGTTATGTGGTATGTTCTCTGTTGGGATGCAGTAATTGTTGTGTAGATATATTACATTTTCTGTTGATTTTTAAATAATCCTTATTTCTGCATAGCAAGCAAGTTAGGTTAGTTTTCTGTTTACAGTTATAATAAAGGGCAGCAGGTTAGCATATGGCCATGCAACATTTTCAGTCTTTTCAAGCAATTGTGAGAAGCGCCACTGTTGTGTAATCATCTGCGCTGCATTATTTGTTTGACAAAAGGGTATGAACTACCTTGAGGAGCGCCACTTGGTGCATCGTGACTTGGCAGCCAGAAATGTCCTGGTCAAGACTCCTCAACATGTTAAGATCACTGACTTTGGTCTGGCCAGACTCCTCAATGCTGATGAGAAAGAGTACCACGCCGATGGAGGGAAGGTTGGTTGAGGATGGATCATCTAATGTGTTTATAATTTTACTTTGTCTATTACAAATATTTCATATTATTGTTTAAGCCTGTGTCT
The DNA here is from genome assembly GCF_017639745.1 of Melanotaenia boesemani. Taxonomy (NCBI): domain Eukaryota; kingdom Metazoa; phylum Chordata; class Actinopteri; order Atheriniformes; family Melanotaeniidae; genus Melanotaenia; species Melanotaenia boesemani. Next base: position 21,690,668 of record NC_055689.1, on the reverse strand, counting down.
TAAAGAAGTAATGTGTAGAATTTAGGGCCATCTAGTGGCAAAATAGCAGATTGCAATTATCCGAGTACACTCCCTCTCCTGAGTGTGTATTAGAATTACTCTAACACAGAACTCATTATTTTTAATGTGAACTGAAACGTAATTGTAGATATTGTATTGTATTTCTGCCAGTAGATCTCCAAATATTCTACATACTATAACATCTTTAGTCATAAACTGTCTTTGTAGCACACAAATGGACCTTTATTTGAAAACATCATTTGAGTTTTTATATCCTGTTGGTCTTGCAGAAAGATCACTTCCCTTGCACTGAATAAATAAGCTCCATTCCATGAAAGATGGCATTTTTCTCACTTTTTGTTGCTTCAGATCTTATATAAGTGGTGTGTTATATAATTAGTTCCTGTCAGTGAACTGAGTTCTTAGACATGTGACAAGTTAAATCAGCAAAGTTTGTGTAATCATTGGTTCTTTGTCTTAGAAGCACTATGTTTTAAGAATAAATAACATATAGAGAATGTATTATATGTATTGTATTTTACCTGACAGACTACCTCAATTCAATTAAATAAATATTAAATATAATTAGGATGAATAGTGTTTATCTGGTGTTTCGAAATACATCTGAACAATAAACTCAAACACAGAAATACAGAATTATTATGTATTATAAATACATAGATACACTGGAACTTGCTGTTGATTTAAGATTTAAGGACCTTTGTCCAACAGGTTCTAAGTCCTGTTATATAGCTCAATAAAGGGACATTTAGCTAGTTTGATAGTTGAGTAAAAGCATTCAGTTTCTCTTCTCTTGTAAAAATTGTAGGACAAACAGATAATGTGTTACACCATGTGAACATTGCAGTTCTCCGCCACTGGGTGACGGTACAGTTACATTATAAACTGATAAAAGGTAAAGACATTATTTTTAGTGTCACTGGACTTTCAATAAAGAAGCCATATTTGACTATATGTGAGTTGTCCCTGTTTTTAATAGGCTGTCAAAGATATTGCTCAGTATATAGTGCAGATTGAGTGAACTAATTTTCAGTCATCACTTTGTCTTTGATGACAACCCTGTAAACAAATGCATGTGATACATTGCTGATAAAACACATGAAGCATGGAAAGCCGTGCTTTAGCCCAAGAAACTATTATAAACACTATGCACCTGTTCTGATGGTGAGTTTCAACACTTTGCATTCCTGCAGGTTCCAATAAAATGGATGGCTCTCGAATCTATCCTGAACAGAACTTACACTCACCAAAGTGATGTATGGAGTTATGGTAAGCCTCTATTTCTCAGTTGTGAATACATGCGCCACCTCTAGCTTAGTAATTCTCAACCTGGCTCACAGTTTGTCCCAGATTGAGCTTGAATCCTTGTGTAACTTCAAATATGAAAAACAGCTGTGGCTTTGTGCTCCTCCTGAGTATTAGTAACTGTCTCAGTGGAGAAATCTTTTTTCATTGCTAACAGTAAGTAACAGTAAGTGAGGCAAAGGGAGAGAGGACAGTCGCTCTAAAGCTTCACATAATGTTGTTTTTGGAGCTAACAAAGCCAGTAAACATTTTAAAACAAAATGTTGAAAAAATTAACAATATTTTGCCAGAATCTGTGATTTTCGGACTCAGGTAGCACACACCTACACACCAGCAGTCTCAGATGGACAATTTTACATCAGTAGAAATTGTTACTTCAACCCACTCAAGATGATCCTCCAGCTCAGGAGTGTACATCTGGAAAGATGCACACACACACAGAGAAATCAAACACAGCATAGCTGTTTTAGAGTGGGCCTGCTTCCAGATCTTCTTCTCCCCAGGGTTTGATTATGACTTCCGCTCAGTCTGGCAAAAGCAAAAGCTTTTTCCTTTTTTAGTTCTACCAACACAGAGATGCATCCTGCTGATTTCCACTTCTGCAGGCACTCAATTTGTCAACATTTTGTTACTGTGTGATATTTGAGAAGCGTTCATCCTGTCACTCTTGCTTCCTCTCATCTATCCTGAGCAAAACAAACTGAATGACAGCTCATCAGAGTGACATTTACCAACTGTCCAACTGTCCTCCTTCCTGTACTGTAGGTGTGACAGTCTGGGAGCTGATGACTTTTGGGAGCAAACCATACGATGGGATTCCAGCCAGTGAAATATCCGGGGTCCTGGAGAAAGGAGAGCGTCTGCCTCAACCACCAATCTGTACTATAGATGTGTACATGATCATGGTGAAATGTAAGCTTAGTATATTTGCTCTTATTTAATGTAGATATATATTTACATAGCCCCTAAAGATTTAGTGCTTGATAACGCTATTAGTATTAGCTAATGAAATGATGGATTAAAAATGAATCACTTCAAGTTTCTTAAAAATAGTCTGAATTAGATTGCTTCAGCATTTCTGACCTTTGATCAAGCAAAGACAAACATTACATGAATCTACTTTGGCCATTGAAATAGGATATTTACATGCTTTCACTTTTTTCTAATTTTTTTAATAGACTAAATTATTTAACAAGGAAAATTACCATAAAAACAATCTATAACTAATAAGAATAAGTCACAGCCTTCTTTTGTTTATTTTTGTACATTTTAACCATAGTCAAACAGTTTGTTTGTTTTTATGTCTTTGTCTTTCTTATGTCTTTCTTTTAATTGTTTCTGTTGATGTGTCTGCGTAGGCTGGATGATCGATGCAGACAGCCGGCCTCGTTTTCGAGAAATAATAGCAGAGTTTACCAAGATGGCTCGAGATCCATCCCGCTATCTTGTCATTCAGGTAAGCTTCATTCCCCTGCTGAATGCGAGAATCTGCCGTGAATTTGATGTTGAACTGCAGTGATGTGTCAGATCCACAAAACTTGAAGCACATATTATTTTTCCAGGGTGATGACCGCATGCATCTACCAAGTCCTGCAGATACTAAATTCTACCGCAGCCTGATCAGCGGCGAGGACATGGAGGATGCTGTGGATGCAGACGAATACCTGGTGCCGCAGCATGGCTTCTTCAGCAGTCCGAGCACCTCCCGCACCCCACTGCTTCACTCTCTGGTAAGCTGTATTTTCTTTAAACCATTCATGTAACCTGAAGTTATGCTGCAAAAGATTTGACGTTATGGCACAAGAAAAATAAAAGCTGAAACATTTTCAGTATCACTGCGGGTACATGGACTCATTCGTCTTTCGTTATGCGATGTACTGTTAAATTCATAATTTCTACCCTCTAAGCTCCCCGTACTGCCATGCACACTAGCAAAGCTTAAAGAGGTACTACAGAACTTTGGCATATTTTCTCAGTGATGTGTTTCCTAACAACAGCTTATTCGGCATCCTCCTGCCTGTTTTCTGAGCTCTCTCCAAGCAGTAAAAGTCAGTCCTTTGTTGACTTTTGTCTCACCTCTTGCTCTGTCTTCTCTCTTTCATTTCCTCTGCTCCTCCGGTAATGTCCTCTTAACGTTTCTTTGCTGAATCAGGCACAGTAAAAGATAAAGCAAAGGTACAGAGTAAAGTAGGCAAATGCAAACAGTCACAAGTAGTGAAGACTAACTGCTACTTGTACTTGTACTACTTCCATAAGATGGAGTAGTTTTACTAAAAACTGTGCAGTCTTATTGCGACTGACAAGCTAATGCCGCAAGGGCCGCAGTCCTATAAGTTTTAGATTTTTCCTTGTTTCAACATACCTGATTCAAAGGACTGAGTCATTGAGGAGAACTTGATAAGCTGTTGGATCATATTTATTTGAATCAGGTATGTAAGAGCAGGGAAACATCTAAAACCTGCAGGATTCTTGAGGACCAGAGTTGCCAACCCCTCAGCTAATGGTTGGCAGTGATTTTATGAGTCATTCTGACACATCTGCTCTGATGGCTTGAAGCTTCACTGAAAATTACAAGTATTAAGAAAAGTACAGTGTAAGACAGGAAGAGCCTGTCCCTGTCATCTGTAAAGGACTGGATTAGCCCCTGATATTCCAGGTTGTTAGCCTGGTACATCATTGTTGTTACCATGTTTAATGCTGAACTTTCAGTCAGTTTTGCGTCACCTGAACTTGTTGATGAACAACAGTAATAATAACAATAACAATAATAATAATAATAATAATAATAATAATAATAATAATAATAATAATTATTATTATTATTATTATTATTATTATTATTATTATTATTATTATTATAAATGCATTTTATTTGTATAGCACTTACACTGAAGGGCAGTCTCAAAGTGCTACAAGAAAATCAACAACAGTGCATTCATGACCCCTATACTGCAAACATACCTCTTAATTACATTTGCCTTTTCCAAAACTAAAAGAAGAAAACCACTGTATTTTTTTCCAAAAATAGCTGCATTAATTGTGAGAGTAGAGGAAGAAATTGCAACACACAAAACTTACTTCACCAACATACAGTCCAGTGTTTGAAAATGTCATAGGGCTATTTTAACAGTGTTTTGGGGAAATGGGATTTCTGCATAAATCATTATCCTGTGACTCAGAATGGAAATTAGCTGTCATCTTTTAACTCATCTAAAACAATTAGCTTTCATTGCTGCCAGCAGGGAGAGACTATCAGCATCTGAGCTGAACATGGATGATCTTGTGGTGTGGGGAATTTAAAATGTGGCCAGTGTTACCTGGCCTGAACCCTTCTGCTGGCCTCATTCTGACAGCTGTCCTGACCTGACCTCAGCCACTCATCGTCCTCCACCAACGCCTCACCCCCGTTTCCTTCCAGCTGGCTTTTGATTGATGAGAACTGAGCAATAAGAACTCATCTCCTTCAGGTTCAGTGAAGGCCATGCGTGGGTCTGGTTCTCCTACCTGGGCCACTGAGAACCTGGTTAGCCCATATGAGCCTTCAAGTTTGATTACCTTTACAGGCAGTCAGGAGGGCTCCAATAAAAGCTCAGAGCCGGCCTGCTTTTGTAATATCACTATGGGGCACAACCCACTAAGAGTGAAGAGTCTTCTTTTACAGATGGTTACTGCTTTAGTGTGTTCAATTTCCTTTTCTTGTTGAAAGTAACTGCATTGCCAGAGCTGTCACTCTGTTTTCTGTATTTGCTCACTTTCAGTGTTCACAGTACTTTGACTTGGAAGTCTGACAAACACAACAAAGTTTGTCAGGTTGCCTGAATGAATATGAATTTACTAGGTGAAGCAGATTTTGATCCTATTCAGCTTGTTCTGAAGAGGAAAGCTGTGTCTTAATCAACATCCAAATGTCCCCTGAGAGTCTTTAAAATAAATCAAAACAGCAAGAAAAAAAAAAAAACATGCAAATAAAACAGGAAGTTGGTATACAAGACAGAATGGGGGGAAAATTATGAGCTAATTTTTAAATTATGTGTTTCAGAGTCTCAACAGTAGCATTGGGATGTGCCACAGCAGAAATGGATTACAGGTTAGACCAAATTAAACCTTTGTAAAAAATATCCTCTTTGTGTTGAAATGTTAATGTAATGGGAGCGCCACAGCACTGAAAACCTTTGTCTTTTGTTACAGAACGGCTTGCTGAGCACAGATGGAAGCATGGTTCATCGATATATCCCTGACCCCACAGACAAATTTTTAGATGAGGCCTTCCAACCTGCTCCAGGTCAGTATCTGTCCAAATTAAAACCCCTCAGTGATAAGATTTTTTTTGTTGTTCATGAGATCTCCATCCCATCTGTGAGGAAGGGAGACACCTAGTGGTCAAGAATAGTATTGCTGTATTGTCACTTCTGAAGATCTTTTTATCTTTCTTCCACTTATTTTACAGGATTGTCATTGCATAAATATTAAATCTGAGATACTTTAGAGAGGAATATATGTAAAACAGAATAATTTGGGATTAGAAATCCGTTCATGAAGAGAACATCACATGTACAACATTCATCAGTCTTTCAAATTAATTGTACTTTCCAGTTCATGCTTTGCAAAAGTAAAATTGTCCTGATTGTTTAAGTAGATTCGACTTATTTTCACAAAATGTAAGTCCTTATGGTAAGGGGTGAACTTATTTTAAAGTTAAGTTTATAGTCATGGGTATTACTGTGTGTTGTTTGTGGGCTGCTGTTCAGTGAGCTACACATTATTTTTTGCAGTTTTCAGAAGAATTTCTGCTCATTTTTGCTTGAATACAAGATCTCAGCTGGTGGACAATCTGTTGTCAGTTTTGTCTGATTCTCTTCTTCGTGTAGTTGCATACATTTTCAGTAGGAGACAGATCTGCTGGCAGGCCGGTAAATCACATGAACTCTAAAGTTTTACCGTTGTAAGTTATGAAAACGTGGTCTGCATTGTCCAGGCCTCCTGGGAAAAAGCATCACCTTGGTGATAGTATTACATTCTCTAAATATAATAGTCAGCACCAATGTTTGCTTCAGCTTTCCCACTTCGTGTTAATAACAGCCGTGATGGTGTTTTTCAATTTTTGGCACCTAAAACACATTTCTGTTCGTCCAAGATTATCTTGCGTCCAGACAACTCGACACTGTTTTCTTTACAGAGCTGATATATATTTTCCTCTTTGTCTAACACAGCTTCAAGTTACATTTTTGTATGGAACAGCAGACTGTGCTGAGTGAAAAGGGTTTTCTAAAATACTCCTGAGAGCACGTCTCTTTACCGATCATAGATGTATTACAGTTTCTCATGCAGTGCTGCCGGATGGCTCAGAGTTCACTAACATCCATTAGTGGTTTCCTTCTTTTACATACTGACTCAAGCTCACTGAATATTTTTACAATACTCTCTGTAGAAGTTGAAAAACCAAACTAACCTTATAATAAGAATTTTTTTTTTGTTTGTTTTTGTTATTGTAGTGATCAGTGAGTCTTTGAGTTGCCCCGCATCCTTGTTTCCAGTAACTAAACTCTTGGTTATCCAATCCTGAAGGCTTCCTCTGTCAACAATTTACCTGATCATTGCAGAAACTTCCAGATCTTTATATTCTGTAAACTCTTTGCCTCACCTCCATTTTTGTAATGGTTCTGACATCAAGTTGAAACAAAACTTGCTGCTTTGAGTGCAGTCGATGATCACCTATATCAACTATATTACAGCATGATGAAAATAAATTTGACCTAAAAGATTAAGCAAAAAAATTTAAAAAAGAAATAAATTTTACTGGTTTCTTGTCTTGTAACATTTAGTTAAACATCCCACTTTGTATAATGAAATAAAAAGTAAAGACAGTTTCTCTTATCTGTGGCTGGAAATGCCTTGAAAAGTGGTACCATCAGTTATAATCAGAAATGTTGTGTTTTTGGAGTCGGGTGACACATGGTGTCATTTCAAATCATTTTTCCTCACCAGAAAATTGCAAATGATTTTTTTCTGAAAGAAACAAGGGCGAAGGCTGAGGTGAACATAAGTCTGTTGACCCCCAGCACTGCTGGATTGTAGTTTAAATTTTCTAAATACAATGAAATCACTCAGTGAACGATCTGACAATCCTTTCCTTTGTACTTACTTATCTACCAAATTTTTACAAACTTTCCATTTAACAGGGGATGTTTGGACCATCCTCTTCATCCCTTACACCAAGATTTAATAATTTATTGTCACTGTCACCAAGAGAATTTCCCTCTGTGTAATTAGCATAGCAACTAATATTTGTCTTTTTTATTTTACTACTCAGTTATAACTCGTACTAGTGTGAATGAGAAAGAGTTGGTAGTTGCAGGGTAATAGACTACGTGTGTAGTTAATTTGTCACATTTGTTCATCAAGAATGATTTTACAGGGAACAAAGCTCATAAGAAATAAAGTTTAAAGATTTCAGACAAAAGTCAAAGCCCATTTCAGTGCACAGTCTCTGCTCGTAACTGCATTACAACATGATGAAAGCATGTTTGACTGAAAAAGATTTAGCAGAAAAATGACAGAGAGAAAGAAATCTCACAGCTGTGGTATTCCTGTCTAATGTCTCTTAGTTTTTATGTTGTCTTTAGAAGAAAAACCGTCTTAAATGCGAGAAGAAAAAAAATGTTTTAAGAAAAGATTGTCTGTGATGTTTCAAGGTAAAGAGGCTAAAGGTTCAAAAGCACAAAAGAACTGATCTTGAAGTTGTGCTAAGCCAGGGGTTTCTGGTTTTTATCATTATTCGTCAGCAGCTTCTAATGTCCTGTTATTTTAGCTGAATAATGAAATTTACACAAAAGAAAAAAAAACTCTACACTTAATTTGAAATAGTCTTTCTGACTCTTTTACAGACTATATGAACCAGAATGGAGTTTCAGATGTGGCCAATCCTGTCTATCAACATCCTGGTCCACCCCGCACCCTTCTTCCCACCATCTCGTCTGACGAAACAGAGACAGAATACCTGAATTGCTTTAAGAATGTGGCCAATGGACCCGAATACCTCAATGAGTTCCCCTCCTCCGCCATCTCTCCATTTAACTCCAACAATGGAGTCTACAGCAATCAGAAATACCAGCCCCAGAACAGCATAGACAACCCAGATTACCAACAGGATTTCACTCCCACCTTCAAGACTCACACCAACGGACACATACCAGCAGCAGAGAACACAGAGTACCTGGGCCCTGACTAAGGACTCTGTGGAATATAATAAAAATTACGAGACAGTTTCTCTTATCTGTGGCTGGAAATGCATTGATAAGTGGTACCATCAGTTATCACATGTTATCTTTTGGAGTCAGGTAACACATGGTGTCATTTCAAATCATTTTCCTCACCAGAAAACTACAAATGATTTTTTTTTTCTTGACGAAAGCAAGTAAGGCTGAGGTGAACATAACTCCTGACCCTAGAGCTCCTGGACACTCCATCCCTGCCAGGAAATGAAGATCTTCAAATGCACAAAATACTTTATGTAATCCTAATGTGTTGTTAGAGTAAAATCTACTAAAAGGATTTAAACACATTACTTTGGAGGCCGGTGGTGCTGTTGCTTAAAACAGACAACTGGGCCCTCAACCCAAAATCAACCCGTGGTACACATGTCTTTGTGCACCCGCTGGTTACAGACTCAGAGCATTTTTCTGTAATAAAGTCAAGAAGATAAGAGCTGTTAAACATAAGTATCAAGAGCAGTTGTTGGATTCTTCAGGGGCCAGACAACACGCTTCCTGCAGGATGAGTGAAGAAGACAAAACTTTGCCATGTGTAGAATGTAGTCAGTGTGACGGAAAACGCTGATGACTTGCATTGTTTAAATATGTTACCTTGATGCTCGAAACCAGGTCTTTATGTTTTAAAAGTCTGTGTGGAGCAGTGGAGTTGCCTTGTTCTCCCTGGTGTATCATATCGCGTTAAATATGTAGAGAATGTGACGGCAAACACGACTGTGGTTCATTACACTGCTGTGTTTTGTTGCTCAGAACTTGTAGCACTTTTGCAATAATGTGAGTTATGTTTGTGCAGACCTAAAACGTTGGCTGAGTTTTTCTCTTTTTTTTATTCTTAATCACCAGTATGCTCAGATGACTGATTACTTTCCAATCTTCTTACTGCACTCAGAGCTTATCTGGATGTTTCTGCTCAGCACACAAACAAAATATGTCATTCTGTTCCCATGATTTTCTTCTTTTGTGACATTACAAAAAATGCTGGCCATGTGTACATTTTAGTTGTAGCATTTCCTTGTGATGTATGTCAGAAATTAGGAATGTGTTCAGTCATTTTTCCCTTGTTGTTTTATAGTCTATTGTTTCACCCAGGGTGTTGACACCATATATGTGATCCTGCTTCTAGCTTTAAGGCTTTTAGTCTTGCAAGAGCATTAACTCTGCAGATATTATTCCTAGTTTTAAAGGAATATGTTATTGTAGCGGTCTGTAAGCCTATTTTTGCGACTTTACACAGGTACATGTACAGAAAACAGTGATTATCCTGAAATGTACCCTAAAATAGTCACCTGTAATTTATATTCAGTACACATTTTTGTCATACCATATGCTGAATATACACTTATTCCTGATTGTGATCATATCATTTAAAGAATATAAATAAATCTTTTTTTCTATGTACGTAAGTTATTTGTTATTGTCCACAGCTGTGATGTGACAAGGTGAGAAGAAAGAATGACTGAGAAACTAATGATTCACTTATCTACTCAGTCTTTTTATCTTAATGATGCTGCACTTCAAAAAACAATGCCATGAAATGATTTCATCAGCACATGGTCAGCAGAGTGAAACCTGCAGCCACCGTGATGCTGTCTGCTTACAGCACCAGGATTTGACCACAATGTGTATGATGTGTTCACAGAAGAAACTAAATTACTCAAAGATGAAGAAAAGCCAGATTTATATGTTGCTAATGTGCCTTAATATTTAATTAATTTGTTATTTAACTGCCATCAGCAGCTAGCCAGTTTCTAGACCAGGGAAAAATTTAGGAAATGTGATTACATTAAACACACACATGTTTTTTAATCACCAGAATAAAATGTGTAAATAAATACCTGCTGTGTTCAGTACCGTACTGACCAGGAAGAACTGTGGTATCAGAAATATTACATAGCAGGGTTTCATCGAATGGTTTGGGAAGATTCGGGCAAAATAGTTGACAGACCTTGGAGAGGAAAATACTAAACATTAATAACTGCAACCACGAATGAGAAAAAAAAAAAACTGCAAAAGTTAATTATTTAAAATAACTGGGCCGCATTTATCACCTCGTATCTGGTTGTTCTTCCTGGAACTATCAGCAACTGCTTTGGAGAATGTCATAAAACTAACGGGAGTTTGTAGACTATAAACTCTTCTTCTACACTCATGTAATATTTATGGCCATAAATCCTACATTTGTGGTCACCATACACTATCATAGCCAAAAACTTAACACATACAGATGTGGAAATTTTTTCTTGAAATAGCTGAAATTATATGAAAAGAGATTGTTTCAATTAATCCTAATTTCTCTGTTAAAGAATGGATGGAAGTAATCTGTAAAGTGTCTTTAATTGAGTAGGTGAAATATGGACTGTGTGAGAGAGAAATATATCTATAAAAGAGGAATGGAGCTTGTTTCTCTCTTAGAGATTAAAACATTGTTCTATAAACCTTATGGGTTGGTATCTGCTGTTGGACTCTGGAGCTGATTGACTGAATGAATGTGATCTCGGGACCAGCCTCATTTAAATACAATAGACTTAACTGAAAAGTTGCAAGGATTGATCTCTGTATCCAATCAGATAGGGGATATCAAATTATTTAGCTAATATTTTGGGCTATTAGTTATATAATTATGGACAGCAATGACTGTAATGTTAGGATATTTACTGTATAAGAGGTTAAAAGTTGATTTGTTGACTTTTTGTAACAATGTGTGTCAGCATGAAACTTCCTGGAGCAAAATTCATATTAAACCTGTTATTTCTGTTTTACAAAAATATGAATATTAAGACAGGCTGAAATGTTTGCCTTAATTTTGTTAACTTTTTAGCATCAAATGTATTTACAGCGGGATGTTTTGGATATTTCGCCTTATGGCACAGAAAAAAATAAAAATCAGTCAGACAGACAAATCCTTTGTGTGTGTGTGTGTGGGGGGGGAGGGATTGTGTAAATAAATAAAAATATATCAACTCCAACTTTTTAGTGAAGCGCCTTCAGGAAAGATTGTGCCACTAAGGTGAATCTATTAGAGGATTTATTAATAACTCCCAGAACAGCTGCTTATTCGAATTATAAGTTATTTATTTATCACAATTTTTAATCCAGATTTCTTAATAATTACTTTAAATAAAATTCTAATTTGTATTTTTTTTCTGATCATCAAGATTTTGACACAGCACATTTTTTATTTTGGTCAGTTTCTTATCACCTGTCTAAAAGAAGACACCCACCACACTGAATATTATGTAACCTAAATCTCCACTAGCTCAAATAAATTGAAACTATTTACTTCCATGTTCTTGTTTTAGCAACTCGTTGGTTAAAACAAAAAACAAGTAAAAAAAAAATCCTCTCCACGGTCCTTTGCGGTTATATGCAGTGTGTGGCTGGTATCGCAGGGTGGCAGCACTGAGACAAAAACAGTTTGTCTCCGCCCGAAAAGCAAATACTACGAGGAAGAAGAATCATCAACAAGATATGGGAAACTTTACCTGAGCTGTCAGTGCGTTTCGATCTTTTCAGTAAGAGACATGGGACCTTTAGCAGGGAGGCACGGTTTATGTGCATTTTTCCTAATAATATTCATTTCAGGAGGATATATTCGATGGGTAAGTGTAACTTACGTCCCGTGACTATTACATGACTCAGCTCCGACTACGGTAGCTATTTTGTTGTTTATCTGAGATGAGTACCGAAAGTAGATGTAGATCACTTGAGCTGCGTATCATTAGTCCTGATATAGATTTAAGACAGCCTTAGCCAGTAAATATCTTAATAGTGGTCTTAACATATAGCTAGCGTAAATGCTACCGAATAAGCTTGTTACGTTCATAAAAAGCTAACATCAAATCTTCTCTAGAGACTATTAGTGATACGGGTTGTATGTGAGAGTCGAAGCTAATGTCGAAACCGGTTTCTTATCATGAGAGAGCAAAACTACATTATGTACTCAAATGTAGCCCGGCTATGTGTCCAGGCTACAACTTTAACACAGTTAAGCTAAGTGACGCGTACAATGGAAGAATAAAGTTGAACCATAGGAAAAAATAAGCAATCCGAGTTAAATCAGGTGACTAAATTATTCAATTCACGCTACAGTAAAAGTTATGGTAACAACGCAGGTCATTCAGTTGAATTTAGACTAATCTCAATGTTAATAGATTAGCTTGAGGTTGATGTGAATTCAGACATTAAAGGTTTTCTAGTGGATGCTGCCACAAAACGCAGTTTTTACTGTAAATTGAATGTGTTTTGTATGTTCAGTGCTTGTTGTCCAAATATAATCTAAACTTTCCACGAATCTCAGGTGAATTCTGTGTTTACAGTGGGTTGGATGCTTTTCTTCTTTCTTCAATTCTTTCTGCACACAAGTTATTTCCAAAGCCATTTTGCTGTATAATAAAACAAAAATATAAATGTTTAATCATCGGGTAGCCTAACACAAAAAGTGTTCCTGTAATTACACATTTCCAATTCAAATCTGCCCTGATTATCATCATTTATTCGCTATAATCCTGACTAATCTGCTACTACTCAACTTGGTAATATTAAGGATTTGTTCAAGGAGGAAAAGGACACAAACTAAATTAGAAAAAGTATTAATGGATGGTAGATATAAAGCACATAGAACCACAACTATAAATATGTTGTAAATGATGGAGAATTACTAAACAGATCAGACTTAAAAGCAATGTCAGAGTGATCCCTGCTCCATCATTTGCTTTGATTATTGATTTGATCAGATGTAAATAATGCTCACTGGTCACATTGGCCTCTCAACCCCCGACATTGTTTACTCTCCTTTACATGATGCAATTAGGTCAGTCCACTGGATTTCACAGAGCTACCTTGAAACCTTGTTAAAATACCTTAAATGTGATTAATCATTACATTTTCTAAGATACACTATCAGTATCCCAGTCAAAAAAAAAGAAAACTTAAAAAAAAAAAAAAAAACAGAATGTTGGAATTTTAATAAATCAATTAAAAAAAATTTAAAATATAGATTTTTGTTGTTGTTGTTGTTGTTGGATACTACTCTGGGTTTGCAGACTGTTACAGAAACTTGTGAGTGAGCTTGATTCTTGTATTAGGTTAGAGGTGGAATTTCTGTTACAGGGCCACTGCAGGGTTCTGATCCTCAGTCTAGATTAAAAAAAAAAAGCTAAGTACTTTCACAGTTTATCTTACAGCAGTTCTGTATGTTGCTAATCTCCACCTACAGATATGATGACCTCTGAATTCTGTCCATGAAATTAACTAAAGCAAAGAGTAAAACTTTGTCATCTGAAAAAGTCTTGTAGAATAAGTGAATCAACTTCCCCAAGTTACTCATCCTTGCAAAGAACACGTGAGAGGACTGATGCTGAATTGACAGTTAATTTTAATATTCTTATACAAGCTTTGTTGTTGTTTGTATGTCCTTTAAGGATATATTTCAAACAAGCAGTTAAGCTGCTGTTCTGATAAAAGCTAAACCCAAGGTTTCAATAGTTTATCCTTCAAATGCTGGATTTAGAAAACAGTTTTGCAGAAGTGAAAATGATATTTTCAGACTTGCAATGTGTTAGATACTAGAAACACAGGAACTGAGGCATGATCAGGTGCTTTTATTTGTTAGAAGTAAAAACGAGAAACCTTGTGATGCTAAGATGCATTGCTGTTATCACAATTGAACAAATCCTTTTAATCAACTCAGATGGTTCTTTGTAGTCTTTGGAGGAACTCGGGATGTTTGTTAAATAAACAAGCTGTTTTATACAAATGAAAAACAAATTAAACCCTAAAGTCAAAATGTAGAGCGACTAAGTGAAATTCAAAGGCCAGTTTGGCTTTCTTTTTGAACATGTGCTGGATTTGTATTATTTGTGTGTTTCTCTCTATCTCAGAGAGGACACCGGCTCTATTGCACAGCTGATATTAAGAAGTTTAAATAATATGAAGAAAAGCAGGTGGAAATCATTGTTTCCACATGGAGGCTGCATCTATTTCTCACTTTCTGGCTGTACTTGATTTTTTTCCTTTTTAATACAACAAATCCTGATCAGGTGTTACAAAAGAAAAATAATCTAATTCCTGTGTGTTTGCCTGATTTCATGGCCTTTCGATAATCAAACCTGGACAGAAGAGTTGTATGTTGCAACCACATGATCACTGTTTTTCTTGTCTTGCTGTCAGGTTGAGGCCCAGCACTGCGTATGGTATGGTGAGTGTGGAGAATCTATAAAGGTACCTGGAAAAAAGTACAACTGTAACTACACCGGACCACCGCTCCCTCTACAGTCTGAGGGTTATCAGCTTCTCACGGTACCTTTATTTTCACTTGTTATTCCTGATACTGAAACATATCTTCTATAACATGATGTGCATTATTTTGCACTGTGGAAGAGAATCTCAAATTCTTCATTTATGTTCAGGAACTTTGTCCAGGGTATGATTACGGGAGCCGAAATCTCTGCTGCAATGCTGACCAGCTGCGCACTCTTAAAGGGAGTCTCCAGCTGCCCCTTCAGTTCCTGTCTCGGTATGCAGTTCTGTTATAACATTAACTGATGTAGCGCATGACATATTAGGAAGAAAGTTATCAGTCCCTCTCTGAATTTCTTGAAAGCAGATCTTTCAGTGCAGTCATGTGAGAAAGAAGCACATCCTCTTCCACTTTATGACATCAGAAAACAACACATAACATTGTAGACTGTCATTATTTATTTAGCAAAAGCTTAATGTTGTTATTGTGTTTAAGATTTGGTGGTGTTTATGTTTTAAATTTACTTTTGCACGGTCCAGTTTCAGACAAGTTTTAGCAGTCACTTAAATTTGTCTCCAGAAGACTTTGGTGTACAGAACTGTTTGTGTTCAACTCAATAACTGAAGGTGCTGTGGCTGCGAAACAAGCCCAAATCATTTCCCTCCCATCATGTGTTCGACAGTTGGCATGTGTTGTTTCTGCTTTTCTTTTAAGCAAATATAACTCTATGTATTACGGCAAGATATTTCCACTTTGGTCCTGTCTGTCCAATGGGCATTGTCCCAGAAGTCTTGTGGTGTGTTAAAATGAAACTTTTCAAACCTAAGCCATTCTACCACATTCTTATTAGAGATGGGAGATTTTGTCCTTGGAGCACAACCCCTCTGAACAAGCCATACTTGTTCAGTCTTTTTCTAACTGAACTAACCATCAACTTGATACATGATGCTAACTCAGATCAGTGTTCCTGGGTTTTTAGTAGTTTCTCTGAGCATTCAGTGACCTAAAGATGAGGTGAACTTACTAGAATGACTGACACCTGGCTGCATGTTTGCCACATGTGAACAGGACTCTTACTACAGAGTAATGGACTTAAAAATGTTTAGAATTTGCCTTTAAAGCACTTCCAAGATTGACAAGCAGCAACTATTGTTTTTCTAAGATCAATACTGATATCTTTCCAGATGAATTTCTCTAGATTAAGAAGAAGGCGATTCTGTTATCAGAAAGGGGACTATAATCCTCATTTATTTATTTTCTTTTATATACAAGCAGGCTGTTTAGATCGAGTGAGAGTAGATACATGAATGTCACTTGATCATGTCTAACACTTCATTTCTAACTAGGTCCTGACATACAGGGTTAAGGCTGTTGTATTTGTGATTTTTTTTAAATTGTCATCCATGCAACTTGTCTTTCCTTTGCTTATCTGAGCATGTTTTATCACAGCTTCTCTTCTCTGCTACTGCCAGAAGCAGTGACACGGGTCTTCTCCACCTGCCTCACTGTGCCAAAAAGATGAGGTTGACACAGGAAAAAAAATATCTTAACACTGAAAATATGTCAAAACATCTGCTTGTAGAAAGATGGTCACATATGCCGATGATCAGTTAATCACATGACACGGTGTAATACATTGTGTTTTGTTTTGAACGTAATCTGAAGACCTGACAAGGATCATGTTTTGTTTTCTCTTAAATGATGTCCTGATACATAAAACCCTAGATTCAACAAAGGATGTGTTTTCTTTTTCACGTGACTGTAGGTTTCAACATGCAAGACTTTGCAAGTTTCATATAATGGTTTTTGAGGTGGACTAACTTACTTAGCAAATTAGTCAGAATTGCTAAGGCTGGCATATCTTCTTATCTTTGTGGATTGGTTTATTCATCCACATCTGTTATTGCCTCAGTTTTTTCTTTCCTCTTTTAAAATTTAACTTACTTTATTATCGTGCTGTCTCTGCAAAGATCCCACCCTTTTTAATTCTGGTTTTGACACTCACCACATCTGTGTGCAGGTGTCCAGCTTGTTTCTTCAATCTGATGAACCTCTTCTGCGAGTTGACATGCAGTCCTCACCAGAGTCAGTTCATGAACGCCACACAGTTCAATGCCTCCAACGTAGTGGAAGTGCAGTACTATATTGGGAAATCATTTGCTAATGGTGAGTTCGTCATCACTACTCAATTTCGATGCAAAGCCATATTTGACTTTCTAATGAGGAAAGTGTTCAAACTTTTTGCAAAGGACACTTTGCAAAAATGCGCTGACACAGTCTGCTTGCTTAAGAAATCTGCTGAGTAAACTCTGATAGTTCCTTAACTAAACATGGAGTTACGCTTTCAGTTGAGTAATCCTGTGACTGACTAAAGGTCATAGATGCTCAATTTTTAGACAAATAGAAAAGGGGACTTTTTTAACAACAACTTTCGTTTTTCTTCATGTTTTTTTCTCTCAGCAATGTACAACGCCTGTAAGGATGTCCAGGCGCCCTCCAGCAATGTGAAGGCCTTATCGATTCTGTGTGGCAAAGATGCAAGTGACTGCAATGCAACTAACTGGATCGAGTACATGTTCAGTACAGATAATGGACAGGCTCCCTTTCCTATCAAACCAATATTCTCTGGTAATATGTTTATTTAAACATGTAATTGTAATAGTCTGTAGAGAACCTTTTCACTGTGGTTAATCAATCATGCTGTGTTTTATGTAGATATGCCGGTATCTGGTTACACTCCCATGAACAACAAAACATATAACTGCACTGAAGGCCTAGAGGATGGTTCAGGCCCCTGCTCCTGTCAGGACTGCACAGAGGCCTGTGGCCCCAAACCTGTTCCTCCTCCTATCCCACCTCCCTGGACCATCCTTGGAATGGACGCCATGGCTGTCATTATGTGGATTTCTTACATGGCCTTCTTGCTAATCTTTATGGGAGCTGTACTGGGAGCTTGGTGTTACAGGTACTGGGTTTTTTGCTTGTAAGATATACTACTAGGACCCGCATCATATGGCACATTATCACATTATCATTTTGTCCTTTTTAAATTAATATCTGACTAATTTGTGTGGTTCTCTGTGTCTGCAGGAAAAGGACTTTTCTGTCAGAGTATGGCCCAATTTTAGACAGCAACAGCCCCCTGTCTCTCAACAGTGATAATCCTGACCAAGGTACATCTATGCATGACATAGCAGTAACGAAACTGTTATTATGCTATAATAAGTAATAAAATGATTTCACACAAACTATCTTCCATTCCTTTTCCCAGGAAATGTATCATGCTGTGAAACGCTGGGTGAACGCTTTGAGAATGCCCTACAGATGCTCTTCTGCTCCTGGGGGTCCTTCTGTGTGCGGCATCCATTTCTGGTCATACTGGGCAGCCTGATACTGGTAGTGGCTTGCTCCGGAGGCCTGGTCTATATGCACATCACCACAGACCCAGTAGAGTTGTGGTCATCCCCCACAAGCCAGGCTCGACAAGACAAAAACTACTTCGACAGCCACTTTGGACCCTTCTTTAGAACTGCACAGCTCATTCTAACGACTCCCCTTACGGGCAATTTCACTTACTCTCCATATTTTGGTGGGTCAAATGTCCCGTTTGGAGCCATTTTGGGTAAAGACGTCCTGCACCAGGTGTGTCAATCAGAAAGTTTAGTTAAAAAAATAATTAGCAATGTTTCTTTATTTTAACTTTTTCATGTTTTCTCAATATTGCACATGTAATGCAACTGTGTCTTTAAAACTGTGGGTTAAAGAATTTTCCTTTTTTTTTTTTTTTTTTTTTTTGTTACTATTTTTTTCTTACATCAACCAACCAGGTGCTTGACCTGCAGCTTGACATTGAAAATCTTGTCGCCACATATGAAGGTCAAAACATCACATTGAAGGACATCTGCTTGGCTCCAATGGCCCCATATAATAACAACTGCACCATCTTAAGTGTTCTCAACTACTTCCAGAACAGTCACTCTGTGCTGGATCACTGGATTGGAGATGACTTTTTTGTCTACGATGACTTTCACAGCCACTTCCTCTACTGTGTCAGGTGATTTTTCTAAAGCTGGTAGTTTCGTTTTTTACCATTTGTATTTCCACCAAGTTGGTAATGGTTATTTTAAATTGTCGAAAATGTCTGGAAACAGCTGTGACCCCTGACACTCAGGGAGTATCTTCTTTGTGCTGCAGGCACATGCATTATCTTTAGGACTTGCAGGGAAAAAGTTTAAAATAGTACACTCAAACTTTTTCATTACTTCTTTTCTGTCATCTTGTTGTTCGTCTGTTCTTAACTATACCAGGTTAAGTTTAGATTAGATGAGATTATCATCCCTAGGGGGAATTTGCAGCGACAGATCATGACCAAACACATACAGATGAGTGGTTTGTTGTCATTGTGATTTGTGAAATTTTTATCTTGGTTTGTCTTTTCCTTCCACAGTGCACCTGCATCCCTCAACGACACAACTCTCCTCCATGATCCCTGTTTAGGCACCTTTGGTGGCCCAGTCTTCCCCTGGCTGGCACTTGGGGGTTATGATGGTAAGTGTGTTTATTCACATTGTTAAATGTTTTAACTTGAGACTGTATTGTTTAACAGAGCATTTCTGTTTTTCATTTGTAAGAGAAACTTCTGAGAGTCTAAGAATAATAGTTGTTAAACATTTAAATAGTTTTTCTAAAAGATGTGATTTATGTCTCAAAACTACTTGTACATGAGACCTATTCATGGTTAGATAGGAAGTGAGAAAAAAAATCTTTTCATATTTTTACAACAAGCATATAATGATTGTAAAATTTCTCTATTTATTATTGTAACTAAACTGACATCTTCAGGTTGTAATTGTACCACATAAATTTTTTTCTTACGAAAAACAAACAAGTATGTATTGAAGCAATTTCTTTTTATTTGTGCAGTTAAAAGTCAGCATTATTTTCAGTTATGTATTTTAAGTTTCAGTCACATATCTGTGGGGATGACCTGTCTGCATTGAAACACATTTCCTGGAAAGAAAGTGAGAAATAAACACGAAGTAAAGCTTCCCCCTCTCAGCAGAGCTCAGTCTGCTCTGATTGGTTGGTTCCTCTGGTCTGATCATCAGGAACCGCCCACAAAGGTTTAGGAAGTGTTTGATTGGACACAGCAAGGTTCCGCCTCAGCTTTCAAAGTAGCATTTGTGTTTCAAGTTTTTCTGGTCTGGACAAGTATGTAAAAAGCAAAGAGAGAATTGACAAATTTTATTTTTATGTCCCAAACACAGACATGGCCTCCGTTATGTCTCCTCTTAGTTGATATACATCTCACGTTTATAGTTTTAGCCATCACCATGTTGGTATTTATTAGAGACTTTGCATTATTGAGCAAAAAACCCACAGACAAACTGAAATAAGTATTAATCTCTGGGTACATTAGGTACAATGTTTTTGTTAAATACTAGAGTTTATGGGAAGTATTATGCAAATCATAAAAACACATATTACTGCTTATTAATTATCTTGTGTGTAATTTAATTAGATTTTAACTGATCTTGTTTTTTTTTTTGTAAAATGGCTTGAGACGACGTCCATTGTGAAAATGTACAATACAGCTAAAATTAAAATGAGGTGATACATAAAATGTGATTTCACAGGTTTGTTTAGGGATGTTTGGGATTCTTTTACCATTATTATTATTTTTTTTTGCAAATCAGTGAAAAATCTGGTTTATCTGTTCAGCAGCAGCATTAAGCTCAATCAGCATATTTAAAATGGTTAAGAATTAAGGAGGTTTGGGCGATAGATTTTACACTGAATCCATTTTTGTATTTTTTTTACATTACAGACACAAACTACAACAATGCCACTGCTCTCGTCATCACCTTTCCACTCAACAACTACCTGAACGACTCCGTCAGAATGGGCAAAGTGCTTGCGTGGGAGAAAGAGTGAGACAATGACCAATCAACACGAAGCAGAAGTCTCAGCACGTGGTGTCGTCTTTGTGTGATAACTGTATTTTGTGTGCATTTCAGATTCATCAGGTTTATGAAGGACTACAAGAACCCCAACCTGACCATCGCCTTTAGTGCAGAGAGGAGTGTTGAAGATGAAATTGACAGAGAGAGCAACAGTGACATCAGCACTATCGTGATCAGTTATGCCATCATGTTCATCTACATCTCCCTGGCACTGGGTCACATCCACAGCTTCGGAAGGCTCATGGTAACAGATGAAACTCTGACTCAGTGAACATTCTTTTTCAGTGCGTCTGTGCATTTTTTTCATTATTTGGCGTTAGTTCATTCAAACCTTAAATAGTTTTATACATTACACAATGTAGCCTGTCAAATTTTATTTTGATCCAAAAAATTGGAACAACATGAGTCACACATCTTTTACTCATGCAGGAAGGAAATAGAAGATGACTGATCCTGTGTGTTTTTATCTGTACAGGTGGACTCTAAGATTTCTCTGGGTATAGCAGGTATCCTGATTGTGCTGAGCTCTGTGTCTTCCTCATTGGGAATCTTCAGCTATGCTGGCATTCCGCTTACATTAATCGTCATCGAGGTCATTCCCTTCCTGGTGCTGGCTGTTGGAGTCGACAACATCTTTATAATAGTGCAGACATACCAGGTAAACTCGTTAGCACCTGTCTATTAAACTGGTAGTGATTAATTCCTCAGTGGTTTGTCATGTAGTTTAGTTTTCAAATACACCTTTAATTAATTTACTTAAGCCATGAGATTGATTTGAGAGGATATTTAAATTTTAAGTTAATAAACTTTTTCCTCTTTTGACACTATCCAGCTAAAACTGCTATTTTTTTGCATTCCTAAACAGAGGGATGAACGGATGCCACAGGAAGAACTTCACCACCAGATTGGTCGTATTCTTGGAGACATAGCCCCCAGCATGTTTCTCTCCTCCTTCTCGGAGACAGTGGCCTTCTTCCTTGGTAATATTTATGAGTTAAAATTTACTCTACACACTCGCATTGTGTGGATTAAGCTCTGAGATGTACACTTTAAATTAGAAAGCATCAACTTGGTGATTGACACGGCTAAAAGTGTCCTGGTAAGGCAGAATCAGATAAACTTGTTGTTTTTCTCTTTTCAGGTGCCCTGTCGAACATGCCTGCAGTGAGGACTTTCTCTTTGTTTGCTGGCCTTGCTGTTTTTATTGATTTCCTGTTGCAGATCAGTTGCTTTGTCAGCTTGCTTGGCCTGGATGCCAGAAGACAGGAGGTGAGACTGAAGGAAATGGTGACATCTGTGAGCACTTATAAAGCATAAACCTGAAAGGGAGCACATCCCTGTGCAGTGTCATTTAAATGGTATATTATCTCTGGTAGTCTCGGCCTGGTTCACACGAAACATGTTATTCAGCATCTGAGGCAAATACAGTTTTGGTGTAATTTGAACAAAGTATGTTCTTCCAAACTTAAAAGTTCTGTCCCAAAGACTCAGAGTGCTGTTTGTCTTGGACCTGATTGAAAGAGGTTGGCATTATGCCGGTACTGCTGTTTGGGCTTTCAGAGAAACTCTGATTTCCACCAAAAACCCCTATGCCTGAACCCAAGCCTGAACACTTGCCCATCTGTTTTTCAGAGATGAATTACACAAGCAGCACTTCCTTGTAGTGTGTTATTTTAGGACCGCAGCCACTATGCCTTTGATTTTTCTTTATCTTCCAATTTCTGCTGCAGCTGTTTCTTTCTCAGCTGACTTATTTGTTAACCAGTTTCCTGTATCTTTTTCTGTATTTTTGCCTATTCACATTAAGCTCATATTAGTTCCTCTGACAGTTCTTGTCATAATGCAGAACCCAACCCTTAGCTCCAAAACTGAGAAAGCTCTGGTTTTTTGGGTCATTTTGTAACACTGTTTATACACTGAAGCTAAATAAAAACACAAGCGTATTTCCTTTTGTTGCAGTGATGATCTATTTTTGGATGTTCTTTAAAAGAAATCCTGTCAATTTGTAAATAAAACGATCACTGAATATTGATATAATTTTAGTTGCTTTAACATTTTAGTGAAGAAATGAAAGTATGTTCTCTGTTCTGGTGTCAATGGAAGCTTCATTCAATTCAGGTCCGCTTTATTTGTATAGTGTCAATTCACAATAGGCATCTGAAGGCAGGTGTTCACAAACTGTGGGTTACCAGAAGTGGATTTCCTTTCAGATTAACACCTTGAGGTTTAAAGCCCATGAATCACTGTGTATAATTTAACCACATGTTCTCTGGTGGATCTGCGTATCCTCACTATTTTTCAGTTCGCTGATTGTAAGACAAAGCGTGAGCAGCTGTTTAGCACACACTTCTCAAATATTGCTTTCTGTTGGGTTTTAAAGGGAAATCGATTTGACATCTGCTGCTGTGTGAAGCTGCCAGAGGGTCAGGAAGTCAAAACACATGGCTTCCTTTTCCGTTTTTTCAAGAAAATCTATGCACCATTCATTCTCAAAGAGTGGGTGCGACCGATCGTTGTAAGTACTTTAGTCACACTTCCACATATATCTGTTGCTTAACTTGCTTTGGACTTAATCAAGTAGAATTTAGTTGTATTTTTGTCATTTTTGTTTTTTGGTTTGCCTGTAATGATCATGTTCTGCTTAACAGGTGGCAGTGTTTGTAGGCGTTCTGTCCTTCAGCATAGCTGTGGTAAATAAAGTGGAAATTGGACTGGACCAGAAGTTATCCATGCCTGATGTGAGTATTGACATTTCTATCAAAATTATTTGTATGTGGTTATTTCTGGAATGTTTTAAAGAAATTTGGGCAAAGTGGATAAGTGATACTTGGGGACTGATGTAATAACACTTGCTGGGAATATGAATGAACTGCCTGTAAAGTGATTATATTAGACACAAAATGTACAGTTTAAACTCTTGTGTTTGTCTCTCCACATAGGACTCATATGTTCTTAACTACTTCAAGAACCTGAGCGAGTATCTTCACACTGGTGCTCCTGTGTACTTTGTGGTAGAAGACGGTCTTAACTACAGTAGCCCAGAAGGCCAGAATGTCGTGTGTGGAGGAGTGGGCTGTAACAACGACTCCCTTGTTCAGCAAGTCTACGCTGCCTCACTTATCAGCAACTAGTAAGTCAGAGCAACGAGCAAAGGAAAAACCAAAAAAACTAGAAAACCTGCTTGAAATTGTAAGTGGCATCTCACATGGCAACCTAAACTTTACATAAGACAGTTAGTTATAAAGGGATAAAAAGTCTTATCTAATGTTATCTTGTCATTAGATGATCTATTCAGTTTCAATCTTTGTTTTTCTCTTAGCACAACCATTGCCTACACACCATCCTCCTGGCTGGACGACTACTTTGACTGGGTAAAGCCTCAGTCAACCTGCTGTCGGTACTACAATACCACCGGGGCCTTCTGCAATGCTTCTGGTAAATTTTCTTGTGTTTTAAGGGCATTGAACACTTGTCACATAGTACTAATATGCCATCCCCACAAATAAACTATTTAACCAGTCCTTCTCTTCAGTTCTTCATTTATGAAATATGTTCAACAGCATTGTTTGGCAAATTCCTGCAAAAATTGCAAATAAAAATACAAAAACAAGTTAAATGTAGTTAAGGCTAATACATATGACTATGAACACGGTGTCTCAGTGATATTTGACGTGAAGTTAACATTCTTGCACAATGGAAAATTACATGTAAGAAATGTAACCCCAAAGATGTGTTGCTTTGGTATGCGAAGACTTTTGAAAACAAATTTTTTTTCAGTGTAGTTTTTTTGTCAGGGAAAATATGAATTTATCTTAAATCCTAATGATTGGTAAAAATATTCCTCTGTTTTCCAGTGGTGAACACATCCTGCGTATCCTGCCGGCCTTTGACTCCCAGTGGAAAGCAGAGGCCTGTTGGAGAGGAATTTATGCATTTTCTACCCATGTTCCTATCAGACAATCCCAACCCCAAGTGTGGTAAAGGGTAATAATCTTTTGAGATTTTCATTCAGGCATATTGTATGCTATTAAAACTGTGTACTTTCTGTAGTTCTGTGTGTTTAAAGAATCCCATCACTGTGTACAGGTTCTGGTTTGAATTGTAATTCTCCACTTCTTTTATCCCTTTCATGTCATTAATGCTCCTCTAGCGGCCATGCAGCTTATGCCACAGCAGTTGATCTATATCCCAACAACAAAGGCGTTGGAGCCACATACTTCATGACTTTCCACACCATCCTCAAGGAGTCCCCAGACTTTATAGATGCTTTGAAAATGGCTCGAAATCTGGCTCACAATATCAGTCAGTCTATGGACCACAGAGTTTTTGCATACAGGTGAGTATGCTTGTATTATTGTACTCTTAAAAATAAATATATAGTTGTACACCAGAGTGAGTCTTAATTTGCATGTTTCCAGTTTCAGCAGCAGTTTTAGAGTTTAGTAGCTCTGGCTGATGTTTTTCTCATTTTGTACTAAAGGTTCAAAGATATCAGAAGGAAAAAGTAGGTCACAGATAAGAACACAGCAAAGATAACATCATAAATGGCAATGCAGCTCATGTTCGACCTGAACTACTGCATCAGTGTTCCTCTCTCTTGCATCCTCTATAATGAAAAAAAAATGGTCCAATATTAATGTGCAACTACAGATTTTAAGGTAGAACTCAAAACTCAACAAGGAAGTCATTTTTGGATTTAAAATATTCACTATGTCTAAAAAAAAAATGGACATGTTTGTTTTTGGCTTGTTGAGGAGAAATTTGAGTAAAAACTTTTTCCTACATATGTTAAAGATTAACCCCATCCTGTTCTCTATACACATTCTCCTCTCTTTCAGTGTCTTCTATGTGTTTTATGAGCAATACCTCACCATTGCTTATGACACAGCTCTGAACCTCAGTGTGTCACTGGGGGCCATATTTGTGGTGACAACAGTGTTGCTGGGCTTCGAGCTGTGGTCAGCAGTACTGGTCAGCATTACGATTGCCATGATCTTGGTCAACATGTTTGGCGTCATGTATCTTTGGGACATCAGCCTCAACGCGGTATCTCTCGTGAATCTGGTCATGGTAAGCAACTATACTTGACTCAAAGTTGAGTTGGAGCCATTTATTTTTGCTGTGATTGCTATTTAGGATGATTCAACAGGAAATCGAATTGCTTTGGTTAGAGAATACCACAGTGTTGCTTCATTTCAGCCTGTTTTATCAAAAGAAAAGAACAAAAGCTGAAAGACAGATATGAGTTGGAAATATAAACTACAGATCAAGTCCTTTTAGGCTACTTTCAATACAAAATGATGAAATCAGCAGTTTTATAGTTTTATAGTTTTTTTTTTTTTTTTTTTTTTTTTCCCCTCCTTCCTGACTGGATCCAGTCACATGCAAAGTTATAAATATCAGGGCTGCATCTGGTCAGCTTCGTAAAGGACTCTCGTGGACAGGTGCAGATGATAAAATTATGTCACAGAGGACCTGTTCATAAGTGGAAATGGAAACCAATGGAAAATTTAAATTGCCTTTAAATCTAAGATTTTCTTTTCGTATTCTTTAAGCTACCATTGGGCACTGATAATGTATTTATTTTATTAGTTAGTTCCAGGAACCTAAACCTATTATTAATTGAAGCAGTTCTAAAATAATTGATAACATTACCAGACTTTAACAACATGTCTGTTTTCTTTTACATATTGGAAGTCTTGTGTAGTCCTGTGTTGACATTCTGTCTGCTTGTTTGAGGGACTTTGTTCTTACAATGTCAGTGGCTGCAGTCATGTTGTCCTGTACTTTGTTGTCATAATGGTTAATGTAATATTTTCTTTGTGACACCTATAAAATAATCAGCAGAAAGAAAAGACAGACATCAGCTGAATTTTCAGGTTCACAATGCTGATGTGCTTCCTGTCCTTCGTTGCAGAGCTGTGGTATTTCAGTGGAGTTCTGCAGTCATATCGTGCGAGCTTTTTCCATCAGTGTGAAGAAGACCCGAGTGGAACGAGCTGAGGAGGCTCTGGCTCATATGGGCAGCTCTGTAAGTTCCAATTGACTCATTATTAAATCTACAACTGGAAACCATGTACATAAGTACAACATTTATGTCAGAAATGTGATTTTAGGATGACTGTAGTGTAGATTGCAGTGTTTTAAAAGAAAAAATGGCAGGGCAGCAATGTTAACACTAAGCAAAGCAATGAAAAAGGCAAAGATTTAATGACTTTTTGTAGTTACTTACTCTTGATCCTGTTCTCACAGGTGTTCAGTGGGATTACATTAACAAAGTTTGGAGGTATCTTAATCTTGGCACTTTCCAAGTCGCAGATCTTCCAGGTTTTCTACTTTAGGATGTACTTGGCCATCGTACTGCTGGGAGCGACGCATGGCCTCATCTTCCTTCCTGTTTTACTAAGCTATATAGGTTGGTAATTTTACACAATAAAGGAAAAACCACATTCAAGTTAAGGCATAAATAAAATACTGTTTTACATTAATTGTAATACATTTTGAATCTTTCTATAGGCCCGTCGGTGAACAAGGCTAAAGTGCTTGCTGCTAACATGCGCTACGCTGGCACTGAAAGGGAACATCTCCTCAACTACTAAAAGGCTGTGTGGGACAGTCAACAATGAACTAACTATACTTCAGCAAAGGACTGTGTGTGAGTGTCGGACCAAGCTGCTTCTGTCGTCACTGACACACTAATCATCATTGCCACTACTATGCATGGATCTAACTCAGGAGTATACCTCGGAATGAGTGTGCCAGAGGCTTTTCAGAGGATTTTCTAAAAGAGGCTTTGGACCCCCACCACCTCCTCTTCCTTTGTCAACTTTAGTCTATGGTACAAGCATGACTTCAGTATCTGAAGCATGAACAACATACCACAAAACAGAGCGAATGGGATGTACATTTCCCCCGGCATCCACTGACAGGAGTCCATTCAGAATGGTATGAGCTACGTCATTTGGGAAAATTCAAAAGGGTAAAACTGGTCCTTTTATTTTATTTTATTTTTATAATTTCTTTTTAAATATGTAAATGTACAGACCAGGGAGTAATGTGTGCGGAGGGGGTTAGACTTTTGTATTTCTTTTTGATATAAAACATTCATTGAGTGAAACGGCTAACAAAAAACAGTAACAGCATCACAGACCCTTACATACCTGGCATTACCATGAATCCTACCCTGAGCTTTTGTCTGTATACAGTATTTTAAAACAGGTCAGTTAACAGTGCATGCTTCTACATGGCTTCCTACCTTTCCTGAATAAATTTATTTCAACTATTTGCATTTAACAGTTATAAATTTCCTTTTTAGATCACATTAATTTATCTTTAGTGTCTTTTTTTTTTTTAGCTGTGAGCTGGACTAGATTTTTGGATCAATTTTCAGTGTCAAAATGCTTATAAATGCCAGGTGTAAAAGGTGCTGTGATGCTAATAGTTTTTACGTTGAAGTTTATCTGAGGCATTTTAAAGTTACTGAAACAAAGAAAAAAACGAGGCGAAGAGACAAACCTTTGCATATTACTGTCAAACAAACAAAAAACTTACACAGGACTCTCTTCAATTTGTTCAGTGGTCAATTGTAATGTATTCGTACATAATGTCATATATTTTATTGCATAATAGTACAGTCCTGAGGTTATCTTTTCTTTGCATTTAAATATTGTTTTTTAAACTATTAATACTGTATTACCGTGTGCTGCTGTCATTAACCCACTTCTAGTTTTCTGCCAGAAGTCCCTTTGAAAGTAACACTTCATTTAAGTATAAAATAAACAGGATTTTATCTTGTTTTCCACCTACATCACCTTTATCCTCTCTGAGATTGTAGCTGTTGGATTTGTTTTGGCATCATCAAGGAGACGTGCACCCACAGGTTTACCATGAGATGATCTCAACATTTTAATGATTGTACAGTCTACAGAAACAGTAAATCATTCTGTGGTTTTGTGGTGCATTTTTTTTCTTCATAATTAAGTTTTTTCCTTTTTTTTTGCCAAGGGTAGGGGGTGGGGGTATAAGAAATAGTTGTGTCAAAGAAGAGTTTTAAAACCTGGATATGAAAATTGCTTACTGTGCTTGTTACAGTAACAGTGCTGTGCATTGACAAATCATATCTGATACTGAAAAAATTTCTTTTTGGAAAAGCAGATGCATTGGATATTTTAGGTTTTAACTATTTTAACTCATGTTATATTCTAAAGGTTGTACCTCTGAATAAATTTTGTCTTACACTTACCTTAGCTCTGACTTGGAGTGTTTCTGCCTGGGAGGATAAAAACAGAGTAAAATGTTTGGTAACTGTTTATTTATCCAGTGTATTACAACTTGCAGTACACAGTAGCTGACCACAGAGTGGCGCTTGAATCCATTCTCCGAGTGCCATCAGCATTGTGATCTTAGTAATGTAGTAGGGCTGACCCAATTTTTGTGATATCAAGAGAAGCGTCCTTGCAGTGTTTTTTACTTGAATGGATATGTTTTCTGCAGGGCTCCAGTGTTAAAATTACATCAGCAGCTATTTATTTACTTAAATCATCAGAGCTGAGCTGGCTGTTCTTCGTGTACATTGGCAGCATTTGGATATTAACCCCTACTCTTGTGAAACCATCACTCACATCCCATTCCAAATCTACTGCCAAGACGAAAGCTGTGTACTCCCTCTGCACTTGTGTTGTTGTGACTGTCTGCTCAACTCTATTGTCACACAAACCTGCAGTCCATGATTTATTTATCCGCTGCCCTGTGAGAGCGTGGACTGTCCTTTGAGTGCAGCTGTGAGATTAAAATATTAATTTCCTCTGCAGGTCTGTTGTGCTGTCTACAGAGGACAATATACAGGTTGTCAGAGTACTATTATGTAATAAGTGCAAGGCACCTCTCTCACTAGTCTCTGACCTCACTTCATCTTCCATTATAGGACAGACAGGCTGCACAGCAAGGGTATACTAGTTTAATGATGCATTAAAAACTAATGGAGTAAAGAAATAACCAAAAGAGAAAGACTCCAAGGAGATCAGGCAGTTTAGAATCATCTTGTTGCTCAGTGTTGAGGGAAAGGTTTTCTTCAGCATTGTTGATAAGTGGCTGGCTGACTTCTTCCTCAAGAAAGGATATATTGACATCTCAGTGCAGAAAGGAGGCATTCCTGGTATGCCAGGGTGTGTCGAGCATAC
Source organism: Melanotaenia boesemani (assembly GCF_017639745.1). Taxonomy (NCBI): domain Eukaryota; kingdom Metazoa; phylum Chordata; class Actinopteri; order Atheriniformes; family Melanotaeniidae; genus Melanotaenia; species Melanotaenia boesemani. The sequence goes on along the minus strand of NC_055689.1, from coordinate 21,660,694 downwards.
AGGTGTGGTTACACAGCTCTTCAGAGATGAAAGGGAGAACAAGGGAGATCTAGTGGTTCTCTGGCTAGATCTGGCAATGTCTATGGCCCAATGCCCCATAAGCTGATAATGGGAAATACTGGAGAGGCACCATGTTGCCTCAGCAGTAAGAGACCTCATTCTGGGTTATTACAGCAAGTTCTGTTCTATTTCCATTTACAGTTATTTAGCAGATGCTTTTCTCCAAAGTGACTTGCATCTGGGAGTAAGAACAACACAAGCAAGAAATCAAACAGAAGGGGACATAATTAAATGGTAGTCAGACTGCTGTGAGTCCAGTTGGACACAGGTTTTGTTGTGTAGTGCTGGAGGCAATGCATTGTTTTTTAGAGTTTAGGCAGAGACTCTCAGCAGGTTCAGTAACATCTGAGTGGCACACATTTGAGGTCGGATTCATCACGGGTTGCACCATCACAGTGATCCTGTTTTCCTTGGCTATGAACATGCTGGTAAGATATGCTGAGCCAGAGTACAGAGGCCCTAAATCTAGATCTGGGATTTGGCAACCTCCAATTCGCACCTTTATGGACAACCTGACAGTGACTACTGAGTCTGTGCTTGGAGGAAGATGGATCTTCAACAGGCTGGAAAAACTGATGGGTTGAGCAAGGATGTCATTTAAGCTATCAAAGTCAAGATCCTTGGTTCTGAGAAGTTCAGGTTTTTGATCTCAGGCACACCAATTCCTACCTTTTCAGAAGAGCCTGTGAAGAGCCTTGGGAAATTCTTCGACAGCAGCCTCAGGGATACAGCCTTCATTAAGAACACCTGTGAAGAGCTAGAGGGTTGGCTGAAAACTATCAACAGGACAGGACTACCAGCTGCCAGCCGTTACCTGAAGAGATGGTTGGGCCTACCACAGAGCTTAATTAACATTGCTCTCTATGGAAATGCCTGCAAGCTGTCACTCCCTCTCAAGTCCATTGAGGAGGAGCTCAAGGTCTTGCGCATTAGAGAGGTGTTGCAGCTCTGGGAATCAAAAGACCCAAAAGTCTCAGGGGCTGGGGATGTAGTTAAGACTGACAGGAAGAGGAGAGCAGAGGTAGCAGTGGAGCAGGTAGAATCCTGTTTGTGGCATGGAGTCTTGGTGGGGAGTGTGGCCAGAGGAAGAGCAGGGCTAGGAGCCATTCCATTCCCCCGCTACGACAGAGTTTGGAGGGAGGAGCAAAGGCAACTGGTCTAGGATGCAGTGAGAGCAGCTGTGGAGGTGGAGAGGTCCAGCAGAACAGTGGAGATGACAGAGCAAGGTGCCTGGACTAGATGTGAACAAGTTGTAGAGAAGAAAATCATATGGACTGTCCTCTGGCAGGCAGAGCCACACCATATCAAGTTCATTGTCCAGGGTGTCTATTATGTTCTTCTGCTGGTGTTTGGCAGACACATCATCATGCCCACTTTGCAAGAGGACGGAAACCCCAGAGCATATATTGAACTGCTGCCCAAAAGCTTTGGGTGAAGGCAGATACCGCTAGCATCATGACCAAATGCTACAGATCATTGCAGACAGCATCTGTGGCGCTATTGCCACCTGTCGAAGGTCCAAACCTAGTAAGCACACCATCAGCTTCTTCAGAGCTGGAGAGAAGCCACCAACAACATCTAGAGAAACATCAGGACTTCTCAACACTGTACAGGCAGCTGACAGTGGACCTGGACCTAGGCAAGCAACTCAAGTTTCCCCAGTATGTTGCTAAGACTACTCTCAGACCTGACATCATTTTGGTGTCAGAGTCAACAAGGAATGTTGTCATGCTGGAGCTCACCATGCCAGAGGAAGGAGAATGGAGGAGGCCTTTGAGTGGAAGAGGGACAAGTAGCAGAACCTTGTCAGCGACTGCCACAGACGAGGCTGGAAGGCTAGGTGCTTACCTGTGGAGGTTGGATGCAGAAGCTTTGCAGGACAGTCCCTGTGGAGGGCCTATACTGCACTTGGCATCACTGGCAAAAGAAAGGAAGATGCCATGTCTTAACAGCACAGAGGCAGCAGAAAAACCCTCTTGGTGGCTCTCGATAAAGAGAGCTGGTCCGTGGAGGAGCTGCCAGGGCACATGCTGAGACCTGATCAACCTTGGCTGGGTTGCCTGAGGGAGGGTGTCTGATGTTCAAGAGACCCAAAACACCCAGTGATCTAAAGATACATCACTAATGATGTGCTCTGGGTTTGCATCAGAAGATGTATCATCAAAAAAAAAAAACCAAACAAAAAATATATATATATATATATATATATATATATATATATATAACATGTTGCTTAGTTGTAAGTCCTTAAATTTTTAGGAATAATTAAAAAAATAAATAAATAAAGTGAAAATAGCTAATCCCATTCCACATGTAAAACAGAGGCCAATAATGGCAAATCCAGAGGCCACAAAAGAAATGCTGTAATCTGGAAAACACAGACCAGCAGATCAGTGGAATTAAAGGTATTTAAAACAGTTTTGATTTAGTTTTGCCTCTGCACAGATTATTATTGCTACTCCATTTGGCCTCAGACTTGTCCATCATGTGATATCCCATCAAATTTGCAGCCAAAGCAGGTTTCTATCTCATAAAAAAGTAAGAGGATATTGTGTAATCACCTGCATGCAAACTAAATATGGATGATGTCATTATGAAAGAAATTCACATTGCACAATTTGTGCCAGATTTCTGTTTTCTGAATGACTGTAACCTTGGATTATCGCAGGATTTTTCCCCCCTTAGATAACAGGACTAATCTAGAAAACAATCTAACAGTAATCTGTTAACCCATCGGTTACCAGGCATCCCGTGGGCTGAAAATGATAAATAAATATGTATTTATCATAGTCTACCAAGTACCAATACATGTTATACACCATTGGAAAGCTAAGATTCTTGAGATTTAAATAATATATACCATCTCAGGCTACAATCAGAACTGAGGATTCATTAAACACTTCAGAGCAGTTGCAAAAACAATTTATAGAAAAAAACAATTGCACTCTGATAACGCTTGAATCCCAATAACTGAAAAACATAAGATCTCTGCACTCAAATATAAACTCAATCATTTGTTATCTGACTGAATAAGTAGAGTTTCTCAATACACAAAACAGTTTTTTTTGTTTTGTGTTGTTTTTTTTTGTTTGTTTGTTTGTTTTTGTTGTTTTGTTTTTTTTTATTTGGTGACAAACCCAAATTATTAGCAAGTAAACTACCAAAAACTGGAAAGTGACAGAAATAGGCATAAAATCTGAAACTGGAACTCTTTATACATTACACAAGGACATCGATGCAGAATCCCACATGTTTTATAAACGACTACAAACATGTCAGAGCAGTGCATCACCAAGGGTAATGAAATCAGTTCTGGGCTCCTGCAAGCTGCCAGAATTAGACCAAAACGACCGTAAATACTTAGATGCAACGATCACCTGCGAAGAGATCATAGAATCTATCAAACTGCTTAAGAACGGCAAAAGCCCAGGACCAGATGGTTTAAGTAATGATACATTAACAATTCAGTGAGATTCTGGCTCCCTGCCTCCTCAGAATACATAACAGGCCATTGACGATGGCCCCCTCCATCCTACCATAAATTAATCATTATCACTTTAATCCCCAATAAAGGTAGAAATCTGGAAAAGGTGGGCTCATATAGCCCCATCTCTCTTTTAAATACAGAGCAAAAGATTCTAACAAAAACTCTAGCATAACTTTTTATGCTTTCCCACCCCAAAAATAATTAATAAAAATATTTTAAAACAAAACAAAAGCAGTTTGTCTTTGAAGTCATTCTGCACTCCAGTAGCAGATTATGCTGCAACACAAACAGTCCTGTTATATCAGCAGAGGTCCAGTAAAAGTACTCCAGTAAAATAGATGGTCCACAACAAGTCTATTATCCATTAAAAAAAACTGTTTTAGGTGAAAATTGCTAGATTTTTAAGGGTTAACTGATGCATCTTAGGAGGCAACTCTAACTGCACAACACACAGAAATAACATGGTTTCAGATTAAGAAAATTCTAATTTTGATAAGTTGTAGCATTCATTGTAGTCCATTTTTAAATATACCCTCCAAAAACTGCCCAGAAAACAAGCTGTAATAATTTTTAATGCAGCTATCCCTCCTAAAATGTCATCCTAATGTCATATTTACCATGGACATCTGCTTCTAAAGTACATTCTGATTAAACACAAGCTTTGTCCTTGGACTCACATCAGGGCTCTTACCACATCTACTTAAAAAAGTTGACCTGAGTGTTTTTGTTTTCAAGATCCATCAATAAATAAGTGTAAGAAGTGTTTAATGTCCTCTTTTGCGTCACTGGTTTTCTGTTACAGTAGGTTCGGTTGACTCTTGGGTTGGAACAAAAAGGATTAGGTAGCTAGCTTTGGTGGACATAGAGAGAGGATCACATTTTCAGGTCCACCTGCACTGCTTTACTCTCCTGACCCAAGACCAGCTTCAGATAAAACAAACTGGCTTCTAAAAAATGAAAGTGGTGGATTTGAACTTTCTTGCACAGAAAGCAGTGGGTGTTGTGTAAAACTAACAAATAAGCAAGAGCAGTCCACTTTGTTGCTGAGCATTACCCAAGATGGAGAAAATCCATTCTTTAGGTGGTTAAATTGCCACAACAACAAAACCACTTCCTTGTTTACAAGCTGTAAACGGTGAAAAAGCCCTGAGTCACAGAACCATGACAGGAAAGGTGCAAAATGCAGTTTCAGCCAAATGTTGTTGGGAAGGGCAATGGACTGCTGCTTGCCCCAAACGATGCTACACATATTTTCACAATGAGGGTCACTTATGTGTGAGCAGGGCTCAGGAAGGGTTGTCAATAGACCCCTTTATGAGGCAGTGAAGGGGGAATTAGGCCTTCAATGGAGGGGACTAAGCCATGTATGCCATGCGGCCACTCTCAGGCCTGGCCTGTTTGTTTTGATCACAGCACGGGACTGATGTGACCGCAGGCCTTGTTTATGTTGGATATGTGTCAGGCAGAGGACAGTTCCCACCTGGTGAGAAACTGAGCTCTCAGATTGCATCAGACAAACAGGTGCAGTTATTTCCAGTAAAATCTCCACAAGTCCAAAGTGGATTGTCTTGGCAGGTTCAAAAGCTAAGTTATGCATGTGCAAGATGTGCAAAAAAAAACAATCCTAAGGTTTTACCAAAATGTCAAAATGTGCAACAAATGAACAACAAATTTGTTTGTGAGAAAGCCAACCTGACTGTGGACATCTGTATGTTCAGTTAGTTGTTGACCTCTGACCCCCATGTTTCTTTTTACAGTTTCACATGTACTCAAAATGTATGTACAGGATCAACATGACATGTCACAACACTTGAGAGTCAAACAACCCAAATAATCCCTCTAGAAGCACAAGTTCTCTAGTAGTTTGACTGACATATTTAGTTTGTGTTTAAGGAGAAAATGCTTTAAAAACTCTTCCTTCTGTGTTCTGATACGAGCTACGGTTTAAGTAAACATTAAGAACAGCTCATGTCAAGTCATGTCAAGTTAGAATAAAACCTTCAAGGAACTTTGGAATAAAACAATAAGTTCCAGATGGATTTTTAGGACTGGTTGAGCTTGAAGTGAGACAACATTAAGCCTGAAAATAAGCCCAATTAGGACCTTGTTTGTCAGGTTTGTCTGAGTTTCCTGAGAACGTTAAATGAGATTAAACAACACTACAGTTACGGTTTATTGAAATGTCATTAGTTTTACAAGTATTGGGTAAAAAGAACAAAAAGCATTTGATGAATTTAGGGATGATGTCATTTTATATTAAAGTTCAAGATCATCAGCGATAACGTAAAGAGAACATCAATGCATGTACCAAGTGTAATCAATATTAAAGTTGATGTTATGTTTGACTAAAACCTAAAAATGTTTGTCCTAAAGTAGTTGTTAAGAGGTTCTTAGGTCCTCTAGACATGGATGGATCTTGGGACAACATATCCCATCTTCAATAACAATGACAAACAATACAAATGTGTTTTAAGTCACACTAACTTTTTTATGGCTGTTTATGGCCATTTTGCATCTAGTTTCAGATGTGCTTCTTTGTGGATATTTAATGCTAATTAATTATCATCTTGATAATGGTCATTTTGATTATTTTTGGTGAGTGGTCACATGATGCACTATTTGTGTTCACTTCGTCTGTGGAAATCATGAATGCAGGTATTTTGTCCCTTTTTGTTTCTTTCTTTCCTGATTTCTTTTGACTTTTTATGTTGTGTCATTAGTCATTTTAAACATCTGTGTGCCTGTATAATTATTTTGCCTCCCTTTGTTGTGATCTTGTCAACTTTTTGTGGTCCTATTGTGGATTTTTTTCATCTTTTTGTAATCACTTTGTCTCTTTTCTTCTCATTGTGGTCATCTTGCTACTCATATGCTGAGTTAGCCCTCTAAGCCCTTGGGCATGTACTTTTTTAAGCACCCTCAGTCATTCTCCCATGCCTCTGAGAGCCATGAATGTCTGGATATTTCTGTCTTTTCCAAGTGCTGGACTGACTGAATGGATAACAAAGCCTCCTCAAGTGGCTAAAAATACTCCATTCACCCTCTGCTCACTTAATAGATTTGAATGAACAGCAGCAGAACAAGCAAAGCAGTTTATTTACAAACATACACAGGTAATCCCACAAGTCTTTCCTCACTGCGTACTTAGGGTGCATCTTATAGCAACATCTTTGGGCTTGCAAACATAAAGAAGCTCAGTATTTTTCAGATAACTCAATATAGTCCATGCTTTTTAATGACAGATAGTTTTGTGATCATTTTTTGACCCAAATATCATCAGTACTTAGAGCTGCATAAAATCAAATTGGTCTATTCTTTGCTTCTGATTCAGTGGCCTCTCGATACTCTGGTAGTTTCTGAGACAATTCAAAGGCTATAAAATTTTTTGAAATACATGCCAAAAATGTTAATTTCTAAAACTGTTAATTTTCAATTTTTTTTTTACATTTTACATATCAAATTTAAGTGGTTAGGAAATGTTTGATCCAATGGTGTTTTGCTCAAGGACACTTCACCAGAAGAATATTTACAGGCATAAGGTCTTAACCCACATTCTTCAGGCCAAAGGCATTTCCTCTCAACACTAGAGCTGCCTACTGCCAGTCCTGATCACTGGTGAATGACATTTTTGCACTCATGAACAATGACCCCCTATTAAAGCACCGTAAATGTGCTTGCAATACACTCTAACATAGAGTACAGGAAATTCGACACTGATAAAAGTTGGTCTAGTCTCAAGGGTGTCCAATAGCAAGCATTTGAACGGTAGAAAAGCAAATGGAATACTTGAGTGAAAATAGGAGGTCACTTCTTGTCCGCAAGTACCTGTGTACAAATATTTTTAGAAATTTTCATGCAGAAAAACAAAACAAAACAAAAACAAATCAAAGATTCATTGAAATGACTTGTGTTTGGTGTTGATGAACACAGCTTATTTCTTCAGGGTTAGTCCCAAGATTGCTAAAAGTCTAAAAAAAAAAGATGTTCCCTTCCCCCTCATGTGCAAAAAGTGCACTTTTAAGACAATGAATTGTGAAAAGATGAGTCACTCTGAGGAATAACAGTCCAGCCAGAAACAGCCACTTAAAAGGCTTTTGTTTAAATCTTTTGCAGGTCAAGAGGTAAGCAATCATACCAAAGTTTTACAAAGATTCATGAAAAGACATAATAAAAATGAGAAACAGTTAATCATCAGTTTCAACCAATAAAGCTCTCTTAATCAACAAGAGAAAATATATAGAGTCATGTAGATAAGATGAGAGACATGCAAACTGGTAAAACGAGTTTGCAGACAATTCACTCCCTCCTTTTAGAAGTCCATGTAGTGGTGATGAAAGTAGAAGTCAAATATAAGAAATTTGTTTACAAATGTGTCCCTTTGGCTGATTGCAGTTCAGAGAGGAAGGAAGATGTTGCTCGTAGTGATGAATGGCAGCAGTTAAAATGTCAATGAAGAGAGGTCAGGTCGGAGAATGGATATCCGGGGGAGGAGGGGAATCAGGAGGAAAACCTAGCGGTCCTCCTCCTGATGGGTTACTAATGCTAAGAGGTCTGCTGCAGGCGTCTATAGTGAGGCATGATTTCATGCTCTGGGAGCTGCAGGTTGAATTCCAGCGCCACCAGGACAGGAAACTCGAAGGCTATCAGCTCTCTGCGATTCACTCGGAAGCGCTCTTCCAGTTTCTGCCAGAAGAATACCATGAGTTAGGATAAGAGAACAAATGTTTCACAGTGGCTTATAAAAATATTTCTAACTTGCATTTTCCCGGCGCCCCTGTGTTTAATCAAGAGACCACACATCTATTAACTGCAGCATTCTATTAAAGACTGAAACATGCAACTGGGTTCAAGTCACTTCACTAGGCTGGTTTAGGTCATAGTTATGTAATAGATTTAATTTTGCTCATGGAGTTCCACAGGGTTCTGTGCTTTGACCAAAACTTTTCACTTTAAAACTAGCTTCAATGAGGTAATAATGTTAGGCAATCTGCATTGCTATGCAGATGACACTCAAGTATATTTTTCTATAAAGAATAAAGACTTTCTCCTAGAAATCTGGGTGCAGTGATGGACTCAGTGACCTAATTTTTTAAAAACACATTCAGGGAATTACAAAGTCAGCATACTGTCACCTTAAGAATATATCAAGGGTGAAAATCTGATGTCTCAGCAGGATCTGGAAAAGCTAGTTCATGCTTTCACCTTTAGTTGGCTTGATTATTGATTATTGTAACAAAACATACACAACATTCCTTTGTTGGAAATACAAAATTTAAACCTTTAAATTTAGCTTTTTTTTCCTGAAAGTTTTTTCCTACTTCTCACAGCTCTTTTTTTGTTAAAGCTAAAAGTTGCTGTTGTAACATACTCTACAAGCCAACACAAAAAACAGCAAAAGGCACTTAAATTTTCACACAAAAAAGTCTGTTTCTTTCTCACACAAATAACTATTTAGCCCATGAAATCCATTTTAAATTACTCCCAGGGAGCTTTCAATGCTGCAACCAGAGCTATAATGAGTTTGGCTTTAGACTACTAATTGTTAGCAGGGGGCTAAAAGATAAAGTTACCAGCAAACAGAAATGGTCAAATCGACATGGCACTTTAAATCAGAGACATATGAATTATGCTGGATTTTAAACTTTAATTTGATCCTTGAAACTTTATGAACATTGAAATTTGCTAACCAAAATAATTTCATTATTCTTTCTTGTGTTCTGACTTAAACATCCCACTTTTCATTGATCTGCCCCATCCCCGGTGAGTTTACTAGTGTTACCCAAAGTAACAAAAAGGGAAACTTCAATGTAGACTTCAGCTTTAATTTGAGAAAACTAACCCTTTAACCGCAATAGTAGGAACACATTATAAATTGGATAAAGCCACACACTTTTCATTTTTTGAGGTGTGTGAGGGGACTTACATCTATAAGAAGCTTAACTTCATGTTTCTTGAGATCACCGCCAATCTTTGCTGCCAAAAGGACACATGCTCCAGCACAGAGTTTCCGGTTCTGTTTATTTAGTTTGCCTTGAAGAACAAGTTTTTCAAAGTAGACGAAAGCCATAGCCACTGTTGGTTCCTCATACCCACATTCATCCTGGGCCAGCTTTCTTATCTCCCTTTTCAAGCTGTACCAAGTTTAGAAAAGGAGAGAACAAAGAAGAAAATGAGGGAAAGGGAGAAATTAAAAGGGAAGTACTTGATAAAGAAAACAAATCTGACAGTTCATGTTTCCAATAAACTGCATGTTTAATGGATATTAAAAAGTTCATGAGTCCTCCACTTTCCTATCAGTTTACCTCCGTATCTTGCTGAGAGTGAGTTTTATGTGGGGGAATTTCTCCTTGAAGGTTTCATTCATGTCCTTCTTGAGGTCAAAAGGTTTGACGTATTCAATGACCGTAGTCTGGAAAAGGAAAACCAGAGGTGGTGTTAAAATAACCACAGTCTCATCACTTTGTACAATGTGACTGGATCCTAACATCTTGGATTCCACCATCTGACAACGAGTCTCACTGGGTGCTGATGTTACCTTCAACACTTTGAACAAGTGGCAATATTCCATAATCTTATCAATATCAACTAGTTAAGTCTATGTCACAAAAACATTATATTTTAGAAGATAAACTGTTATGATGATCCAAAACAATATAGAGGTTACTGTGAGTCAGTCCTACAAACCCTGTCTTTGTAGTATAAATACCAAAACAGAAAAGCTTTCATGCATTATTAACAAAAGATTAGCACATTTAAAAAACATTAAATAAAACAAACTGTACATTTTCAGTAGCAGAGGCTGAAAGTTTGTGTTGAAAAGCAAATTAATAACTCTGTATCCATTAGGTACCAGACATACTTGATTGCCAGCCAACCTTTCTATGGTCAGGACAGTAATAACCCTCATTAACATTGGTCAGCTTGAATAGAGTAAAGTGATCTCTCTCATTCATAACTGTTCAAAGGAGTGAAAACAGGTTTTAAAAGGTTCATTTCAGGCCTTTCAAGGTAGGATCTTTCTGTTGTTAAAAGAGGTTGTCTGTTATGTTAATAAATGAAATAAATTAACAGGATCAAATAAATGAATGAAAAGTAATAAATAAATCTTTTTATAAAGACTTTGTGACTCAGGAGTTAGATCAGTGGTCTACCAGTTGATTTGATCTACTGTGAACATTAATAACATAAATGTTGCCATTGGCAAAATGACAGATAGAAAAGAATTCTAAGTTTTAATTATGTTATTTAGGATAAACTACAAACCTGACCTAGAAAAAAGGTCATGACAGGATAAATAATTCTGCCATGGCTCTAATAATGGAAATTTTATCAGTGTTCTTACAGGATTTGGTAATGGCTTCCGATATGGTCAATAAACATGGACTTTGCAGGCAGCCCATTTTCTCTGTGTTTTGTCTAATGTTAACAGTTACAGTAAGAGCAATTATTTCAAAGGGGCTGAATTTTATTTGTAATGGCAGTTGCAAGTGCTGCACTCATGCATCCTATTAACACAAATTTACACCATCCGGTTCACACTGTGTGATTACATCACATTCCTCTTGTGTTGTAACAGAACCTACTCTGAGTTTTAGAAACTAAAGCTGTCCTTTAAACTACTATGATCCAGATTCCTGTAGTATAAAACACATAAAAGAGAGTGTTTCTCTTTCAACAGCTACAGGATCTATGAAAAAGTCCCTGCAGCCCAATATGACCTTTTGATTTGTTATCATCTATCTCAGCCCTGGGTTCCAGTAGAACTGCTTTCATTGTGTTTGAACTCTGCTGCAGTCACGGTTGATTGCTACCAGTCTAGGCAGTGATTGTAACTCTACCATGCTGAGGTGTGATGCATTACAGGATTATCAGGCTTAGATCTGTGCTTGACACAGCTTTTTGATGGAAGATGCATCAAATGATAACAGGATATGATTCAGACAAGAACTCAGATACAGGAATGCTAGAGAGAATTCAATTAATTAAAAAACATAAAACAAAAAAACCAGTGCAGACTCCACATTGTATATCACATCACTACATCAGTATAGCAGGCACCAGCCCAGAAATTAATTAAATGGACGAGATACATACCACTACAGCTATCTTGTAGATCTGTCAAACTGCTGTCAATCTGCCAATTTGACTGAGAGAGTTTTAAAGAAAGTTGTAAAAAATAAATAAATAAAAAATCTAAAAGCTGCTTTAGCAAATCCATTGATCAAGTGGCAGACAGATGCAAATAAAATTTAAGCTTCTACTGTTTTCCCCTAATGTGCATAATAGAAAGTAAGTCTCACACCAACTGTTTCCACATTTTATAAGAAAAACATAATCTCACACATCCATCATTTCAGATTTAACAAAAAGGTAATCTTATTAACTGCCTTAACTTTAGACATTTATTCAGAGCAGCCCATGTATAACCTATGAAATTAATAGAATTTACTGGTTCCATTCCTGCCGTAAACAATAGCCATTGTTGTCAGCCCCTTAGTTTTGTAATTGGAGGAAGAAGAGGACAAAGAAGTAGCCTGGCCTTGACAAACATTTCAGCTATGTCAATCCTTGTGCATACTAACAGTCTCCATAGCAAAAACAGAACCCAGGAAAGAATGAGGAGGGAGACTAGTTTTTTCTCTCCCAGTTTTTCCCAAACACAATAAGACATCCGTTCTTTTCCAGAAAAGTGTGAGAATAGTTAATACTGAGGCATAACACAAAAATATTTTGATGGTGCAATGGTTCCTTAATAGTTACTGTCCACAACACAGAGACGAAGTACGGTACTCATTTAATCCCCGAAAGGCAGAAGAGAGACTGTATCAATGACCTTGCTGATTAAAAAAAACCAAAAAACACTCTGAAACATCCTCCTTACTCATTTTCAGAAACAGTTGATAAACTTAAAGAATAACTTTTAGAAATAAACTACAGACAAATATTTAAAGTTTTATTGTTTTTAATTGTAGTGGTAAGAATGAGAACAAAATGTTAAAACTGGTAATAATGGTTGAAATAGTCACTGAAGAAACCAAAGTAGTAACAGTGAGAAGGACACCAGTTCCTTTCAGCAGTAAAATATTGTATTTATTTGTTTATTTATTAATTTTTTTCTATCCCTCTCTCTTTGATAAAAACAGTCTTTCCAATCCACTCCCAAAGGGACAGGGAAGACGCTGCTGTTGTTGCTGCTAGTAGTCTTGTGTTAGACATTGTCAAAGTATTTTCTTACCATGTAGGAAGGGAATATGAGAACTCTCTTGTGTTTTCCACAGGGCCACTGTGGGTCATCTAGCAGATTGGGGTCATACTCGCGAAAGTCTGCAAAGTCATTCCCTATAGAAGCAGAAACAACCACAAAAACACCAGAGGTTTAGTCAAACTTTCCATTTGAACCAATTCCTTGTCTAAAAAAATGCACAAAGAAAGGGGAGGATAACAAGCCATTATAATCAGCTAGGTACATGTTGGCACTCCACTAACCTGTGTCTAAGCTGCTTTGGTTGCTGTTGGCTCGGCCCAGACTGAGGCTGCGGTGGCTTGCATTGCGAGACTGAGAGAAGGATGAGGTGGAGTCGATTGTGTTTCGTCGCCCACCCAGGACATTAGTTGGGTAAAGGAACTGGGTGTAGGACACAGTCTGCAAACATAGGTGTATGGGTTTATAATATCTCTTGGAAAAGATATTAAAAAAAAGCTTACAGTTGCTTGCTCTTCCACATTGGAATGCAAAACTTTCAGCACCCTTATAATACTGTAGGCTACCAGCATTTTTTATGCTAATTAGCAAAATGAGCAAAACCTAATGTAAAAAAAAAAAATTCTCAACACAAAATTTTTGGCACAGAAGTCTTTGGTTTCATTTTCGTAGCCTGTAACTGTGGTGCAATGTTCATAATAAATCATTTTGCACTCAAATACAAGTAGTTTGATTGAGGAGCTAGCTTAGTGCTTTCCTTGTTGCAGTTGCAGCTAACGACTGACAAACTGCGTTTTTCCTTCAGAACTGTGGCACTGATGAGCAATTTTCAAGCTAATGTCTGATAAAATTTTAAATTTAACACACTTATGAGATAATATTGTGGAAAAGAACTGTTCTAAAACACTGATAATGGCTATAGAGACTCACATAATATATGTGTTGTCAGTCCATATTGCATATTGTCCTATTTCAAATTAGCTCAGTGCATATGCTCATTGTATAACACTTTTTAGTTTATACAGAACATAATAGTAAAGAAGGTGCTGGGTTCCATAACAAATTGTATCACTACATAGTTTTCCCAACAAAGCCATTCCCAATGCACTGTTTTCAATACTCTTGGAAATTTTTACAGCACAGTTAACAGAATATAAAAGTATTGTTTGTTGAAGAGTTAACTGATGTCTTCTTGTTAAAATACCAACTAGACTGTGAAATGCATCATTGGAAATATGTATGTAAATATCAGGTATTTAGGCAATTCCTATTCATGGAAAACATTACCAGTATGATGATCATCCACAGCACACATACAGTACTTGTTATTAGTTTCTCACCTTTCCATCCGCTCCTAACTCCACTCCCTCCAGCCCAATCACCATCTCCTTGGCACTTACACCTCCTGACGGATGACGCTGACGCCCTTCCACCTTTACATCCCTATTGAGCACAAGACTTTTAGAGCTCTCACCATACAAATCATATAGCAGCTTCTTTTAACTCCCGCCCCTCATCTTAACTCTTGCTTAACCCTATTCAATGGCCTTTTTTTCCTCACACACTCTACTTCACAAACATAGATCATATATTGATTAATGCCCATCAGCTGGCCTAGTTTCTGTAACTGCTTAAGTTTTTTGGTTTATCCTAGGGCATCTGAAATTAAATGTGCCTTTGGGAGGTAGGATGGAGAAGAGTACATTTTTTTTTACTGTATCAGGCAAGCCTCTTTAAAGTCAGCTGCTGCCTCACCAGTGCCTGAAATGCCATACTGCTGTGGGAGATTTGCAGGAGGTCTAGCGCTCTCCTGAAGCAGAAAATAGATGGCTGGAGAAGAAAGTGTGTCAGTGGAGCAAACCGTGAACACTTCAGGACAGCACACATGTTGTATGAGCCTGGTACTGTCCCATTTAACGCTAGCTGCACAAATAATCCAGCAAAACTAAACTGTGTGACAATAAAGCCATATATTCTATTAGCATTTTAAAGTTAATAAATTCCAGTCAAACCTCAAAATCAACCACAGCAGCAGCATGACATTTTTATTTCACTACCAAACACCAACAATAATTAATCATTGTTGTTTTGCTAGGATTTAAATTTGCTTAATCATTTTCAGTAACTGTTAGTAAAGCCTGATTTAGACTGTATACACTGACAGAGCAGATGACATTCTTGTTGTCCACTTTATTCACAGTCTGTCATATTAAATAACGGCAAGCCAATTATTTCTATCCAGCAATTTCCATTAAGAAACTTAACTAGCTGGATTTGCTTTTCTTTTTATCTGCTAAAACCCAGTGTACAGTAGAGAAATAAAGGTTAGTTTGCTGACAATATAATATTTGTCTGTGTTTGTGTTATAATTCACTCAATAATTTTAAATATTTCTAGTGTTCTGAGATTTTACAGGTGGTAGAGGTTGACACTGAGTTGTTTTTCTGCTTATGTTTTATCTTCCCTGGCTTTGCCTTGCTTCTGTTCAAAACTGTGTCCAGATACATAAAAAATAAATAAATGATCCAGTGAGTCTTCACATGACTTTCCAGTGTTTTGACAACATAAGGGGCCAGCCTGTTATAACAAAAACAGTGTTATCTGGTAGACGTCAGGACATAATGTTGACAAATGCATCATAGGCATGAAGATCTCTGGGTAGCAGATGTAGTGCACTGAAAATTAAATGGGGGGGAAAAGGAGGAAATAGGACAGACGGAAAGCTTTGCATGGAGAGCTTTTCTTTAATGAAAACGTTTAGAAACTAAAAAAGGTTCAGCTTTATTTGGCCAAGAATAAAGAGAAATGAGAGGAAATGAAAGGAAAAAATGAACATTGGTTAATAGCATGCATGGATCACAAGCTTTAAATATCTGCACGTTAGTAGTTGTTTTTTTTTAATCTATGTAAAGTGCAAGTCATGCTATGCCAAATATTTCTAAATTTAGCATCAGGCAAACAAAGAATAAAGAATCCCAAATCCTACTTAACACTTTAACAAACACTTTATGGCTCCCATAAACAATTCAAGATTGTAGTCAACATTTGACTCATTTAATTTTAAACCTTGACTACAAAAAGTCACCAAAGTCCACACAAATAAAGACAAAAACCATTTAAAAAAATGCAAATGCAGATATTTAAGCTGAATGAACTGTGATGACCCACAACCAGAAGTTAGAATATAAACAACCAGCACTTACTTTAAATTAAGTTATTAATATTTTTCTGACAAACAGTGAGAATGAAAGCTCTCTTGGGGGTTTAATTATTTTGTTTGTTTGTTTGTTAAAGATATGTAATAGTCTGCTTTTACATGATTTTAAATTATGGATCTTATTTTTACAGTAACATGACAGAAAATATTGTGCAGGATAGAAAGAAAAACTACATCTTTTGGCTAACTTGCCCAATTAAAATGATGTTTTGCAGTTGCAGCACATGACAAAACCAGTTAAAATCTAAGCATAAACTCAATTAACAGCACTGAGCTGTCATATGTGCTTACTGGACAGCGCTGGGGGGGATCTTGCACTGATTGGCTGGCTTAGGAAATTCCACAAATACCCTGAGCCTAACCGTTCAGTCTGAACATTGTCATTCTTTTGTGTTTGTCTCCGTTCACTTCCTCTAAAACACACCGCTTCATGTGACTAGAGTGATGTCAGAACCAAGGCCGTACTACAGCTAGTCCCAATGTAAGACAAGCGAGTCCCTTTAACAAAGAGCGTCGGACAAAAGGAAATAAGCATTGTCTACTTTTAAATCAGAGAAGAGCTAAAAAGATACAAGAATAAAAAAATAATGGTTAATGATAAGCTGCGATTTAAACATGCAACAGAAACTCTGCCACCATGGTTGAGAATTAAACCAGTTAACACAATAAAATCGTTTCTTGGTTATAAATTTTAAATCTAAGAGGAGTGAGTGTCCTAGGAAACTCAAAAAGGTAAACAGCAAAGCCAGTGATATTTGCAACAGACAAAAATGATCTGAACAAAAAGTATGAGCGCCCAACAGCCACCAGAACCATTATGGAAAAAGCAATATAAGCAATGAGTATTAGGTTTTAGTCCCGTCTAAGAATATACAAAATTAAGCCTTTAAAGCAAATTTAACACCACTGTTTGTAACTAAAATTATTAATATAAAAATGCATCCACCAAAACTTTAAGGTAGTTTGTATGTCCACAGAAAAGAAGATGGATGAGAAAACAAAGGGAAAGAGGGAGCACAGGCTGGACGGAGTTACAAAGTTCGGCATGCTGTAGGATACATACCCTGTTTGGCTACAATCTCGATAGGGCAGGACAGAAAAAACACTATAGAAGGATCTTCTGCCACTGATAAGGACTATCCTATGAAAACAAAAATGGTAAACAAGCTAATCAATATCTAACTGACAAGATCCACAGGTAAAGTTGGATAGTTTGTAGTTATAAAACTTAGAATAAAGAGAATGATCTGAAACATCAGTACAAGTGTGTGTTGTTCTGTTGTAGAGCAGCAGATATCATCAGTGGTTTGAGGGCAACAATGATGCATTTTTGTTCCAACATCCAACTTCTTAACTTAAGTGAATGTGAGCCAAATCATTGCAGACTTGCTGTATAGTTGTAGCAGCAACACATAAAGCAGAACTTTAGGTTAAATAACAAAAACCTAATTATTTCTTCTAAAAGTTCCACCTCATTAACCTATATGAAATCTTACAACTCAACCGAAATTAACATTAAGATATCAACACCACCACATCTAAAAAATGTTGCTTGTGTGAGCATCAGTTCATCAAAACTTAGGAAAGACAACTTTAAAAATCACCTCTGTGAAATTATAGTTGCGGACCAGAATGGTCCACTAATAAAATAAAAATAAACAAGATCTTCCTCTCCATAGAAACCACATACTGAATAATAAAACTGAAGATATAATCAATACAGCTTTGAAAAACAACCAGAACTCGACCACATACCAGAAATTAATAAAAATAAAAGAAAAAGGTGTCTAAGTGAGC
The DNA here is from genome assembly GCF_017639745.1 of Melanotaenia boesemani. Classification (NCBI taxonomy): domain Eukaryota; kingdom Metazoa; phylum Chordata; class Actinopteri; order Atheriniformes; family Melanotaeniidae; genus Melanotaenia; species Melanotaenia boesemani. Next base: position 21,642,931 of record NC_055689.1, on the reverse strand, counting down.
CATTGTTCCAAATCTAAGGAAACAAATAAATATCACCCGATCAGTATTATCCAAATACCACACACTTCAGCATTAAAACAACTCAGCTACTATCTGAAGTGAGGGATTTTTCTGCTGCACACATGCTTGTGTAAAGTGTGACACATCCATCCAACATTCAGTGGTGAGACTGATTCTAGGTGTCATTACAAAATTCAACAATGATTAAATAAACATTTGACCAAAAATTCATTAGCATTTATTGCTAAATAAGGAGACAGGATTTCTAATTACATTCATCCAAAAGTCAGAATGGCATGCTGTGAATGAGCCTGCTCGCCTGCCTGTAATGTGAGAAACATTCAAACTGCACTTCATTGGCTGGGGTGCCTGCCATTGCTCATTGAGGACTCATATTGACTAAGGGATGTTTGCCTTCATACCTTCCATTGCGCACATCATGCTGCCTCAGGTTCTTTATGATGTGGACCTTTTTGAAGCTCTTTGGTCGGGGTGAACCCGATAGGGTTCGGCATCTAAAATGTAAAAAAAATAAAAATAAAAAAAAATTGCAAAATAAGAAAAATTGGCATGCAAAACACTTAGTTAGCTTTAATTTTAGGCCAAAATACAGTATGAAGCAAGGTGCTGCCGTTGACCTGCGCAGAGGAGCATTTTCCTCAATGTCTTCTAGAGTTTCAAGGGAAGAGCGTTGAGATATGAGTCTTCGTCTGGGAAGATAGAAGAAAAGTATTAAATTAAGTAATGTGAAGAAAAGTCATTATCACAACAAAACTTTGCAGGATCATTTGGTTATGTTGCAGCTTTCTGTAGAAACTAACTCCTGCAGAAAAAAATAATCCTGTCTGTGATCCTTTTTTTCCTCTACTCCTCTCTCTCAAACACACACAACACTACTCTACAAAGCAATTTGATTAAAAAGGCACATCACTAAATAAAAAGGGAATTCCACTGCAATACCTAAATTAGAAAAAAGTCAGAAAAAAAAGACAAATAGAGGTCTGCCTAGCTTTTAGCAGTGCAGACAATTTAAACAAAAAAACTTTATCTACCAACTTAATGCATGGATCAATCAGTTATTTTTAGAAAACTATTTATGTCTTGAAATATGCTAAATATCTAACTCCAAAGTGCTCAAATGTTTGGAAATAAGCCTATGAAGGACTATCCGGGCAAACAGTTGAAAAGTTTTAGAATTTGGTTTTGTGGATTTTATCATTTATGGTACATAATATTAAAAAAATTGATATTATGGTGGTGTAGTGGTTAGCACCGCAGCTTCACGGCAAGAAGGATGCTGGTTTGAGCATCGGTGGGGGGGCGGCGGCGAGGGGGTTCTTTGTGGAGTTTGCATGTTCTCCCCGTGTATGCATGGGTTAGGTTCTCTCTGGGTTCTTCGGATTCTCCCCACCATCCAAAGACATGCATTAGGCTAATTGGTCACTCTAAATTCTCCCTAGGAGTGAGTATGTGTGTGTGTGTGTGAATGGTTGTTTGCCCCCATCTGTGTTAGCCCTGCGATGAACTGGTGACCTGTCCAGGGTGTACCCTGCCTCTCACTTGTTAAAATGCTGGGATAGGTTCCAGCCTACCCGTGACCCATAATGGATTAAGCGGTTCAGAAAATGAATGAATGAAAATGAAAAAATTACCCAGAGAATCTGGAGAATTCTCTGTACCCAAAGGTTAAAACCCAGTACTGAAGGGTAATATTCTTTAGGCAACCTGGCATTATAAATAGTAGAAATTATTGCAGGAGTTAATGAAGACTTGTAGAAAACACTGTCAACAGTGGTTTATTACTCCAAAAACTGGAGTAAAAACTTCAGAGTTCTAAGTAAAACAGACAGAATCTATGTGGTGGTGTGGGGCTGCAATGGGCAGTTCTTGATGTTGTTTTAAAGAATGCTTTGCTCATTTCAGCAAGACAACACCATTCATCACTCAGCAGTATTACAGCAGCATGGTTGCATGGAACTTGCATGGAATCGGCCGGCCGATTAAATCAGCCAGTTTTAGCCCTTTTCAAAGTAATCATAATAGGCCAGAGTTTTAACGATAAAATGCAGATATATTCTTAATTGCTCATAAATAAGTAAATGCTGTTAAATGTCGGGAGCGCGTGAGATTACTCTCTGTATTCAGCAACTGTCACGATGTCCTGTCACTTTTTTTTACTAACAGAACTTAACATAGGCTGTACCAGCAACTCAGTGACAGAATATTTGCGACCATTATGTTTAAAATGCAACTCTGTCGACATGTTTTGACATCTGAGAAAAGCGTCTCTGGTTTTTATTTTGGTTCATGGCAAAGAAAATAATGGTGTAGAGAAAATGTGATTTAACATTAAAAGGGGCTGCATAAATATTGTTTTGCCAGTAACTTCATTCATTATATTGCATATAAAATACACTTATGGTCTAAATCTAAAGATAAATTAATCAGTACAACTGGTAGCTATATTAATGTGTGTTCCATAGAAAGAAAACTTCACAATGCAAGCTTTAAATGAATAAAATGAAATAAAAAGTTTTTTCACTCATACATATTTTTTATTAGTTGGCCGATTAATCAGTTATCAGAATGTTTTCCTGCCAAATATCGAATTGGCATCAGCCTCAAAAAATCTGCATTGGCCGGGCTTTAATGCAAAGGACATAATTCATTTCACTCAGGACTTAAAAGGAATATCAGTACCTAGCGCTTGTAAAAAGCTTTCAATAACTAAATGTCAAATGATTATTTAAATTATGACTTTTCACTTTATGTTCTACAGTTAATACACAAACTGTCAAAAGTGGCATTCAACAGCACTGTATGCATGTGCTGTCAATGATCTCCTCAGTTTTGCATTAATCAGATAATTTTCCAGGATCAGAGCTGCTAAGAGGGTAATGACCTGACTCTGCAGGCACTTTGTGTAACACATTTCGTCACAGATGGCCTTTATTTCACACTTTAGTGAGTCGACTCAACAAGCCAATTCTGCTGGACCTCTTTCATATGATCAGCTGCCGGTTTCAGAAAACAAACTCACAATTGAGAGCTAAGTATGCCTGAGCCATTCTAATATTAGACTATAATTGCATGTTTAGCTCTACAGTAACAAAATAATCCAACTTATCAGTCAGTCTTACAACCTGGAAACGTTTAGGTGGTGGAAATTAACACACTGTTGGTCAAACAATAAAATGCTGTCTTATTCTTCTTCAGACTATCCACTAATAAATGCATCTGACACAAACTATCTGCCAAAGTCAATGAAGTGGACGAACAAGTTGCCCATCTGCATGCACCATCAAATGTCTTCCAAAAATTTAAATGTGCTTCAATGATTGTTGACCTTGCAGAAGCAACACAATCATATGAAACCTGACCCGACCCGCAATGATTCACAGTTAAATGACAGACACTGAAGTGTAAAGTCAAGATGTTGGTTAATAAATGACAGAGTTTAAAGACACATTAGCAAAGAAATTGCTCTGTGCTTGAGGATCTCCCAGAGTTTAAACCAACACAGGCTGATAGAAGGCCACATACCAGTTAAGTGTTTACATAAAACACAACCAAACCAATAGAAAAGGATTGGTTAGTAACTTTCTTAGTCTAAATTAGTTGAATGATTAGATGCATTAGATTAGATGCAACTGTGACTCTGCTAGACTGAGTTAAAGGGCAGTAATAAAATGGCCTGCCCTGACCTCTTGCTGAGGCTCAGATGAGTGGGATCATGTGATTTATGGTCAGTCTTTCATCCTCCTCCTTCAGTGACAGCCCTTAGAGGTGGACTGGCTGAATAATGATGTAAAACAGCAACTTTGCTCACAGGGCATGGTTTTCTCCAGTGTTTTTTATGTTTATTGCATTACAGAATCCTGCAACTGGCTCAATCCAAATCATCACCAGTTAATTTTCATTTTGTAGAATAATTACCTAGCATAGCCATTAGGTCAGTTCTATTGCACAGATGGACTTTCAGTTCACTTAATTTCTTTCCCATGTACCCTGAAAATTCCCTAATGACTGCTAGATGTGCAAATAATGTGCAAATATTTGTCTTTTTTTAAAAGAATATTTCAACGCTTTGGAAATTTGTTATATAACTACCCAAAAAGCCAAAACAAGAATACAAGTTAGTAATGTATTGGTCCCTTGCTAATTGCTCAATTTAAAAAGTTATCACTGAGTGTAATCTGTCTTGTTCTCCATAGTTATTCACATTACTACACAAAGAAAACAAAAGTTTAAGAATACAATGTTAACATCAGCTAAAGCATATATGGCACTTTAAAAGCAGGTGGGCTTTTAAAGTTACCTTTTTGGATACAAAGCTTACAATCTACATCTTAATCTTGATAAGTTAGACTTGTTTTACACCAAACATTCTCCAACATGCCAGTCTATCCAGCAACTATCACAACTAGCAGAAATCTCTTACCACAAGTGTAATCATGGAAATGCTTGTTAAATCAGTTAAAACATTTACAGTGCACAATGTATCTGAGCCGAAGAAGCAGCATCCTCTTGCGTCTTCAGTCTGTGTGATTTTTTTTTATCTTCTTCCAGCTCAAACCTCAGTGAATTGTTACTTTAAAACGATTTATTCACAACCAAAGCTGAAAGGAATGTTTCCAGGTTGTGTTGACGCAACCTAAACACGCATGTGAGGACTTTGATCCAGTCCCTGTTGATGAAGAGCTGCAGGATGTGCTTTTAATGCAAAATATATTTTCCAGTCCAGTAAAGGCTGGTTTTAAATCCTGAAAACAAAAACACGAGCCAGGCCACTCATTCACTTTAAACTTGACTTGACTTGACCAGCCAGGGTTAGAACAGTCACTGTATATCCATGACATTACCTAGGCCCAGTCAGACCCTTCTGTTCATTTCTACTGCAAATGCAATAAAAATGTTCAAAATGTTGTTAATAATCCTGCACAGCGGTGCCATGAGATGAAGCTATAAAACTGAAGTGGACCATTTAGACGTGGAGATTAGACAGTTTCAGACATGCAACCTGTTGGCAGCTTGCCTTCATTTCACAGTGAAAATAAATGTAACGCTCTGGGCTCCTTCACAGAAATACAGCCTGGCAGATGGAAAAAATGATTGTTATGATTTTAAAAAAAGTAAAATCTTGTCAGAAAGTAGAAGCACAAACATACTAGGAATACAAATTGGATGTTTAAGGAGATTTGAAAAATTAATGGGCTCAAAGGAAGATAAAGAAATTCTCTTGTGTGTTACAACAGCAATATGTGGCATTCTTAGTGTGAGAAGCACAACAAGCGATGAAGTAGAAATTAAAAACTGGGGTCCAGATTGAAACTTTGTCTAGTTAACCAGAGGCTGAACTTCGTGGACATCTCTTGTGGGCTTTTCTGAGAATCTGTTGACAGCTTAGCCCTGAAAGACTGTGTGAAGGAAAATGAAGCATTTTTAGATAATCCTCTGACTGTGCCGATCATGACTTCAACAAATAATCAACTTCATAACCAGAAGTATTTGACCCGATCACACAAAACTCCAGAGGACTACTATGATGACTTGTGCTGCTTGTTTTTACTGCCTTGTTCAAAAGTTCAAATACTGTAAATTGCTTATTTCTGGACTACCTCATGCTGGTGAGAACATAACAAAGAGAGGATGTGAGAAGCCTCAGCCTGACTGTGATTTCAGAGGAAAAGATAGAGTGAAAATTATTTAACATCTCCTGCACACCAGAAGGAGATAGGTCTGCTATATTTAAAGCACAGCTCTTGGCATACTGATTTATAATGGCTAAAAAATTTGTAGTGAATACTGAATACTACATTATCAGGCATCAATGCATTAGATTCTGCAGCTTTGATCTCAGAGTCTTTTCTGGCAGCACATCAGAGGCTCTGCAACTTCCTGAATGGGAACAGGACTGAAGGCCAAAAAGTCTGAGGGGAGAGTGTGTCTCTGATTCCCCTGGGAGAGGAAGTGGAGGACAGAAAATACAGAGCGGAGAGCCAGGCTGCTTCTCAGAAAGCCTGGGCATCCTGCCTCTCCCAGCCAGGGACCTCTGGACACAGTTCCACCAGCTGCCCTTGGAGAACAAACCAAGCACTGTGCAGAGCGCTCGTCCATCCACGCGTTGGTGGAATATGGCAGCCCTCCATCAGCAGGTTACTTTTTTCCTCAACATTAGGATTCATTTTACGTGGACGTCCTCCAAACACATACCAAAAGAGGAGTTTGGTAACCTCATGCTGTATTTAATAACTGAACAGCAGAACCACAGTGGTGCCAGAAATAAAATACTGTGGTTGTGTAATAAATCCGGGAATATCCAATAATGGAAACAGTATAATAACAATTAGTTTGACCAATAGTGAAATCACAATTATTTGACATGATTACTTGCCAACTTTGGGAACATGATGCATGTTTCAAACTCCCAGACACACAACGTGGTCAGAGTAAGCATTAGACTTGGAAAGGTTTTTAAATAATGCAACAGTCTGATTTCTACTTTCTGTGGATATATCTTCCGCGTGATCTCTCTAAACATGCTGCAGCCTGGTGGAAAGATTTCAGGAGGCCAAAGAACCACTATGAAGGAAAGGGAGGTACCAGATTAATAACACAATATAAAATAAGAGTTTCCTGTTAAACCTAATGCCAAATATTTGCTGCTGTATTGTGATTCCTTGCAAGGTGTTAGATATTTTGCTCATTCCCTGCACTTTTTGAGTCGGAGGAGGTGTAAAAAGCAAATGCACGTATCATGTTAAGCGATATATTACTTGTTCATTGCATCTATTTCATTGCAACAATCTCAAACTGTTAAGTTTGTCTGTGCAATTTTCATGAGGTGGAAAGGGGAACCGGGTGCTTATTGAGCATTTCACCATCAAGCAGAGAGACAAGCCTTGCAGAAGCACCAGATGGCAGTGAGGACTCAGCCACGAGAGGAGCTCTGAATGTAAAAGCAGAGTGGGGAGGATTTAACGGACGGTTCGGTCAGTGAGACAATCATTAGATGAGTGTCACTGACTGTGGTCAAATTTCTCTTTGTGGCTCCAATGTGACGATGAACTGCACACCGATTGCAAATAAAAGAGAGTCAAATGAAAAGCAAGCCCCTGTTGCACATGGAGTTGGAGAAAGGTGTAAAGTTACAGGATGTTTACATCACAGAGGAGACAGCAGGTTTGTGCCAAGGTTTTAAAGTCACATTCACTAAAATCTATTTGAAGTGTAGTGGGTTTGAAAAAATGGCAAACTAAACAGGAGGGAATACAACTGAAAATGGCAAAGACTTTCCAGATGGACATCCTGAGACCTGTCCCTGTTCATTTCAGTGAGTCATGAGACGCCAACCACCTGCATGGAGTACAGCCAAACTTTTTCCCTCCTGCTGTGTCATGTTGTGTCCAAGCCAACTGTGTTGCTTGGAAATGAAAACTTTTCAAAGAAGCTGAATGTCAGAAACCTGCAGGAAAACAGCTAGTGTTCATCCCACTAGTTTTCTTAATACTGTGCTTAAAAAAAAACAAACAAAACAAACAAAAAAAAACTTTAAGTCCCTTTTAAAAGTTATTCTTTCAATTTCATACCTCAATTGGTTTATCAAACAGTGATTTTTTTTTTTCCCAACCTACAAGTCATATTTTTACTTTTGTTGACCAAACAAAACATAATTAAAGTTTTTCAGTAGTAAGCAAATGTTCTCACTACATCCTTGCAAAGGCACCGTTTTGTTTTGTTTTTAGTTGTTTGCTTGAGATGATTTAAAAAAAAAAAAAAGTCTAGTGACCCGACTGTGCTTAACCCACAGAGTGACTTGAACCTTTAACCAAGGCTTCATCAGTCATATTGTAACGCATGCCCCCAACACCACACAGTGAAGTAAAGCCATTGTTTACAGTTACCTTGACCTCTGCTGCTCGATCTGTCCGCCCTCCAGGCAGTAGTTCGGGGAGAATTGCCTGGAGTACTGGGCAGGTAGGATTCCCTGAGTGAAAGTCTGCAGCCTCCCTCTAGTCGAGGCTGGGACCGCGGAGAAAGGCGAGTTGAACGTGGAGGGCAAGAAAGCGTCGCCCTCTGTCTCTGGTGCAGCAGTGGGACCCGTCCCCAAACTGGTCCGACTGCTGGCGAGGAGAGCCTGGTTTGCTAAAGCGAGCGCCTGGGCGGCCGTGGTCGCAGCCGCAGCCGCCGCCGCAGCAGCAGCTCCGGCGGTGCCAGCAGCTCCCTGAGCCGCCAAGCGCTCCGGAGAAACCAGGCTCTGTCTAGTCCGTGCTTCAGGCGAGCTTTCCTCTTGGTTTTGAAAGTCTGCATCGTCTTGCACGGGTCGTCCGTCTAGAGAAATGTTGCTAAGAAAGGACAACGCCGCTTGCCTCCTCCTCGGGTCTATGCGTTTCCGTGTATGCTCAATACTGGAGTGCTTTATCTGAAGCGTGGCTGTGGATGTGTTGCTGCTTGTGGCAGCCGCCATGGTCCACTTCCAGAGATCCGAGTACTCGCAGCGGCGATCTTACCTTGTGGACATTAATATAGTTGTAATCGTGCTTGTGTTGGTGAATGGTGGTGCCTGTCTTTTAAGTACATGCGTTTAACTGGGTGAAAACAGGGAGGTCACGTGTCCGCAGTATTGTGGCAGCACAGGGAAAATTTGGACCAATGAGCTGTCAGTATTTTTTATACCTTTTCCTGGCTGCTGGAACCTCCACTCTCCTCTCTGAAAGTGCATACCAAAATTACATAAACGAGACATCTCTAAGCAGTTTCATTCAGACACGTTGAAGCTGTTGTTTCCATCTCCTCTATATTCTGAATCATTTCCAATTATTCAACTCAACAAGAAACGTGTAGTATAGTGGCGTGGAAACTTTCACTGCTTCTTTCTGAATGACAAAAGTCTATCAACGATGGTAAAAGACCTGCTTTTTACTTCTTCAGTTTGCACAAAGTACAGCTGTAGGCGTTGTGACCGGTGGGCGCTGGCAGAATGGGGCCTGGCTTCTGTTTTGAGAAAATAGATCATTTTCTAAAACGTGGGAGTCAGCATCTCTGAAGCAATTGCGCCATCTATCTGCTTGACATGCATGCATTACGTATACAGGTTTTGGCCATTACCTCCTAAAATATGCCATCTAGTGGTTTTTGGGTGACACCTGCAATACAGCTAAAATAAATAAATTCTGTAGAGTGAATAGAGTTAGACTCTTTTATATGATTATAAATCAGGGATCCTCAATGCTGGTCCTCGAGGGCCGGTGTCTTGCAGGTTTTAGAAGTTTCCCAGTTGCAACACAACTGATTCAGACTCAGATAAGCTTTGCACCGGTTTGCTAACTACTCATTGATTTGAGACAATTGTGTTGCAGCAGAGAAACTTATAAAATCTGCAGGACACTGGCCTTGAAGGACCAGGGTTGAGTATCTCTGTTATAAATGAACCTTTCCTATCAAACTGAATGGTTGTTTCCGCTTTTTCAAGCAGATCATTCAGTTTGATAGGCAAGCTTGATGTGGCAGAGGACCACCATTATATAGGTGAATATGTATATATAGAATCGTAATAAGTAGAAAAGTGGAAACTTCAGTTGATTTAAGTATATATGTCTTCTTTAATGCCTGACAACTTGCAAAAAGCTTTTCTTCTTTTTTTTAATTAACCACATAATTAATGATTGTTATGCTCATTAATCTCAGTGATGATAATAATGAACCACCATGTATACCAGCAAGCTAAAACTAGTGTCTCTTAATAGAAATCAACCAACATTAGAAGAGTTTATACCAGTGCCACCGGCATAAAAAGAGTTCTTTGTTGAAAAGTTCTGTCATTAATCCATTAAAAAATTATTTCTCTTTCACAATGTTTTATTAGTTCTATGTCAGTAAATGTGTTATTAGATACTTGCTGAGAATATCCAAATTAAGCAAGACTTCTAATAGAACCCATACATAGTTTACACTTTTCTTCAACAGATAGAAATCTTAGAAAATGATCAAAACGTGTTAAATAAGGGTAAATTAAAAAATGTAAGCACAGTGGTGCTTTCTTTAAGTTTGGCTTTTCATTACCACTAGAGAGTGCTATTGCACTGTCCTGTATGTTAAATATAACATGAATACATGGTCACTGATGTTTCCCAAGGGTGCATGTATAACATATTGTGCATGTAAAAGGTACTAAAAGTAATTATACTGACTCTTTTCAGTGACTCATCCTATAAGGTTAAGGTAATGGCATGCATATGCTGGTCTTTTTTTTTTTTTAAGTAAAACTATTTCTATCTTAAAAAAAAAAAGGGGGGGGGGGTGCACTTAAAGTAGACTTAATTATATTTCTCAATTTCTGATTGTATTGGAAATGTCCCCTAAATTAAAAAAGAGAAGGTATATATTACAAATATATGTACATTTAACATTTAGCTCTTATTAAGAACACCCTACCCTTCAGATTTGTGCTCTGATGACTTTCTGTAGACAGTCTGGGCAACAATAAAGAGTAGGAACTGCAGGTTCTGTGGCCCCAGTTAATCTGAGCAGTCCATCAGTCCTGCAGCGCCACAGCAAAGACTCCTGCCCCTGGTGAGAAACACTGGACTTCCTGTGTTTGTGTGAAGTTTCCTACTCATGAAGTACTTCAGCACCTCATTGTAAGGCTTCATGCACATGACTCTGCAATTACTTTTATGATGATTAAAGACAAAAATGTTTGCACAGGAGAAGAAGAAACAAAATTTAGCTAACTCTTAATGGATACAGAGATGTACAGTGGTGAAATAATTACAGCCCAGTGAACAGTTGCACAGAAAAATGTGCTTAAGGTGAGAGGACAGAATGTGGAAGGAAGAGGGCAGAGAGCAGAGACAACAATGGGGATTTTTTTAACCAGATATTTATTGTTTAATAAAGATCATGGGATTTAACTCACACAAGGAGAAGCTCTAATGTCAGGGATACACAGACAGTGTTAGTAGAAATTCAGACCCTGGGAAAGGTTTCACCTTTTTGTTTTCTTTTTTAACAATATTTTGAGGCCTTGCAGAGTAAAGCAATTAAAATGCCTGCCAAGCTATTTCAGAAGTGCTAATGTTGCTGCTGGCCTTAGTAGGTCTTGCTGGGACACACTCGTGACATTCGTACATCACACACCCATACACAGACATGTCTGGTTTGTATACACACACAGGGAATGAAAGCACATGACAGAATCATATATAATGTGAACCAATGCAAGAAAAGAGAAGAAAAGAAAAGAACATGTTTTCCATTCGCATCCATGAGATTTAGACCTATGTTATGTTATTATGTGATTTTTTTACTCTGAATTCTCCCTTATTCCCCATACAGGATCATATCTATCAACATTAACTACTGTGATCAGATTAGGTGTGTGGTGATGAAGGATTTAGATAAGAGCAAGTGTGTGAGGCCAGCACTGAGCTCTCAAACAGGGACGGCCCATCTTAATGGGATCGAGGTCTTATCAGAGGAATCTAAAGAGCTCCCTGAAGTTCACCTCAGTTTAACTGCACACTTTTAGATGACATATAAAGCTTGGTAATGTACAAAGGAGAGAAAATCGTTCACTTTCACCATAGTGGGAATCCTGGGAGGTAATACAGAAAAAAATATAATTTAGACAACAATAATGAATATTTATTAGATTTTTTAGCAAGATTTCAAGGGAAGATTGTGCACATTACAGATACTCTTTTTCTTCTTGTTATAGTAGAACTTTCAATATGTTATAGTACAGTTGCATGATATAACTTTCAAGTTAGCTTAAATTAGCTTATATATTTTTTTTTTAATTATAACAAGTAAAGTTGTAAATAATGTTGTGAAATGGTCACATAAAAATAGAAGAATGTTTGCATCATAACCTATCATGGTGTGTTTTGTATAACGTCATGAGCCACATCTCATTTCTTTGTGAATTCCCAAGAATATAGGAAATAGATGCAGTGATTTATTGAAATATTCATTAACACAAATGGAAACACAGTACTTGAAATAAAAAAAAATTGCACAGTTCTGAGAAACAGAACAGTTCAAGGATGTTGTCTGCCTTTCCTTTTCTCTGTAAAGATGATCCTTCACTCAAGTCTAGGCTCTGAGGATTTATCACTCCAGAAGGCTTGTTACCACCAATTTTCAGTTCAGCTCCCTTATCATTTGATGTCCCTCAGCCTTTTCCTTCTAGCTGGCTAACAGTCACCCATCCATGGAGGCAACTTCTGATGACATTTTACTGAACAACATATGAATAGTTCAGATCATCTGAAAGGCAAGATGTAACTCTCTGGTTCTGTGTCCTGATTCTTTTTTATTTCATGAGGAAAAATAGTTGAAAAAAATGATGTTTGCAACAGACTGTGAGTACCTAAAGATAAAATTAAAAACAGTTTTTTTTTGTTGTTTGTTGTATCGAGATACATAAGTCTGCCTTCTTTGAGGCAAAATATACACAAATAAGAGGTTGCTAGAGTTCTTCACAGTTTTGATGTTAAAATTGACGTGACTTGGACATTAGCAGACCGTATTAATCTATGTAGTGAACATGATTACTGTAGATGATGTCTTTAGATGAAGATGAAGATGGGTACATGGTTGACTGTGGGCAATACAGACTGGTAAAACATAATGCTTCAATCATGTCTATTTGTTTTTTTTTAACAGATATGGAAGATTCACTCTTGAAAAAAGGCTTTCAGCACTTTTATGCTAACAATCAAACCTGGGAACAAATCAGTAGTCAATTATGCCACCTTCCAGACTTTTGCATACTTGTGAACATAAAAAGGCCTACCCGAATCTTAGCAAAAAAAAAGAAGTGAATAGGTATTTTCTCCAAAATGTTACAATCATATGGTACTAATTAGTGACTGTGGTATGTAAAAAAATCTTGTTATACAGTCTGCCTATTTGTGCCTGACACAGACAGATATGTGTTAATGTTCTGTGGTCAGGAGGGCAGGGCTGGTTGTGGTCAAGTATGCAGTTGTAGACGGCAGAGAGAGGAGGTGGGATCTATGGTTGCAGCCCAGAATTGATGACTCTGTTAAGGGTTCTGCAGAGGAAGCCCACCGGTGGGCCACAGCCCCCCTGACATCCAACATGCCATTATTTCACTGATCTATTGAGATGACTAGGCAGCACTTTCAACTGAATCTGGTCAAGTCCATCAAAAGATTTATCTTTTCACAAGATTAAAGCAGGTTGGGACATCTGCCAAACAAAGGCTAACGGAGGGTCAGCCCAAGTCCCAAACTAGGAGATTTAAACGGATTCAAGCTACAGCTTCATGTGAGACCCAAAGAAGACACTTCAACCTCCAGGTTGTGCTCTGAATTCAGTTAGCAGTTGGCCAGCTGATCCTATCACGATCGTCCACCATCATGATAAACTAGTGATGCATATGTACAACAATATCATCTAACACTATAAACACATTAGTACATACTTTGTGCCAGACTTTGAGGCAAGCAGGGTTATTCATAACCTCTTTTATATTTCTGACATGCTCCTGGCATCTCTCAGGATTCCACAGTAATGATGAAATCACTTTCTGGGACCATTAAGGTCAGTTGTTTTTTCCAGTTTGCCTTTTAAATTGTAAGGAGGGATCTACTCAATCATGTATGTGAAAATGTAATGTTTTTTTTTTCTTTTACAAAGTCATGTCCAGTGACTTGTTCCTGTTGCTTTGACCTCTGAACTCCTTTCTATTAGTCACTTTGTAATGTTTTTGGTCAAGGAATGTATGGGCATGGTGTCACTGTGCACTTTTTGCAGGAAGCTGTGGAAAATGTAACAGCTGAATGGAAAAAAAAAGATTCATGTGGCCATAAATGTAAACATTAATATTATCTGTGTGTGTCATTTACTGCAAATGGGCTTCCTCATTTACACCCGAAGCATATGCAGTCAAGAAAAACATTTTTTTTTCCAATTTCCTACTTTTGTTTTCCTTTTACAAGAGTTTGCTCCTTTAAAAAGTATTAGCCAGTGTTTTTGCAAAAATACTTAGCTGTTTTTGGTCTGTCTCACAATGAAAACACTCATTTATACTCATTAGGAATTGAGTGGGTGAGAGACAAAGTGGGGGCAAGATAAAATCAGTGGTTGGAACTGGAGATGGTGAGTCCTGTTTCATAAAATCGTGTGGGTTTTAAACGAGCTAAGACACAAATGTGGGCAAGAAAGCCTTCAACCAGAGTAGAACACTCTCAGGAATGTAGCTTCACATACCTTGCTGTTCATTTCACTTGGGGATATCTATCTCACTTATAAAATCAGTGGCTCAGAGTGTCTGGTGATGTTAATGGAGGAGTGAGACGAAGGAGAAAAATGACTTTTATTTAAATTCTTCTGTTCTTTTAAAGCAGCTAATCTATAATAGCTATAAAGAAGAGGAAAAACGTGACCCAAGCTGACTTCTTTACACCTCATCATTATCAAACCTTACAATGCTGTTTTGTCTGGCAGCATGTAAGCCATTGTCTAGTTTATAGATAGGACTAAGCACAGACTGAAAGGGAGCTGTTTTTGCTGCATATTAAACACATTAATTTAGCAGAAAAAATGAGTAACTTTTAATGTATCCAGTGGGCAAACATAACAATCCTTATTTTCTGGCTGTGTGCGGGTGTGTATGTTTGTGTCTGTTAACCTGAGTGCACACGCCTTTCTGCATATGCACATATCAGTGTTAACACAGTGTTGCTACGTGCTGCGGCGCCAAGCCTCGCCCATAGTAGGAGGAGAGTACAGGGCAGGGTCAACACTGTGTGAGCCAGAAGAGATGCAGTGCCTGGCACGGCCACACACACACACCTACACACACACACACACACACACACACACACACACTAGACAGGCAACCTTGGGAATCACAACCAAAGCAGAACAGAATGTACATTGCGGAGGTCGTCTCTCCTCATCTCTTCTTCTTATTTTTCTTCCTGCAATCTCTATCCTACACAGTGAGAATTGAAAGTTCCCTAAATTCTCTTCTGCTTTTACTTGACTTCGTTCCCTGTCATATAACAGCTGTGACAGAGAAATCAGAGGGGACATGCATCCAAAACATCTGCTACAACTAAAGTATTTTATTGCAGTGTGTGCTTCTTAACATCAGTAGTGTTTAAAGGTTGAAGAACATTGCCCTGTGGTTAAGCCCTTGTGCTATACTGTTCCCTTCCCCTTCCAGTCACTGTTAAACAATTTAGCCTTTGAGGTCACATGACTAAACTTTGTCTTGTAAACACACACTAAAGGGTTTTAGATTTGCGTTAAAGTCCCTGCTTTAACATTGTGCCGAATGAGAAGCAGATGAGGGGAGATGTGTGTGCATGTGTCAGTGTCAGGTGTGTTGTTGTGTGGGACTGGATGGTTTTACTGCAGGTTTAAGGGTAATATGTGGGGAATAATAATTGTTTAACTGCCTAAATGTGACACATTATACACAAAAGTAACAGACGAAAAGACCACTGAAGAAAAGGCAAGAAACAATGTTTCCACACCCCCATTTGTTTAAAAAGTGTTTTTGCTGCACCACAGGTCAGTTAGGTTAACAGTAAGTAATACACTATTGACTACTTATGTAATATTAAGAAATATGTGTGAGTTTCAGTTTGCATATGAGGTGTTCTTTAAATAAAATGTAAAAAGAAAATAATAGGATAAGATAACATTTTATTATTCACTAAATAGGAAAATTTACAATAATAAAAAGATGAAGTCAGACATAAAGTGACATTTTGCTGACATATTAAAGTAAAAGGTATTTACAGTGTGGATTTTGATAAGTCAAAGGCTAGAGAAAAAAATTACATTTTTACAAATATGATTTTCCATCATTGGGTTCAAAATTACAAACAAAACCCTCTAAAGTAAAAACCTTCTGAATATGAATAGGAATAAAATTGTAGTTTGATTTAATTCATCCTACTACATCCTACAACAAAAAACTAGAGAGATAAAATAAAATTTCCACTAAAGTGACCTGAAATGACAATTAACAGGTAAAGATTCTTAACATTTTAGCTAATGACTATCACAATGAAGCCTTTATAAGTTCTCTGAAATGTTTATACAAACAAACACACACACACACACACATACAAAAAAACAACTAAACAAAAAAAACAATTCTATTAATCTGAACTTTAAAAAAGATAAAGAAAAGAAAACGAGCTGATGTACATTGGTAGAGGTAAAACACTTTTAAATATCGGGTTTCATGTTTGGACGTTTTGTGGACATGTTCTTCACAGGACTGATCATTTCAACATATCAAGAAATTCTTGGTGTAATTTGATAACTCTGGTGGCAGAAGGAAAACATTTGTAAAGGTTCAATGAATCTTTATTATCCCATGAGGCTAATTTTTTGTACAGCCAGCAAACTATCAGTCACAAACACAAAAACAACAATAAATATCTAAAAGGACTATGGTATGAAAAAAAAGATCTTTATCCATGCTGGAGACGTAATAATGCAGATTGTATACTATTTTAGAGTTAAGTGCTTTAAATCTCAAAACTGCCACCACATGCTTCCATTCTAAGTATGTAAGAGCGGCTAGATGACCAGGAAAAATGTGAGGAGCCCACTCCAGCACCAGTGTTTGGTTTGTCCCCTGTATGCAACTGCAGTAACATAGTGGTACAATATTATGAGATGAGGAAGACCCACTGTGTCTGTAAATATAAATGAATTGTTCAAAGATAATGAAAACACAACAATACATCATTTTTTTTTCATGCATAATCAGAATTTCTTGAAAATTGTGCATGAAAGCTACAATTCACACATGCATTGTCCATCAGGAGGATCTGTGTTATGATATTTGCTCTTATACCATGACAAACTACAGAAAGCAAATGAACAGGTTCTACTGTAATGTTATATTGATCACAACATTGCTGTGTGTTTTGAAGTGTTAAGAATATCAACATGAATCTGGAAAACAACATACATGTCTGCAAAAAAGAAAATGTAGCAGCATATTTTATCAGCATACACACCCACTTTCTGAAAATACCCCACATTCTTTATTTTAAATCACAAACTGATTTTCTCTCGGATTTTCCAGACTTCTTACAAAGTGGATAATCTAGGTAGTCTGGTTACCCCTTGGTGTAACATACTACCTCTAACTGAATGTATTTTTAAAATAATTCAGGATAATTACAGATAATATGGATGTCACTACTTTGATGTTGTATTTTTTTCTCAAAAGCAGCTAATCTCAAATGTTAAGGTTGGGTATGTCTCTGGTCTAATTGTTATTATTCCAACTTATTTGCATCATTGTACCTGGATAAAGTGTCCTTACAAGCAACAGAGACAGAGGGCCACCAATTAGAGTAGTAGTAGAGTTCATGTCACCTGGATGGAAATTGATTTCTGAACAGCCTGGACTTCTGATGCACATCACATCCCTAAATCTCCCATCTCTGTTCACTACAGCTATCCAAAGATGTTGAAAATGTTAAAAAAAAAACCAAAAAGAAAGGAAAAAAACTACAGTACTCAGGGAATAGTGAGGTTAGGGTGCATCCATATACATCCATTCAAAATCTCCATTTTGGTTCTGCTTCAGGATCTTTATGTTGTGCCTCAGCACCATGTCCCAACAACTCAGGACTGCCAACCACTTTGTCCTGTTATCCCCGCTGCAGCTGATGAGAAAGGGTTGAGAGAGAGAAGAGAAAACACAAGCAGCAGATTTCAGGCATTCTACAATGCATTAGGTCATGAGAATTGGAACTTGTGCTGTTTAAATGATGAAATGGCTCACCAAAGGGACCTCAATTGAGGTCTACACTATTGGTCACTAAGAGGTCATCTCTATCCGGGAGAAAAAAAAGAATGATAAATATGCTAGACTATGTGTAATTATTACATTTCAGTTTTTCTCTCCCTTTCCAGCTTGTAAACAGTAAATGAAGCTGTTCTTGTGGGCTGCTTTTGTTCGAAAATGAGCTTGATCTTGTTGTGGGAATTGAAATGCGACAGAGACGCAGAGAGTGATGAGGGCTAGAGCAGAGAGAGGTCGTAGCCAGACATCAGAGCTATTTTTGTTTTGTAGAAATTCAGAAGTGGTCCTGTTACCCTGGAGGCGGCTCGTGTTTTCCATATAGTTCAGCAACTTGGCAGGCCTCTGCAAAGGCAGTTTCACATTGAGCTACACCCCCCCACACCCACCCACCCCTCCACCCCTTGCTGCTTCATGCTTCTCTCTTACCCCTGTATCTCCCCAACCCTTCTCCTTTCCTCCCTCTATCCTCCCACCGTGCTTCTCGCACCCCCCAGCAGGAAAACGCTCGTGGCCTGCAATGGAGACAGCCTGACTGCGCAGGCGGCCCGGCAGATGCACTGGAGATAAGTTTGTGTGCGTAAGCTGGGCCGCGACCCTCGGCGGCAGGACATTGACCAGATCCTGTCAGTGAGAGGGCAAGAGCCGGCCCTGCACCTCCTCTGCTCATTTGCTTCCATGCTACCCCCACCCACCCCTATCCTACTGTCTCCATGTCTGGTTTCCCCAGCAGCCCAGGATAAGACGGAGGGGAGGACAGGCCCCCATGGAGCCACCACTTTCCTCTGGGATCTGCAGCACTGGTCTCCACACCAGCAACACATGCACAGTCGAGGTGCCCCCAACTCACTTAAAACCCAGTCAAAACTCCATCAAACACACAATAGGTCCCCAAGATAGCTTCCCCTGTCCCACAGAAAGATAATGGATAGCAGTGTGTGGCAGGCTTTGTAACAGAGACGCCAAAACACTTATGAAAACACCATCCTTTACGCTACATCAGCACTTTCTGGTTTCTTTTGTCCCTGAAACAGTTTAAGAGGAAACACCTAAGCTGGAAATGTGAATGATTTGTCATGAGAAAGTATAGCTGGTGGCAAAAAGTGGTGTCTGTGAGAGAATGTTGCTTAAGGGTTTTAATTTTCCTTTCTTTTTTTTTTTGTTTTTTTTATTTTTTGTCTAGCAGGAATGCAGAATTTCTTGTCTTAAGACATAAATACAGAGTCACTGAAGCTGAGAGAAAACCTGTCTCTGAGAAAAAGACCATTATATCATAAGATACAGGAACAAGGTCTGGCTAATGCTTCAAATATGACTGTTTCTATAAAATGTTCAGTGTCTGCTGGTCCTCCCACGTCCCAGAATGCCAACTAGTGCCAATAGCTTCCTGACTCCATCTAAGTGGCCGGCCCTCGAGAGCCATGGGCAGAGATGAAAGATCTGGCAGAACTTGAAATGCCACATGGAAGTATTGACAATTTGGTTGCTTTGAAGTATAGATAAATGAGCTTTCACTAGTTTTATCTCCTCCTCTAGACTATATTTAAACCAGTGTGCACTGAGCAGCTTTATTTAGATTTACACAAATTGTGTATGGCTGCACGTTTACTGCAATATTACCAGTAGAGCGAATATTTAGACTAAATAAACTTAGAAAACTGTTTTTTTTTCTTTTGCAAACAATGGGACTGTGTTATAGAACTATGTGTGACTAAACTGTGTTTCAAAAGTTCCCTTGAAGTACTTTACTTTGCACGCAAATATAATATTATATTAATGTTAATTTGGAAATTATAATAGCAAATACACTGCAAAACACACAAAAAATGTAGCTCATAGAAAGATAACTGAGGCACTCAGAAGGGTGATGATTAAAAAGCCTTCATAATAACTCGGCTAGTCTACTAATCAGGGCAAATGGCAAAATGTTTGTCAGTCAGCTCAGTTCATTGTTGAATAGACAATCAAAGACAGCTGCTCTGTGTGGGCAGGTAGGTGGTCACATGGTACATATGACCTGCCAATGACAAACAAAGTCAAAGATTTCTTATACCAAAATACTGCATTAAACAAGATGTAAAAAACATAAATGCATGCATACACATCAATGAGTGTATCCTCTTTTTGGGCTTATAAGAAGACTGAGAGATACTTTTTCTAAAAGATCACAGAGCTATCAGTTAAACAGCAAAACAATTACAGAAAGGGAGAAAAACCTAGTTCTCCATTTAAACCTGGGTAATGTTTAGCTTTTAATGTATGGAGCCAAAATGACTCTGTAAGAGTCTTTTGAGCCTGTCTCTACCTCTGACCGAGTTTTCAATGTGCTCAGTACCTGATATCTTCAAAGAATTACAGCTGCTATGATTAGGGTCTTTATAATGAGCAGCTGTAGGATATTGGGGGTTGCCAGTTCTTATTGCATGTTTATATTCAGCCAATCTTGCCTTCAGTTTGTGCTTTGTTCTGTTAATTGTCATAAAAACAACCACATGGACATTCAAGTCCTTAAACTACATATGAGGTTTTGCAGTTAATAAATGATTTTATGTCAAACCTACAACCAGGTGAAACATCAGTAAAGTAGTTTAACACTTATCATGTTACTGCAGTGGTTAAAATGTCCAAACTTGTGGTTACGTTTTGTGGTGGAAAGCCAAGTTTTTTGTTGTATAGGGGTGAGATGACTTTTAACAAGTTCATTGTTTAAGGTTGGAGCTTTTCTAAAATTAATCGCCTGAGAATCTGGAATAGCTTCCTTAAGAACACTGTCACTTTTCAATGTGTCCTAATTTCTTTTGACAATATGTTTAATTTGACTACTGTGTCACAAAATAGACTTGATCTGAATTTGGTTGATCTTTCTGTTTAGGAACCAACAACTGTTCTCTAGCGAGACATTTTGCATTTTTATATACTTTGAATATAGTTTTGTTTTTTTTGTTCGTGCATTTCTTCTTCTGTGTCACTTATAGGTTTCAGCCTCTGAAGATGACCCAAAGGAATGTTATCTATTAGCCAAAGAGGATGAAAGCTATCAGCTCTAAGAATTGTTTTTCAAAAAGTGGAGGTGTGTAAATCTCCATTGATATCTTCTGAGAGTTTGATATCTAGAAAGTTAATTTCATATGAAGAAAAATCCAGACTGAGCTTGAGATTCTTACTAGTATTGTTAAAATATGAATGAAATTGAAGGAGTTCTGTTTCTGAACCTGACCAAAATAGGATTATGGCATTGATATATCTGCCCCACCATATAATATTGTTCACATAGAAATTGAGGTCAGAATATAAAAATTCTTCTTCCAATGCTCCCATAAGCAGATTAGAATAATTAAGTGCAAAACAAGCCGCCATTGCTGTACCTTTTTTCTGTTTGAAGAATTAATTCTGAAACAAGAACACATTGTTGTTCCTTGGTCCTTTTAACTTGCTTTTACCCTCTGTGATGTGTGTGTGTTTGATGGGAAGGGGTGGGGGGTGGGCTTGCTGCTCTTGAGTTGGGGTTCTGGGGATTTTACTCTCTGTAAAGCACCTTGAGTTGCTATTTTTACGTATGAAAGGTGCTATATAAATAAAGTTTGATTTGATTTGATTTGATTGTTATGAAGAGTCCATTCAGCCAGTTGCAGGATGAAAGCAGAAGGGGCTCTGGATGTCTCTTTTCCAAATAGTATGATAACACCTCTAGTCCTTCCTTGTGATTGATGTTAGTGTAAAGTGCTTTAACATCCATGGAGACTAAAAGAAAGTCTAATGTTCTTTATGTCTTTAACTTTATTTAAAACATCAGTACTATCTTGAATAAAAGATAACTCTTGAGACAAATGACTTAATGAAAAAGTCAACAAATCGAGATGCTGGTTCTGTAATTGATTTATTGCAGCTGATCATTAGTCTTCCAGGCAGGTTTTCCAACTTTTTGTGTACTTTAAGAATAATGTAAAATGAGGGAATTCTCAGGCAGTTACAGACCAGAAAATCATGTTCTTTTTGTGAGATCCATTCTTCATTTTTAGCATACCAAAGTATTTCCATAAGTTCAGTTTTTATTTGTTCTATTGGGTTAGACAATAACGGTTCATAGTACTCACAATTATTCAATTGTCTCACGGCCTGTGATGTATTGATCTCTGCCCCACACCACTACAGCTCCACCTTTATCAGCTCTTTTAATTATGATGTTTTCATTAGCTGACAATCATTTTAATGCCTCTGTTTCTTCTTTTGTCAGGTTGTAATCCATCTTCCTCTTAAATGCAAAGAGTGGGTCAACTTCATACGTCATTTTATTGTAGTAAGTATAAAGAGTGTGATTGCAAAGTAGCCTTGGGCCTGAATGATGTTTTTGTGGTTGAAACGCGTTGGCATGTTTGTTATTAGACTAGCCATGTTATAAGAAATGCTTTTTAATCATCACCCTCCTGAGTGCCTCAGTTATCTTTCTATGAGCTTTACTTGAATCCCTGAACTGAAGAGAACCAGAGGAATAACCCCTTTTTACACCCAAGTAGCACTCCTCAAAAGCACTCAAAATTTCAAGACATCTTGACTGAAAATCATTGAATAATTTGATTAAAAATGGTAATACACAATATATATATATATATCTATATATATATATATATATATATATATATATATATATATATATAACCATATATAGCATACACAAAAGCACTGTATCATCTAAGTTCGCTCTAAACAGACTTGATTCTCTTTGAAAAGAATTCAACAGCTTTGTCCACACATAAACATCAGAGCATTTGGGGGAAATCCTCAGACTACTCATTTAGGAGTTTTAAGTTGCTATTGACTAGTGCACTTCACAGCAAGAGATTCGGTGATGGAGATGTACTCTCCCAGCTGGAAATGAGAGGGAGGTGTGAAAAAGTGAACAGGAGACAGAACATGAAACAAAGAATATGCATCAGAAAGTTGTTTTCAGAGTTTCAGTGTTTCCTTTACAGAGCATTTAGAACTCTATGAGTCAGACTGACCATTTCTCCATGTTAATCATAACTACTGAGGTGGTTGGAAATACAAGTTCTTCCCTTATTTGTGCTCTTTAAAAATCTTTTCCTTAAGAGTGTTTGAGCTCAGACATTAATTCAAGTTCTAATTATGGCATTTTACAAATTTCAATACATTTAATTTTTGTAAATTATATGTTTTTTGTTAAATAGATGATTAAATCGGACAGAGCTGCCTTGTAATTGACAGTTTAGCACCTAAAGTGTGATGTATTTTGCGAGTGTCTTACAATTGCTCATGTCACTGTGATTAAAAACTGGTAGCAGCCAAAATACAGGGGGATGGCTTAAAATCAGCAGTCCACAAACCAAAGAATAATCTCACAGGAGGATAAATCAGATTACAGATAGAAAAGTGCTTATTAAGTGGCTCACTCAGAAAGGAAGGAGGTTCTGCTGGAGACTGCTATTGGAGGTGAATCGGGTAAGACTGTTTAACAAGGCTGGTTCTGTACTGCATCCTCTACACAACACAGTGAAGAAACAACAGTGTTCAGTGTGAGGCTTCATCTAGAAAGATACCAGAGATCATTCCTGCCTTATTACTATTGTTTTTATTAAGAAAAAAACAATAGTTACTACAACGTTGTAATTTTCATCTTGGATAAATGAAGTATTTTTCATTTAATTTTGTTTTTTAGCTGATAGAAGTAGACGTAGCATCATTCCACATTTTCTTCTGCTCAGAATCACAGCCAATCATCAGAATGAATTTCTTCTCTAGGCAAGCGACTCCCCCACACGGAGCAATAAGAAGCTGAACCCAGCTCCTCATAGCTCGGAGGTTAAACCTAGTTTGTCATCGGATTCCAGTGGGAGGGAGGGATGAAGACGTTGTGCAAAGAGCAACCAGCTCTGTTCACAGATGGGTCTGACTCCTACTGACACCTCTTCTAGGAAATCTCATCAGCAATTCCCTGTGAAACCTGTGGTTCATATCTTCTAGTATTACTCCACTTCTTCTTGCTTAGTTTTCCAGATTATATCGTGTGGCAAATCTTTAATTCAACACCTACAAACAAAGTACAAAAATGTAGTTTTTTCTAGACTTGAATTTTATCCTTTGGACCACGTATCCTTGCTTCTCCAACTAATGTACTATCATGTTGTTTTTGTTTAAATCTACAGCATTTTTCATTTTTCTTTGAGTTACTGAATTTAGGGGGTATATCATCAATTCATTTATGGAATTTAGAGTTGCGTAATGACAGACTGAATCTTCAAGTGTGTTTTTGGGTCTTTTTCTTCTGAACCTTAAGCTCTGTCTAATTGCTGCAAAGTATTATTATTGCTGCCGAATCAAAGCATACAGTATATCCCTACATAAATCAGAATTCAGCAGTTTCCATCTCTTGTCTCATCATGAATAAACACCAGTGACCTGGTACAACTGGCCAGTTATGGCCATGCCATCACACTTCCTCCAGCTGTTTTAATTATTATGTGTGTTTCTGGTCATGAGATGTTCTAAACCTTCATACACATTTTTATTCCTCTGGTACATCATTACCATCAATGTGCTTTTTTTCCCCTCGGAAAGTGCAAAACAGATTAGGTCACTTCTAATGTTGCCTCTATGTTTCTGCTGGATTTGCTTTTACAGCCCAAGAAATGTCTTTTTCACCTGCATTGAACAATAAACACTGTTGACTGCAAAGCCACTGAAAGAGACCATGGGGCATCTAAATGCAGAAACTATAGAACTAAAGCTGCTGAACGTTGACTTCAGAACCTACAAAACTGGGAGCTCAGTGTGGTTAGATACCATGAAGGGCTGCCATTGCCAAAAGTTTGCTTTTCCAACTACTGAACAACATAAAATGATACAAAGACCACACAGAGTGAACAGTTAGCCACTGAAAACTCTCTATGTCATGTAGTTGTCTTGGCCTTTCAATACTTTTATTTGGCATCAGGGCTCTAAATAAATTTGTTTTTATTATCATCAGCAAACGTAGCTAGTAGATTATAGAAGTTACTAGCCAGTAGAATGCATTTAATCACGCACATTTATGTAGATTGTTTTCATCTAAACTTTTTTGCTTTAAAATGCACTGAAACAACATTCTCTCAATGCTCTCTTAGCAAGGAACAAAACACCGAAATGATCTACTTTAAAATTAAATTAGTAGAATTTTTAGAAAATTACTTAAATAACAAGAAAAATTGTGGCTGTCCAACAGTTAAAACAGAAGTCAAAGATGTATCAAAATAAAACTAAAAACTAAATATAACCGTCTTAACTTAACAGTCCATCCCGCATTTAACTGATATGAAATCACATTTCTTCAGAGCTCTTGCTAGAACTACAAACTTCAGAGCCCCTTTCTGATTCTGAGCCATTAGATATTCTCAGTTTCTTTAACTTCATCTTTGTGTTGGTGCAGAAACTCTGGACCACCTGAGTGGAAACTATCATGTCAGATCTCAGTAGCTTTCAACTCCTCTTTTATTATTGACATTCTCCTCTACCGTCTTTCTGTTCTTGTAAATAACCGAGTGTTTTACACCAACTAATGCCAAAATTATTTTTCATTCTACACGTCATTTAAATTTTGCTCCTCATTCAGCTGCATCTTATTCAGCCAAGCAGTAGAACACAGAGCATTATACACACAAAGGTAAGCAGGTAATGATATATGATAGATCATAGAGGTGCATAGGAAGTCATAGCAGTTCCTGGAAAATTTCCCATAATGAAGTGCTTCATTTATCACCTGCCAAACCGGCCAGTAAATTTTCATTCATACCCATCTAATTTTAACCCACATTTGGCAGGTTGGCGGATGTTAATCTAGAGCGCTACAGGATTAGTTCTGAGGAGTACCTATTAATTTGGGGTGACCAATTGTGTCCCAAAGAAGGTACCATTTTACAAGATGTTTATGCACAGCTGGAACAGGTTCTGCTGGAGGACTGGATTAAAAATTCCTCTACCCTCTTTCCAAAACTAGTATGACTACCGTATTATTACCAAACTGCTGCAAAAGGAGATCCAAGTCAGTTTTAAAATATATTATTATATTATATATAATTGTTATTCAATATTGTGTTTGCAGGACTTTTGCTAACCCCTCTAAAATCTTTCAGACCATCCACCCAGATACTACAGTGCCAGAGCCACAGTTACCAATATCATTCATAAGGATTTGAATTGTACTAAATTTGCATGTTGAAAACTTCAAATGTGCTGACATGGCACATAAAAAGTGCTTAAAAGTGGTCTGCTACAATTCGAAAGTAATTTGTTGTCCAGGTTATTGGATTTTGTAACAAACTCGACAGACAAAAACTTTAATAATGGTCATGTCTACACACATACACACACATAATCACAAAGGAAAATTTGTTTCCATGTGCATAAATCAGTAGATTTTTTGCTCAAGATGGCTGGGTAAGCACACCTGTGGGTGTGAAGTCACTCAACACACCACAGGATAAATTATCTGAAGCACACCCACACACTCTCTTGCTGAATGGAAAGTCACAACTTTGAATGGCACCATCTTTATGTCCATTCATTATTTGTACATATGTAAAATTTCATTGTTTGTTCTTCACAGATGAACAGTGAAGTAGCTTCCTGGCGCCATCTTAATCCCCTGCAGTATATGAGTCACCCAAGCTGTGAAATGCAGCAGCTAATATTGACTGTAGTGAAGCATATTGTTTGCCATGCAACTAATACAAGTAATACCTTAGAAATTATAACTCACATCCACATTCATAGTCTGCCATCACGACAATATGAATTAAACAAAAACATTTAATCAATGATTTATGAAACAGAATAGCAACAAAGTAATATAACCCAACCCAAGAAGCCTATTAGAATCTTAAGCCAAATAGTCACACTGTTAAAAAAAAAAACTTACATTTCTAAATCTTCTGGCTTCTGTCTTTATGAGGCAGTTTTTAAAGTAACAACTAGTGATTCACAAAAATAACAATTTTTGTGAAGTCATCTCTTCGACACACACCCGCTGCCTGTCGGTAAAGAAAAATTATTGTGACTCATAATATTACCGCTGAGCTGACCATGTGGAGGCGTCATATCTATGATCACCATCAGATGCTCAGCAATTGCTGTAGTCTACATGAATACAGTAAAAGCTAATGTAATGTAATATGCAGCCATACTCCCTTCTCCCTTCCCATGAACTTCCTGTTTCATTGCACAATATTAAATAGGCTGTGATCCAAGGTAAATATTGTTATGGCATGATTCACCCTCAAAAAATTAAATTAAATGCACCAGTGACATTGTGACTGCAGTACATAGTTCAAATATCTGCATGCTTCTGTTGCTGGTGACAGAAGTATTGGTAGGAGTTGTGTTTCTTAATGCCATAATGGGAGTGTAGCAAAGCTTTATACACCCCATCCAGTTTCTCTCAGAGTTCAGACATAGAGAAACAACCACACTGTTTAGTTGTAATCTCAGTTTATTCAGTTGTAACGTCAGATTAACACACATTATGATTTCAGTGAAGAAGTACGTAGTCTCACAATGGAAAAAATATAAAAAACTTACAGGACACTTCCTCTGAAGAGCATAGTTCATCTTTCCAGCCTGACTTCGATGAACCAATAGCCCAAGTCCATGAAGATGATTTCCTGGATTATGTCCCATCTCACTTCAAGGATTATGGTGAGTGAATCGCTAACAATTTGTTTCAGAATGCAGAGGTGTTTGAGAAATCTAAGAAGGTAAGACTGACTTTTAGAGCCCTTAGTCAGACCCAAGACACCTCAGCAATGGATTTATTTGAAAGTACTGCAGATTTTTTTTTCTCTGAAATCCAGGAAACAGAGGCTCCAGCATCCCCGTCTCAGCCTGATCCTAAATGTGACATGCTGGCTCAAATTCCAAGAGTAAAGTCACAAATTCAAAGATGCTGTCATATGAGAGTCAAGAAACTTTCATGTATGGAGCCTAGCTGGAAACTTCATTGTGAATCTATGAAGGAGATGGACCAAGAATACGCTGGAGGTTTCCGTCCATTACCCTACTAAGAAAAAGGCAAATGCATCTCTAACCCAGTGTTTAATGATTATCTTCCTCATGCTGGAGAGAATAGTGAGGGAACCACACAAAAACAAGATTAAAAACGGAAACACAATCTAAACTGTGTAAGAAATCAGAAGAACCAATAAAAACCCAGACAGGAACTTTTGCAGTCACAGTGACAAACAATCATTTGTGTGATTTATTCAAGCAGAAGATAATGAGTGTTTCTCAAGCTGTGGATTTAGTGGCAGAGGGCACCACAATCACAGCTGAGAGAGACCTCCAATAAACCAGGATCAGAGTCCAAAGATCTTGTTGGTCTACCTGCACCAGTGCCACAGCAAAAAGACTTCAGTCCTTACCACCTAGACACCCCACCTAAACAGTCTGCTGCAGATCCTCATCCATGCCTGAAAGCTCTGCTCTCCAACACAGCTACAGAGAGTCTGCTGAACCAGCCAGAATCAATCCCACCCAAGGATTACTCATGATCCCAGAGCAGCAGTTCCATCAAACCTTGGATGTTAAGGACCAACAGATTTCAGCACTGGAACAACATAATAATGAGCTGCTGAATCAAGTGAAGGCTCTAAATCTAATATTCTGGTTAATCTGAGCACCGTCAAGCATTTAATGGCTTCCTAGAAGATGTTACACCTAAGAGAAGTGAAATGGATGCGGGACGGGAAATGTGAATGCAAATGTCCTGTTTTTTTAATCCAGTATCCAGTTGATCCTCAGCCTCTCTGGTAAGGTTACAGTTGTTTGTAGGAGCAAAACGAAATTACAGTTTACAAACCATATTCACACCCTAACCATCCTGTCCCAACCCACACCCGCTGATGGAAACGAGGCTTGAGAGACAACCACCAAGAGGGAATGTTTAAAACTTAGTTTAATGGTACCAAAACAATAAGGGAGAAGGGAGCCCCGGCCAAAAGAAACAAAAGTTGGGAGCAGACCTCAAACCAGCCATGCAATGGGCTGCAGGCTCTGGGCTGCTTCCCTAATGTAAAATCCAAACTAACCTAAGAAACCAAAACCGAAAACAGGACTACCGGTGACTCCCAATTCAAAAACAAAAAAACCCAAATGGAGTTGTGGCAGTGCTGGCATTAGTGGTGGCAGCTAGGACACTGCCACCTCTTGGCTTTATATCCCACCTGGAGTCCCTTCAGCCAATCACTGAAGAGGAAAGACAGAACACATTAGTTATCACACACACAGAACACCCACACTGACAGAGTTGCACGTAAGAGTTGCATGGTTGATAACACCACTAACCGACTCCCCTGGAGATTTCATCAGGTGCACCACTCACTTCACTAGTGCATTGCATCTTGCCACAACAGGTGACAATTTGCGTTACAAACTGTAGAAGGTACAGTAGGCTATGTAATGAAAATGTATCTTACTTTATGGCCAAGGACGACAGTCATGAGCCATGTCTGTGGAAACCAAGGATAAAGATAATTTCAGTGTTTCTAAATTTGTAAGAGCTAAGTGCCACAACCATTTAAAGCTTTGTCAGAAACATGTAAAGTTGTGAAAGCCTGTGTCTCACCCCAAACATGGTCTTCACTTCACCATGCATTATAAGTATCAAGATTTTATCAGTTTTGTTGTTTAAACCAAACCCAATGTTCAGAAACGCTGAGATTGTATGAATTTGTTGTTTGTTGAAATGGAACATTAGAATTTTTTCTATGGTGACTACGTTCACAGCTCACAAGTTAGAGTTCAAAATGTAAGTTTGACTTAAGTTTATTGAAATTGTTCCCAAACTAGTGTATCAGATTTGAACCATATAACACAAACTGGTCATTATAGCCTACCTACACACTCCTTCCTCAGCATTACTCAGATTAAGAGGAGGTGTGCAGAGTTCGTCTTTGTCTCCACTAATTCAATCCATCGCCTAACAAGAGCATTATTAGTCAGCTATTAGTCAGTCTGTCAGTCTTAATGTCTATCACTAGGATTACAGAAATGAAACCAAGCAGAAATTCCTAAAACTTGGAGATGTAAAGCATGGGAAAAAGGAGATCCTTTTAAATTTTGGTGGGGCTCCACATTACATAATTTAAATTTGGAAGACATAAGCCTTCAGATGGGTCAATATGCAAAAGCTCAAACACACCAATTTGTAATCATTTTTGTTATATCTCATTCCAATATAAAAAATACTGTATATGATCAAGTGTTTTTGTTATTATTGTTTTTAGTACTTCCACATTATGTAGTATTTATTCTTCCATCTCACAACATTTCACAGGTGGATATTCTACCTTTAGTCCAGTAGATCTATGCAAGTAAAGTAGTTACTGTTAAAATAAAGATTATATGCACAAGTAAATAGGATATCTTATCAAATTATTTGGATATTTAAAACATGTAGATTTCACTACCCAAAACTACACATTTTGTGAGTGAGTGAGTATAAACATATTTTACTCACTGCAGACTAGCTACCATATGATACTGCCTTTTAAATTAAATGAATCTATTATGTCTATTAAGATATTTATCTCAGGCTGTTTTCCTTTGGTACGTTAAATGTGAAATGTTGCCAGTAATGCTTTTCCATATTTGCTCATGTAAAATATTTTATTTAAAACTTTTCATAAAACTATGAAGGATCTGGCTTCCCAGAGGTATGCACTAAAAAACTGCACTGATTACACTAAAGATGAAACGTTCTTTAATCAGTCCTTTGGAGATACATAGTCCATTTTGTTTGGGATGCAGATGACTTCCTGAGAGATGATATCCAATCCACTGTTTGTTTTCTGCTCACAAAAATGAATGCTGCTTTTTATGAGAATTTGTTACCCCATACCTCGCACACTTCAGTTTCAGTTAGCATGTGAAATACCAGGTTCTTCTGGGAGTGTCTTGTTACAATTAACATGTCATTACTTTGTACCGTGCTCGGCAATCAAGGGAATATGTTTTTTGGGTCTTAAGAGCTCACTTTTCAGCACTTGAAAGTTTTTGTTTGCTACAAGATTGAATGAATTTTGCAAAAATCTTGGGTTATGTCCCAGATTAAGAAGATCAATGACGTAAATTTTTCCTTCTCAAACTCCTCTGAGACAAGGAAAGGAACATTAGTGTGACAGATGTGGCACATTTGCTGTTGTTATGGATGAACCATCCCAAGCTTCCCTGAAATACATCTTTGTTTAATTTTGTTACAAAGCACAACCATACACGGCTAAGCTAAAACATGTAAAGCCACGAAGCATCTCAGGCTTATAACAGCAGCACAAACATAATTTTATGTGTAGTCTGCAAATTAAATTAAGTTTAGCTGGCATTGAGTCTTTGCAGTGTAAGAGATTAGTCAGTCATTTGAAAGTGTTTTTTATTTGTTTTTGTTTTTTTGTATTTTTTCCATTTACATCTTTGACACAGCAGATGAAAGACATAAAACATCAGTAGCCAGTGCTACAAAATCAGTTTATTGGTAATCAGCATATTATCACAAGCTATTTCTTGTCAGTTTTGGCCTGCGTGATTCTGACCATCATGATGAGAAGTTGGTAATATGTAATCTATCGTTCTTATTTTACACCAAACTATAGGATGTTTTACAAATCTCAGGTCAAAAGTGAAAACAAACTACAGGCTTGCAGTTCTGGTTGCCTCCAACCTCTCAGTCAAAACTTAATATCACATAGAAAGCCTGACATCAACATCCGCTGACTAAACGTGGAGTAGGTGAAATATTGTTCTCTGCTGTTTACCTCAAACATGGCCTGCCTTTTAATCTCTAATCCCTCTCTTAGCCCTCAGACAACAAAGGCCAACAGATGTATTGTATGGAATTCCACATCGCTCTCTTTAGGTGTGTGATTAACCCCTACTGTGTATTAGAGTAAATATCGCATCAAAGGCAGCTACAGGGGGTGTCTGCAGGTGACAGGTCAGCAGGAGGTGAAGAGTTGGTCGCAGGCTGTGACAAAGCTGCTAGTCTGAGTTGAAAAAAATAAATCATGGAAGAGAGATAAATAACCAAAGATGTCAGTACTGAGCATCCACTCTTCCACCTTAGCTGAAGATAAATGGTCAAACCATATCTATACAAACTGACTGAGAAACTGACCATTAAACAGGCAAACGGTAAAGGACGGATCTTGTTTTTTGTTCCATGCTTTTCTCAGATGTTTCACACCAACCAAGAAATAGTTCCTAGGCTCTGCTCTCTGGTTTGTCATTTTCTTTTACCACATTTGCCAAGACAAACATTTTAAACGCAGATTTCAATGACTACAAGATGCAGAAGCCAGTAAAAATGATTTTTACTGGCTTGAGATTCATTTCTGGAAGCTGTTATCTCTGTGCAGCTGCTTATGCCCACATCCCTTCCACTCCTGCTCTTACTTCTCTGGAACTGTAAAACATAGCATCACTTTCTTACACTGCATGTGATTTGGCAAGCCCCAAGCCTCAGATTGTTTTATTTCCTATCTCTGTTTTCTTCTGTTTTCTTAGACTCTAATATTGAGATGACAAACTTTGGAGTCATGTAAAAACATTGTTAGCAGTTATAGCTAACATATGTAACTCACCAGTATACCAGCTCTGCTTTTCCCTCATTGCAAATACAGGATGATATTTCTTCTAATTTCAGTCATTTACCAATCTCTCTGTTGCTTAAAAGTTTAAAAGTTATGAGGTTGCAGTCTGTTCAATATTTGATTCAAGTTTATTATTTCCATGCTCATTCTAGCTCACCTGCTATCCCCTGATGTTTTGTTTTGTGTTCAAGACTGATACTAGAACAGATCTTTCAGGAGTTTGTAACTTAGAAGTTGCCCTTTAACAATTGAATACCATCACCGTGGCCTCTAAATGAAAGTTTTATGTAGTGTTGCTGGTCTAAGATAAATATAGAATATCTAAACCTACATCACATTTACAGACTTGACCCACCAAACCTAAACATAGACTTTTTTTGTGAAGATTGGAAATGTGATTTCAGTTGTCAGCTTGTTTAAAAACCCATTTTGGTTCTCAAACCATATAAATTTTAAATTAAAAATGCGTATTGAGTTGCCTACGATGTGGTATAGCAGACTTAGTGCATAGAAGTTGCTGTGATGCTGATTGATGCCCCTCTGGTACAGATTTTGCTTCACTGATTTAGGTGTATAGCCCCTATTTAGACTAAAAATCTGTTCTTGATATTTGGATACAGGTGTTAACATACCGTGCCAGTGTCCAAGTGGGCCCAAGTTGGCCAATGACGTCGTCCTTCACAAACAGCCAGGGAGTCAGGACAAACACACACAAACACTCTCACACCTCGTCCCATCAACAGAGAGTTGCCACTAGACCACACAAACTGTATTTACTCCTTGCATATCTCTGCATAAACACTGCTGCCATTAATTGATCTCATGCTGTTTGGATGTCACTCTATTTAGCTGGTGTGGGTTTTGGAGAACAAAAAAGATTTCCCCCCTTCTCCCTCTTCTCCACTAATTGAGTGATTCAAAACAGGGCTCAGACTTGCCGCCCCTGTGGCTCTATCTGACTGGAATATTATCGGAGTGGCTGTCAGAGAAAGGTCCAGAACAGCTTGAGAGGAATGCAGCCTACATCTTTGGGCCAGCAACAGACTTGCTCCTTAAACTGTAGGCCCCTCAGTCCCAAACCCCCCATCCAAACCTCCTCAGGCCAATCAGTCAACAGGACCCCAGGGGCCATTTTCAAAAACAATCACTCTCTCTAAGTAGTCAAGAGGTGCCAGGGCTAATTATAAACAAACTATTGATGTTCTAGCAAAGGATTGTGCAAGACTTTGCCAGTGCAGTAAATGTTTATGTGTGTGTGCGTGCATGTGTGCATGCATGTGTGTGTGTGTTAAGGTCACGGAAGGTTCTGCTTGACAGAGCATTCAATTGGCCATTTAAAAGACCTCACCCGAAGTGAACAGTCCATGAACATCCACAGACTCCTCTGACAAGTTCTTGGATTCCTCTGAAACAAATTAGCCCGTGAATAGGGGAGAATAAAATCCCCAAATCCTGGTTATGATATATATTAATTACTATACATATTTATTTGATTAATTGAAATTATATTAAAAAAAAATCTTTGCATTTTGCCTACTTAAGCAGACCAACACTCAGACTAAAATTGCATTATTAGATGCTCGTAATGATAATGCAAACATGTTTATTATTTAGAAGGTACACGTTTTATCTCACACAAGACAGGAAACAGTCCAAAAATAGACATTTTTATTCCAAAAAGCAGACATTTACTATATAAAGAAGCATTCAGTATAGCAAGGGCAGTCCAGACGTTCATTACCACATCTCTGTGATAAATCCATATGAATCAAATAATAATCACAACTTCAAATAAAACAATATAATTTGGTACTGTCATCCCCATGAAGAAGCAGACTGTCCAGACTGCCCTCATTAGTGGTTCCATTATAGTCGAACAAGCTACCGTATTAGCAGGAACCTCCTTTTCTGCCTGAACTGTAATAGCTGACATGTCTTTGTCGTTTTGTGGTAGGAATGATGAGGGTGATGGTTGCATTCTTTTCTTTAATTTTTTAAGTACCCTAATTAACTTAAAGAGTAAGGAGTAGCAAAGACTGTGATCCAACGCAGCCTGCTGGATATCCCTTCAGTTTGTTGTAGTTATAACGCTGGGAGGCGGGGGACCAACTATAAGAGAACTAAAGATATAAACACACTACTACTGGCAGTGGGAAAGGATTTAATCTGTTTTTTAAAGCAAGATTTTTTAAAAATCAATTTTTTTGTGTGAAATAAATATAACACTTACTTATTTTACACTTCTTGACCTGCTTTACTTGTGCTCTATGATTTAAAAAGATTTCGTTCTTGATTGTTTCTCGATTCAAATAAAAGCTACAACCAAAGATCAAACGGGCCATAGTAGGAAGAAACGATTACTGATGAATATATATTGACTGAATAAGTGCAGACACTCCGTCTAGGAACAAAAAAAGGAAAGGAAAAGCATTAGAAGACTTTACCAGTCACGTACAAAGATTGATGGAAATCATTCAGCGTTTCAAGGGCATCCCAACTAGAAGACACATGTGGATCCTATTCAGTAAAAATACGTACTTTGGTTTCACGAATCCCAAAGGCAGTGAAGTCTTTGCTATGCTCACTTCATGTCTCAAAATGCAAAGCTTTGGTCCTGCGTCATACAAATTATCTCATGACACTGCACAGAGAGAACAGATATTTTTATCTAAGGTTGCTTGTTTTTAAACATTCAGTAACCTTCTGAATAATGTGAATCTGGCCATACATTTATTCATTTAAAAATGGGACAGCTGGCTTAGTCTGGGGCAGTGGTTGGAAATGATTACATCATTAGGTTGGATTGCACTGTTTATATCAACAAATCCATCATCATGGATTGCTCAAAATTACACAATACTATATACAGTGACAATTAAGGAATGTTGCATCAATATGCTGATAAATAAATAGCAGGACCCTGCCATAATTATGATTTCTTTTAAAAATGGCAGGTTGTAAAATATTAATTCCTGTTAAACTAATATTACCATCATTCTGCTAATAATGTCTAATTAGGAAGCAGAAACACACCTAACATAGAAAAACAATTTAGTCACCTTTCAGCCATTTTAGTACAGATTTTACAATAATAGGCTTGGAGTCCTCGTCTGATCAGCACAGGTGGGAAAACTAATGCCAGAAAAAAAAAGTAGCTTAAACTTATCGATTCTTAAGTGACTACCAGTAAATCTGATTTCACTCTTGAGTGTTGAAGCTGCTTCTTTGGCAATCCACTTTATAATAATGTGTTTTGGTCTAAATCATGTGATAAGAGTGCATGCTTCTGGTCTGTGCTGTGTGACGGAGACAAAGAGCAGAGTGACAGACACTCCACAGAGCCAAAGAGTTCCATCTTCCTCCAGTTAAAACAACAGACTCTTTTGAGGAGCTATCGCCATGACACATAGTCTGATCCAAGAGAGCTATATTTATTTTGTTATGGGCTACATTTCTTTCCTTTAAGTAATGAATTAAGAAAACACAGGGCTTGGCGCTGGGATGTGGAGATGTGTGGGAGAGAGCTGCTAGCACTGTATCACTGCAAACGAGTAAGGAATGGAGTTGGGGAGTTGGTGTTAAGACATCCAAGGATAGGACTGTTCCCCTCATCCTTTCATCCTCTCATCCTTTCATTTCTTGACCTAGTAACCTTTCTTTTTCTGTTGAAGTCTTGTTTTCAGTTGTCTGTCCTAGAAAAATAGTCAAACTTGGAAGGACTCGATGAAGTACGAGACGGAGAGTTGGTAAGTTCAAAGGGAGGGGGGCTATCCTGAGAACAGCCCATAATTACTGCAGAGAAAGAAGAGCAACTATATGTTTCTACACCATACTAACGTATGATTCTGCATGATTTTTTTTTATTATTTTGAGTGTGTCTGTGTTTAGTGGCAGTAAAGGTTGTCAACAGTTCAGCCAAAGAAATTTGGGAACAGCTCCCTCCACTGCACACTCTCTCAGAGAACACCTCTGCAGAGGGGTTAAATAAATGTTAGTGATGTGATAACCAGCCTGTTTATGGAGGGGCCTCTAGCAGGACAGCTAGTTGGCCAGCTTGACTTTCCTCTTTGATAATGTCACACCAACAGCCCAACTACTCAGGCATACATTTAGTTTCAGTTGAACAGACAGAATAATGACATTTTATAAGCCTTTTCTCAAAATTTATTTAGATTGTAGGAAATGTAACACAAGGACTGCCTTGCACTGCTGTAGCTTAATTAGTGCAGGAATCAGCCAGAGTGATTTAGACTTCATTTTCACTTTTGTAGAAATAAATAGTGGCAGCTGATGGCTATAATTCAGTTTTTTTTTTTATTTACTACACATGGAAGGCTGCCAAGTAAATCATAAATCAGTAGGTGTGTTTGCTTTGCGTCAGAATTAACAAATTACAACAATTATGCTTTCTTTTTCCACAGACTCAAGAATGAAAGGAATTCAGCCACTTGACGAACAGTGTGAAGCTGACATGTTGTAGCTGAGATTTCATTTTCTCGATATCATTATCATTACATTACACTTGTCTTTTCTTACCTGCTTACCACCTGAAGTCATTAAATGGCAGTAATAATAATAATATTAATAATAATAATAATAAAAACAAGCTGAAATAAAACTCTGAACACCAGGTTCAAGGTTTGATTAAAGTGTTTTCTGGGAGCTGGGTTTCATAGTTTTAGTGAGGAGTCAGGATAGCACAGAAGACAACAATAGATGGTATTCAACTGATATGAAAGACTTGGTCATTTCCCAATGTGATTTGTTTAGGCCATATTTTTCTAAAGAAACACTGCACAAAGATTCACATATTTCAAATATTCTAGCTCTGCCTTTTCATCTACGTACTGTACGTCTTGGCTTTCATCTCCTTTTTCCTGTTTCTTAGTGAAAAACATAGAGGGTGAGGCTTCGAGGTGAGTTTCAGTTCAAAGTTGAAAAGGGCGCAGTACTGAAAAACACTGGCAGGTATTCAGCGAGTGTGGTGCATTTATGATAACAGTGGAGTTGACTTGGCGCTGTAGATTTAGTGTGACTGAAGAAAGAGGGGTGAGAGATATGAAGTGTGTCTGCTGTCAAAATCAGTTTGCAAGCTTTTGTGCAGACCATTCTGCTCACTTTGCTTGAGTTATGCAGTGAAGCTGCACCAAACAGTACAATGTGTTTTTTTTTCTTCTTTGAATAGAGCATACCCAGCCAATTAGTTTCATTGTGCAGTGTAAGTGAAAACTTGACCTTATAACTGCTTAGTGTATAAAACTACAGGAATTCACTCATATGCGAGTGCAGGAAAAGGTAACAGTGGATACATAAATCAGAGATTTTTTTCTCTCTTCATAGTAAGTGAATGCATGAGTATAACAATAAACATCTCAGGCAGAGTTTGATGTTGGACGGGCCTGACTGAGGGCACGTAGTTGCTAATCTGCGTACAAACTGTGCCCTCCTCGGGCACCAGCACTGCCCACAATTCCCACATTATTCTGAGATGAAGCAGGAAGAAATAACAGACATAATTTCCCTCTGATCAAACGCTGTTGATGCGTACATTAACACAGCTGATGCAATCTGGACTTAGCATAAAATAATTGAATGTGCTGAAATTGGGAACTATTTTGAGGCATTTCCTCTCCTCGGAGCAACAGGGCAGATTGGCTTAATTAAAGGAGGAAAAACAGGAAGTTTTAAAGTCACATCTATAATTAATTGGTTGCCTCAGTCAAAGGGTCTGCCTGGTCAGGGAAGCACAAGGAAGCAGCTCTGTTTTTGTATTCAATCACTGGGTTCACAATGCCGCATACACTACTGCGGGTGCACTTCAAAAAGGAAATTTCAGTGTGTTACAAGTTCAGATTTGGTTTTGTATTAGGGACGATCAGTTCTGCTACTTTGTGTGCATAAATGTGTGAGGTGAGATGGTCACTTGCAAGCAGAAAGTTTAATAAATTAGCTACCACTTTATATTTTGCTAAAACTGGTGAACTGGAAAAAAGTAGCGTGAAATATTTCATTCTATAGTAAAACACAACAAGAGCCACAGTTTAACTTGGTAAGAGATCAAAGGCTGTAATGAAGGATTTATCTGAAGCACACTGTTTGCTACTTATTCAAACACATGCATACCATGCAAGGACAGATTTTTTTAAAAAGCAATATATACTTAGATTTCTTTAGGAGAAAAAAAAGTATTTGGACTAATTTAAGATTGGCCTGAAATTATATTATGAGCTATATGTGACATATATTATGAACCCTCTGGTGCATGAATTATTACAAAACAGTACCACATTTTTTAAATAAAATATTTTACTTCTACAGACATGCACATTGATGTTTTTCTGTTTTTTAATCTTATTTTAACTTTTACTCGGTGTATTGATTTTTCTATTTGATCTATGAAAATAGTTATAAAATAATATCATGTTATATTAATATAATATAAATTTTCTATAAAAACACCTGGATCATTTTCCTGTCCTGTTTATCACTGAGGCAAACTTGGTAATTACATTGTATGTACATATACTATATCAAATGTGGTTATTCTTTATACGTGGCAGAGTATTGGTGACTCACTAATGTCCAATGAAGCTGCTAATGTATGATCCCCACCCATGCATACATTTAAAAACAGCCTTTAAATGTGTGTCTATTGTAGTGGACACTATGCATCAAAGGGTTAATAATAGCAAGAAACAAAAGCTCAGGCCACTTTTAAGCTTTTGTGTCATGGAATTTTTGTCTTTCATCCACACCTTTTATTTAATTAAAAGCTATGCCTTTTGCAAATTACATTCATGAATATATTTTAATGCACTGGCAAGGAAAGCCAGAGACCTTTGGAAACTATGATGCAGATACCAGAGTTGGCTTCCTGACAAGTGGCTATCAATCACCACGTATTTTTTCTTGAGTTTTCACTCCTTTCTCCCACACCTATCACAAATAAACAAATAAATGTCTACTTCCTGTTCAAACTAACATGCGCATGCCCAATTTGCGTGTAGTATTTTGAAAAGATTTTTTAGTCATGTTAGTGTGGACAAAGATTATTCAATGATACAAAGCAAAAGCATTATGCATGGGACTATTTTGTTGCAGTTTTAATGTTATAAATTGATTTGCTTTAAAACTTTTAGATGTAAAACAGCCAAAATTCTAGAAAATGTAGACCCATTATGTACACAGCCTGTAAGATGAAAAAGAAAAACAATCCCAAAGATAGATATTGAGGCAGGGATCCGAACGGGGATTCTGGTAGTGACTTGTAGAAAACTTTAGGTTTAGATAGAACTGAAGCTAATCAGTCCACTAATCAAAAAAGTGGAAGCACGTGTGTTAAATTGGTGGTAGGTAGCAAACTGTGGACAAAAATCAAAGAAAACTTAATTAAATCTGACAAAATCTATATGCATTGTAAATTTAAGCCCAAATAGTAGAAAAGGGGTTGAGAGCCTTGCTCAAGAACCCGCAGTGGTTCACCTTTTTTGGCACTCTGGGGACTCAAACCCAGGTTTCTCCAGAATCGAGCTGACCTCTGTAACCACTACTAGGCTACCATTTCCCCATAACTTCAGTTGTGGCTGTTGCGGTGGCTCTATTCTGCATGCCTGGTTTGCTGGTCAATGATCCATAACGCTGTCCAGTAGCTCAAAAGATGGACATGCAACCCATTTTGTCCAAGGTTTTTTTTTTTTCTTTATTATTAATTTATTTTTTTACTGTTGTGATATTCCTTCTTTTTCCTTCTCTCTTAAGCTTATTGATTATTAGGTCTGGTGTTTAGGTGAAGCCAGTCTTGCCCACTAATGACATCAGGGATATCGCAAAGAAGAACCACTATTTTTTGTTCCCATTGAGAACCAACTTTTCAGGTACTAAACAATTTTTTTTTCTTTTAGGTCTTAGAATGCCAGCCCGTTTCAAAATTATTTTTAGTGACTGAAACAGACCCCTACTGTAGTGAAAGGCCTTATTAAGACTAAATAAAAGCCAGACCCTTTTGTGTAGCAGAGATGTTAATTATTTCTATAGTTATTGATTGTATACCTTAGATATTTTACTTTTTATTTCATGTTTCACTTGTATAACATTTCTGACATTATAGTAGCAATCAACAGCTGACTCAAAGATGCATTACAGAACTTTTGCAGATTTTCTGTGTGAGAAAGTTCCCAATCAACAGTTATTTCGGCGTTCATCTTGCATCCTACCTATGCTGTGAGCTCACTCCAGTCTGTAAAAACAGTCTTATCTTGACTCTTTACTGTCACTGTGCCATCAAAGGAGACAGGAACACAGTTTTAAGGCCAGGAAGTTGCATAGTGCTTCTTAAGTTGAAACTATCTGTTGCTGCTGTTGACGATGTGTCCATATTGTTATGATTGGTGTCTCATCTATACTGCATTTGTTTGAAGTATTTGTCTTTCACATTGCATGCACAAAGCCACATCTGTCATTGATTTCTACCTTAATATCAATCAAAGTTGTA
The DNA here is from genome assembly GCF_017639745.1 of Melanotaenia boesemani. Classification (NCBI taxonomy): domain Eukaryota; kingdom Metazoa; phylum Chordata; class Actinopteri; order Atheriniformes; family Melanotaeniidae; genus Melanotaenia; species Melanotaenia boesemani. The sequence goes on along the minus strand of NC_055689.1, from coordinate 21,601,998 downwards.
TTTACTTTATTTATTGTCTTCATGTTCTTTTTTTACGTCATTAAAATTTTTGAAAATTCTGTAAATTCTGAGTTTGACATCAAGTAAGTAAACAATTATAACAAGAATTGAGGCAGTTTGAGCACAATGTTAAAAAGACAGTGTATTTTCAGTCTTTATTTACTGCTGGCAACATCTGGAGGATCTTGGTGTTCACATATACGTTATATTTGTTTATATACATAAAACATAAAATATAGATTTTATTTTCTATATTGCTTAGTCCAGTTCAAGGTTGCAGGGGGCCGGAGCCTATCCTAGTGTAAGAATAAATTACGAGAGGCAGGGTACACTCTGGGCAGGTTGCCAGTACATCACAGGACGAGCACAGAGACAAACAACCACACATGCTCACTCCTAGGCAGAATTTAGAGTGACCATTTAACCTAACATGCATGTCTTTGGAGGTGGGAGGAAGCCTGAGTACCCAGAGAGAACACACGCATTCACAGTGAGAACATGCAAACTCCACACAAAAAGGTCCCTGTTTGAACTCCTCCCCAACCGAGGCTCAACCCAGCTACACTTTTGCTGTGAGGCCGCAGTGCTAACCACAACACCACTGTGCAGTCTCAAAAAAACAAAACAAACAAACATGAATAATACAATCTGATCTCCTGCAGCCACTCCCTTTCATTTCATTTTGTGCTGGAGGATACGGTAACTGGCCGTACGGTCAGAACAACATGGACTTTGATAAGTTAGAATTACTCTTTTGTTGTTTGCAGTTTTGAACTACTGTTATTCTCAGCATGGCTATATTGACAAGTTTCAACCGCAAATGGGTGTTAAATGAGCATTAGTGCCTTGTGTTTGGGAACCTGATGTGTGTCAACTGCTGTGTAAATCCTCACATGGTCATCAAGAGTTTACATTCGAAATCTTTGAGCAGAGAATTTCAATTAGTAGGTCATTGAGAAGCCATGTGGTCTTATGTGCCAGGCTGCTGCATCCTGCAGTGAATCTCCCATCTTCTCTTTGCTCTTCTGCAACCATCTTGAGCTATACATGAAAATTTATTACATTTCAAAACTTCATTTAGCCAAATGGTGTTTACACAAGCATACTTTATTCTGAGTTGTGTGGGTCATAAAGTCCAAGACTCTTCCTTGTACTCAGAGGTAGGAATGGCTGGTAAAATCCCACTAAGACTCATAGACATATTGACCCACATGACTAAGACCATGACTCCCTGCAGGTTCTGTGAAAGGATGGAGACCTTTAGCTAAACAACTGATACCAGCCAGGAAGGCACGGTTTTCCCCTACCTCTTCATCCAAGTAAAACATGGACACATAAACACAAAAATACAACAGGGGATGGTCATGGAGCATGGAAATCACCCATCTCAAGCTCACTTTATTTTCTCTCTTTCAAATTACATCTGAACAATAAATATTCTGACAATAGCAAAGAGAAAAAAAAGGTCACTGCCTACCATCAGGACATTCAGTCCATGCATTATTTCCTATTATGTCCTTTGTTTTAAAATAACAAAACTAAAGCTGAACCCAGATTTGTCTTTGTGTCTTTTTACATCATGGTTGACTTCTCATCGTACATCATCAGTAGAGAATTTGTTCTCCCTTGTGGGACAATGATTAGCATTTTGCTTGCTGACATATGTTTAATTGATTAAAACAGGCCTGCTGTGATTTCACTATGTTTTGTTTTTAAAGGCTGAGGTTCTGACAGAAATACTCAGGGAAGTATTGCATTTGGCGGAGAGCTCGAGTTCCCATACACGAGAGCACTGAACTTAATTCAACACGCCTTGGACACAAGGCTGACTGGAGGGCTAGCAGGAGAGGAGAGATTGCTGTAACCTTGTGCTGAACTCCCAAGAATCTCAGCATACTCCTCGGATCATGACGGTAACAAATACTTACATGAGTTACATGATTAGTGGCTGAGTTTCAAAGCCCAGACTCCTTTTTATACATGGGACTTGGTAGTGAAATAACTTTTATATTAGTAAGCAAGACCTAACCCAACAGAACTGCCACTGCATTGTTCAGAAACGGGAACTGATTTGATATTCAAATTGTGCCATGCTTGACACATACATTACATATTTCGTTCCTGAAAACAGACAGAAGAACGCACAAAAGGGTGACCAGCGTCAAGGCCACAACAGAAGAAAGAGCATGGCTACATTATACATCTCTTTTCTGTTTACCACCAGATGTAACTTTGAATCCAATGTTACACAACCGGGAACTGTCCTGATCTCACAAAAATACATGAAAAAAAAAAACAAAAACACCTCAGAAACAATGCCAAGAAAGAAATCAGCCGGAAGCTTTTTCATAGTGAACACACCAGTTCTCAGATCATAGAGGACACCCAGATTCTTTCACTCAACAGAGACGTATAAAAAAATAAAAATAAAAATAAATAAATAAATAAATAAAAACAGACAAAAATCCAGTTTTGAAGATAAAAAAGGTTGAGTTGGAGCAGAACATCTAGGTGGCTTTGGAAAAAGTCTAGAGAGTAAATTATCCTTTTCCATACACTACTAATTGTTTTGTTACTTTCACTTTCAGTTGCTGTTTGATAAGTTTTAGTCACCTTGTGTTTGTGTTCACATTTTAATTTGCTCAGCTCAGGTCAGGGCTTGGCAAAAAATATGTAGTTACCAGAAAAACAATGATAGAAGTCAAGGTTTTACAGAAACATTGGTCTTGCACAACTGCTTGGAACTGAACTTGTAACACTAACTAGACAGTCTCTTACAACTGAAAGAGATATTTACTTCATAGGAGCCCTATAAAATTTTTATAATTAGAATAGACAATTCACTATAAAGATGGCCAAAGCACAGTGGAAGTGAGTATTATATTGTTATATTATAAATTATATTCTGCCCCCTCTTTAAAATTTCCTCTGGCTAGAACATTGCATTTTGGATCATTCTCACACACTTTTCTTTCGTTCAGAAACAATTTGTCTTCCAAGCAGCCTTGAGCGCAAGTGTAGCATGGCGCTCATAACTGAAAGTTCCCAGCAGTCTGCACTTTTTAGAGGAACAACAGACTGAACAAACATAAAATGTATGCAGGTTTTTTTTACCGGCAGACCAGGCATTAATCGCTTTGTTTGTCTTGAATGTTTGCATATCGGAGCAGAGCTTTATTTACTGTACCTGCAGTACCAGACTTGTTGCTTTATTTTCCCAGAATATTTGGGAAATTATTCTGCAGTTTATAATTCAGGTAAGATACAATATGTCAATTACACTAAAGTAAAATAAAAAAAATGTCATGGAGCCAGTTGAAGTTGATTTATCAGAAAAACAGAAACAGAGATTGAGCTTGACTTAAATCACCCAGCATAGACATTTTTTTAATTTCCAGTGGCCTAAAATCTATTAAATAAAGGCTTTCTTTCCTCTTAAGTTTTCCATCAGGTTGGCCATCAAATCAGAATTGTCAAAAAACATGTGTGTAACCATGTGTGTAAATACCTGCAAAAGTATTTATAATTTAATAATTACTGTACATGTTAAGGTAAATTTCAGTACTCAGCATGGAGGCCAAGCACTCTAAATGTCAGTTTGCTGAAGTAATAAAGACAAGGTTAGACATTTTAAACTCATCCAGGGTTTACCCTCCCTCTTGCCTAGTAGCTGCTGGGATAAGCTCCACCACCCCTCCTGCATTGGAAAAGCAAGTATATGAAAGGAAATGAAGGGTCACTTCAGAGTTGGGAATGCTGCACATATTACAAACCTGATGATGTAGCTAGTTCATTATACTCATGCCTAAAATGCTATAATACTCTGATAATGAAGCTGTTCCTCTCAATCATGGACTCCTCAGGAGCCGTGAAGGTATTTCCAGTACATTGCACAGATGCTGATCATATTGAGGTCTTAAAGGCAGAGTCAACGACCTTGACCTTTTTTCTTTTCTTTTTTTTTTTTTTTTTTTCCTCCAATTATTCCTGAACATTAATGTTTCTCTGGCAAGCTGGGTCATCCTGGCTGAAAGAGGCAACTACCATCAAGTAATACTGCCATCATTATACAGGTGTATATGCAATAATGTTATGGAGAATTTTACATAGAAATGTAACATTAGTGCCAAAACTTACAAAACATTTTCACACTATTTCATTTTGTCTTCCTTTAATGTATCCCGCTGCCAGTTCTTGCCCAGGTAAATGTTTGTGCACATACTGAGCTGTCCACATGAAACAGCCAAACAAAAAAAGAAGTGACTCATTAGACCACCTTCTTCCACTGATCAAAGAAATATTCTAAACTTTAATTTTAATAATTTAATGACACTTGTTTAATGTCAAAAGACTAATTACTAATACAAGCAAGTCTTTACATAGATTTTTAACATGATTTTTTCTTCCAAGGTATCTGCTTGTTCCACTTTTAACAAAAAGGATTTTGGTGTCTCGAGGAGTTTTTGACATCATAACAAACACGTGAGTCAGAGTATTTTCCTTAGTTGTGTCATTCTTCTGAACTTAAGCTCTTCCTTTTAAATTTTCCTCCACATCCAGGATTCAGTCACACCTCCTCCCATCACATCCTGATATTCCTGATAACTTCCTTGTGTTTCTCACAACTCTCTCACACACACACACGAGTCATATACGCTCAGTTAGGCCAAGAACTTGTTCCCCCCCTGTGATTTTTTTACTCTTCTCCACCAAAAGTATCATTACCGCTCTGACACCTAGCCTTCTCTGAACACACTCCCACTATTTCTGTAAAAAGTAACACTGACTATATATAACTGTATGATGCAATCGCTGGTACTGTCATACTTTTCACTGTTATTAGGTTTTTAACAAAAGGGTTGTCAGACTGATAGTTTCTCAGTGTTGCTTATTGCTTTGAACTGAACTTTTCCCTTTTAGGACAGAGCTGGAGGAGGAACCTTAATTCTTTTCTTTCAGTCTTGGATGTATTTGCTAACTAAAAGCCAAAATGCTCTGTAGAAATAGTTTTGAAAGCACAGTGTGTCTTTCTATGAATCTGTCAATACAAATAAATCACATGGTAATAATCCAGAACAATAACAAGTCTGTAAAAGTAAATACTCTTTCCAATCATACAAGTACAAACCCAAATGACTTCACAAGTAGGACAGCTATCGTGTTTTTAAGTGTTTTCCCTCTCAGTATATGCCACCGTGTCTGTCGAGGAAACCCAAAAGGGCTGAGTCAGAGATCCCATCTCTTCCGGAGGCAGGGCCAGCAGTGCTCTCCTTTGAAAGGCAACATGGAAAGATCAACGGGCATCTCCTGAGGGAGCTACTGCGTCGTACTGTGCTACAGCCCTATGGCCAAACAGCCCTGGGGCCTGCTGTCTGCTGCTGGACTAGCATGTTTACTTTGGGAGGACTTTCAACCCTGCACAGCCATCAAGTCTTTCTGCCTACGTCTGCCTTAACTGTTCCTATCTGTTCCCTGCTCTTTGCAGCTTTTGATCACTTACTTGGACAAAAGTTCCACTCGGCTCCTTAGTTGTTATTCACCATCTCTTTCCACCACTCTCACAGATAATAACTGGTTTAAATGTGACCTTCAGCCCTACGAACATCTATCCAGATGAGAGTGCAGGGAGGATTTCTGTGCTGTTGTGTTTATATTACCTCCCTCTATAGCAACGTGGATACCAATCAGACAGTGCCAAGGTAGGACCACCTCATAAATTTAGAAACCCATAAATATTTGCTCATGTTTTGAGTTCAACACTCTTCCATTTACATATCTAAAGGTGGTTTTGTAATTAATCTGCTTGGAAACTCAAGGACTTAATGCCATGGTGGTCTCATTGTCCAAACCAGGTTTTATGCAACACCAAGAAAAAACATTTACACAAATGTTTTCAGATTTCATATTCAGTCATACTTAACCATAAGTAGCATTAATGATAAAAAAAAAAAAAATCAAATTTTATGATGGATTATCATTTGTGAAAAACAAACAACAATGATCACATGTCAAAAGTACAAATTTAGCAACGGAAAGACAAACAGCATAAAAAAAGAGAGTTCACCTCCAAGCTTTGCATGCGGCTGTTAGGCAGTGTAGCACATTCCTCCACACTCAATAAACTTAGCTAGATCAATGTGTCAAAGAGCAGACAGATAACGCTAAGCCCAGACGTAAATCTTAACCATCTCTAAAATCTTTTCATGTGGTATTACTCACAGGCCATATTCTCTTCAGTACAGTAAACACTGTGACAGGTACTTTGAGCGGCTGGTTCAAGAGGACACAGGAAAGTGGTTTGTGCTCCGAGCCCCTCGGAGGGAGGCGAGTAGAAAAGGAAAAACTCTTGAGTAAAAATGTTGTCAGGAAGAATAAAGACTTGCTTTAATAAATCATAAGTATAAAGTGGAAAGAAGGATGAAAACCTATTAGTAAAGTTGGAAATCTTAATCTGTAAACGTCTTTTTTGGCTTGAGATGTAAACGAGAAATCTCCATTTTTATTTTTTTCTTATTTTAGACTTGCATTAGTTGTTCTCTTTTTTTTCTAGTCACAAAGACATTTTAGAAAAAGTGACGTTTTTGTTCAGCAAAGCAGAAACAGGGAGTGAAAGCATGAATGTGAATGACTCACACAAAAGAATGTGTGAGAACCCAAGAACACGCTTTTTTTTTTTCTCCCCACAACTTACAAACACTGATGGCCTGACTCTGAAATAACGCTGCTCTTTGAAAACAAACTTTACATTTATTTGCATCACAAGAACAATTTATTGGACTCAATTTTAAATAAAATAATTTGTCATGATGTCATGATGAAAAAATATAAAGAAAAAAAAAAGAAACACATTAGAAATCAAGAAATAAATAAGTCCAGAATAGAGAACGACGTGAAGCAAACTGCAGGGGAGGAGGCTTCTTTTTGTTCCAGGGTTTATCACTGTCACTCATTAAAGCATCTTCAGGTTTTAATCTTGTCCTGTTTCATTGAATTCACTTTAAAACTCTCACAACAAAATGAAAGAAGGGGAAGAGTATATATATACTTAATGACATCCCTTAAGCCAGGGGGCAGTTGTTTTTCCATCTCAATTTGCATTTTTTTTCTTTTCAGCATACAACAACTCTCCTTTTTAATCATTAAATCCATTAATAAAAGTCATTAAAGTAGCAGGAATTTGTTCAGGAGTGACCTCGTGCTCCACTTTGGTCTGATTTTGATTAAAATGATGAAACACTACACGTTAGCGCAGCAGTTTCTAGAAAGGTCAGTGGAGCTACTCTTCACGTTCTGTATTAAAAAATCATCAAGCTTCTTTACATGCAAGAGTCTTTTAAGCATAGTACCTTACTGCTACCCCAACATGTTTTCACATAAGAAAATTAGTCTGAATGAGTAGATTATTTGCTTTTTTTTTGTAGTAAATGATTAAACAAAAACACTACCTGACATTTATACCCTGTTTAAACCAAGCTAGTTTCAGTCATACAGTAAGAGCTTTCAGTGGGAAGCGTGCATGTTCACCACTACTGTACTACTAACAACCACTTATAAAGAGAAAAAAAAATAGAAAAGAAGACAGAATTGTTTAACTTCTACTCTATATTGATATCTTTATTAACAATGTTAAAAACCATGTTCTCAACAGTGAAAGATTTATAAATATATTTTTCTTTTGATTCATCAAAATTGCCTTGGCACTTATGGCACAATTCCAGTTACGGAAAAAAAAATCTAAATGTCCTTAGTGCTTAACAAAGCACTGATGTCCAATCAACAGCTTTTTTCTTCAGAAAGGAAATCCATTATGTACATGATGGCTTTCTTTAAAGAGCCCAGATCAGGTTCTGTGCCGTGGACGGGAGAGATCAGAGTACACGTCAGGTCCAGAAGTCATCCACACCAGGCCACCTGGTTAATCGTCTGGCCTGGTGCTTCCATTAAGGGTTGTTTTCTAAAGCAACAAAATCCTCACACCAATCTGGAGCCCAATCCCAGATATTCCATGCTCGGTTTAAGATGGTGGTGTGAGTGACAGTCTTTTCATCCCTCCTCTTCTCTCCCTCCCCAATTCTTGTTGCATCAGCTGAGGGGGAAGACAGCAAATATTGTCCCCAGATACATCCACCCTACCAAGCATCCAGACTTAAAGAAGAGGGGGCAAGGGTTTCTGTCCGCTCTCAGGTTTAAATGTTCAAGCTAAAGCCATGGGGCACCAGGGTTCACCCCTCACTGAAGCTACATCTGACGACTGGGTCAAGCCCACACTGGTGTACAGGCTGTCCTGTCCTGGGTACTTCACTGCTGAGCCAGAGCCGGTTCCCTCCCCTGAGCTGGACAGCACAGACGAACTAACCTGCAACCACAGCAAACATATAGTTATAGTCTTTAACAATGTTTGAGGTGGGTGAGTTTGTTGTGTGTAACACATGTTGTGCTGGGAGTGTGACTAGGATTCTTTTTACTTTACGCAATCTGAAAAAAACAAAAAAAAAAAACACGAGATCTTGAGAAATGTGAAGCTCATTTTACTGGAATATTACAATGACACAGTGTTTAGCAGCAGTCATCACCACAAATCGTCAGTCAGCCTGACCAGCTTTCTTTTTTTCTTTTCTTTTTCCCCAGCACACCTGTTACACCAGTGGTTCACAATAATAACTCATTAGTTTTAGATGTATTTTATTGTGAACCATGTCAAATCTAACGTGTCCAATGGCATTTTAATAATAATTCCATTTTAAAATTCTTACCCCTGACCCCTGTCCTGACGGAGAGCTGGTTTTGGAGCAGTCTTCAGAATTGGATGAAGAGGTCGAGGTAGGAGTCATGGACACGGGGTTGTTATTGCCTATGAGAAACAAGATATATGTTGATGATTTTCCACAAAGAAGTTACGTTTAATAAGAGTCTCGCAGTGAGCAATAATCACCAATAACTCACCAGAAGACCCCTTGCTTTTACTCAAAGTTTTGGGTTTTCTTTTTCGGGTCTGGATTCCTTCTTTCTTCATGGCAAGCGGCCGAGGTACCTGCAGGATAACATCACGGGTTGAAGAGCAAAAAAAAAGTCATGATTGAACTGAAAGCTCAATTTTAAATTAAGGAACTGTTGAATAAATCTGAACTTACACCATGTAATTTTGTGTAGAGCCCACATGCGTTACACACTGGCTCTCCCTCCGCGTTTCTGCGCCATAAGGTGGTCGTGCTGGTTTGGCAGTTGGCGCAAGAGAGTCCGATCCTTCTGGAGGTTGACTAGTGGCAAAAATATAATTATATAAATATAATTATAAACACGCATGTGCACTGCATAAAACTGTCAGGAAAAATAAATGGTTTAGGTGTCGAAAGAATCTAAATGAAAGCCTCACTCCACTAATTAAATGACAATTCGGCTATTCATGCCCTATTTCCTAACAATAATAAAAGTTCTATTGTAATGTCCATTTAACTGGCATTTACCCGTGGGTGTTATTTTTCAAGGAGTCTATACGTGACATCTAATTTCCCAGTAAAAACTGTGCGTAATAGCACTGGGAAACATTTGTCTCTGTTGGCGTCTGAGTAAATTTCAATTATCAAGGGCAAACTTTGATTAAAGTTTTAAAGGTATGTAAGATTTAATCAGAAATGTCCCCATTTATCTGTTTATTTCAAATCAATTTTAGTTGATGCCATAAAAAAACTTAATATATTAGAAATGTATGAAGTTGAAAAGACGTGATGGGTGAATCCGTGTGGATCAAGTCAATATTTTATCAAACTCAAAATAACAGATTTATTTCCATTTTAAATGATAGATGACAGAGTTAATATATCATCAAATCTAATTTAATAGCTTTATTTCTCATTGGTCGCTTTTGGTTGCAGCATTAGATGAATATCATTGGCGATAACCTCCCGCCATTGTTTGCAACAATTAGACAGGAAATTGAGCGCTTAAGTGGTCCTCTGTCTCCTTACCGTCCGTTTCGGGGGTTTAATTAATGGCCGACTCAGACCATTCATTTTGCTGTAAAGGCCGCAGGCGTTGCAGAGAAAGTGGCCCGTGCCGTCGCGCCTCCACAGCGGGGTAGAGATAGATCCGCAGTTTACACACTCTCTGCTCTCCCCCATGTCGTCAAGAATATCTGAGATTGAGAAAAAAAAATGCAGAAATTAGAATGACACACACAATTGACACCATGAAATATTTATCTCTTTTTTGCCATAATAAATTGGCTAAGGTTAAATAAAAAAAAAAAACTGTTTACACTTGTCAGACATTTTAATTAAGTCTAAGTTGAGGCAAATCAAATAATTAGGTTTATTTAAAAATAGAAATGTACTAATGCTGTTCTTCCTGACAGTTTGCCCCTTTTATAATTAATTAGATTAAAGTTACTTTAAGTTATTTTCTTTTTATTTATATATGTATTAGTTTATCTTCCTCACATTAAAGCCAATAATTTATTGCAGCATAGACACACACACACAATCTTAGACTATATAGACAATTCTTTTGAAAACCAAAACAATATTTTTATTATTATTTTCCTCATATGTGTGTGTGTGCGTGTGTGTTTCCTCTTTTTGGTTTTCAGAGCTCACATGAGCAGGCATTTAGCTATGCTCTAACATTTTTAATTTTTTTTCTCTATTATTTCCTTTTTTTTTTTAAAGAAAAAAATTATTTTCACACTGGCAGAAATTCCATCACCACCCCTGTTTTTTTCTTCTTCTTCTTACCTCCGTTTGGTGCTCGAATCAAGGGTGCGCCTCTGCTTTGCAAGGTGTGCAACATCGTGTTATCAAAGGGTCCTCCAGTCCAAGGCGAGGACAGCTGGGGTGCAACATAAGGAGAGTATGGACTTGCGTAGGTCCCACCGAGGGAACGAGAGATGCCGTACTGATCTCTGCTGCTCACATTCAACGTGTTACTGTAGCCGGTTTCCCTGGGTGCCCCGTTATTCATGGGCGGACTTGGAGGGTAGTGGAAACGACTGGAAGTGTGCGGGCTCCCGGTGCTGTATGAGGGGCTCTCAGGGGTGGATTGGGACCAAACTGAGTGACTGGAGGCAGCGTGGCTGGGCTGAGCAGACCCGCTGGCCTGCAGGTATGAGAGACTGGAGATCATGGGGTTTACCCGCGAGCTGGGGACATAAACGTGGGAGTTGGGGTTGGAGTGCATATAACCACCAGAGGAGGAATCATATCCAGTCTGGCTCTGGGCTGCGGCGATAGCCAGTGTTTGGTACATGTCGGTAGGGTCCACCAGCAGGCTGGCTTTGTGCGCTCCGGTGGAGAGGACGAGTTTACTCCCCTGATCTAAATCCGTAAACAGCGGGATGTCCTCGGCAGTGGTCAAGGTGTTATTGTGGTGTCCGAAGTGAAGGTAGGAGTGTAGCGATCTGCCGTCTGATCGGCGGTGCCCCAGAGCGTCAAGCTCGCTCGGAGGAGTCCTCAGCTCATCCGAAGTGGGCCCTTCCCTCCTGCTGTCACCGGGCAGGTAGGTCTGCTCAACCGGGGACCCTGGGCTGCTGGATGCTTCTCGCTTGACCATGGACCAGGTGTTTTCGCCCAGGTCCATCCAGGAGCACTTTCCATTCACCGTAAGGGTAATAAAAATATCAGAGGGTAGTTTACCCTGTAACAAAAAGAGTTGAAACAGTTTAAAAATTTAAAGAAATCGTTTTGTTTCCTGGAGTTCAGAAGGCAAATGTATCCCAAATATACTATCCCAGAAACATCCATAGAAAATCGCTAAGCGCTTGGAAATCATCTGATCTACACATTGTTTTAATCTTTCAATAAATTCAACTTTCAGCCAGTAAACTATAAATCTAACTTGATAATCACCTTAGTGTCTCCTTTACATAGCTTCAATACAGCACATCCAGCCTACAGTGGCTGCCATACTCCCATCAAGCGCTCTTTAAGAGGCACTGGGTCCATCCGTGTCAAATCACTATCCTCCCCCAAACACACACACACACATACACACACGCGTTTACTCATACATAACAGATAGGAAACAAAACGCAATATGTCTTCACAGCAAAAGAGATAACCGTTTGATAAGACTGAAAAGAGATAAGGGCCGAGAGGCAGACTGAAGCGATAAAACAATGAATGCCCTGAAATGATGAGGTCTCGACGCGCTCTCAGCGCACACGGCCACAAGTTTGAGTACAAGAAGTCATGAGTTTAAAAAAAAGACAAGACAAGACTTAAGACTCCTTTACGCCACGTACCTGCTAGTTGTGTGCCATAAGTCGCACGAAAAGTTCCTAATAGCGCGCTGCTGCTTCTCTTGGAAGTAATGGGAAACGCTTGTGCGGACTGACGGGGTTTATGAGAGGAGGTGCTTCTGGTGACCGCGGCTAAGGGAGGCGGACCAATCATGTGGAGCGTGGAGCTGCTGGAAGCACTGTGGGGGTGCCAGCCTTCCAGCTCCTCCAATCAATCACACCGAGAAACAGTGAGTGGTAAAAGAAACCCGTTCACGTATGAAACATAAAAACAATATAAGGATGCAATCACACGTCAGAGAGTTTCGAGAGTTTTGAGACAAAAGACGGAGCTCCAGCGTTTCCCTGCGGTGCTTCTGATTTTATTACCTGCCATTCATGATTAATAACTACAGTTAAGAGGGAGCATTAATATTATATCAGCAAAGTCTAACTTAAAGATATTGAATTCAATATATTTTTTTCTAAACCTGTTGATTAGAAATAGACCTATATTTCTTTCAGCAGTCAAGGATAAAAAATACTTATTTGAAGGAGTTTTCCTTGCTCCAGTGCTTCACTATATACTTTATTGAACTGAGGAAAGATGTATTTTACTTTTTTATTAACATAAAAAAAACGATCTCTTAAAATATAAAAAATTAAAGCTAATTTTTCTAAACTTTGACCAATGGTCACAAAAAACTTCAGCTCATCAACATCATATAAAAGTGTCATTTAACAATTAATAAATCCGTAACAAAAATCCCATTATTTTATATTTTCAGATTATATTTAATATTTACCACGTCGCCTTGCACATATTTGCAAACGTAATATCACCAAAATATATTAAGAGTTGTAATAGTATAGTTTTTATATTCATGTGTATTTTTTATATGTATTTACATAAACTATGATTAAAAACGGTTTGTTTATTCTCTCCACTCTGTACAACGATCAATAAATCAGCTCCTTAATTGGTTTATTTAAGTCAGACGCTGTCATTGAGGATTAAATGGCTGCATGAAACTCTCAGCAGCTGCTTTGAACTGCGATGATTCGTTCAGCGACCCCAATATACAACTGTGATGAGTTCAGTGATCAAAAGTGGAGAGGTGTCAATTAAATCATTCAGTCATTCACAGGCCTTCAGGTGCGCGTTCAGAGATTAACAAATACTTCATCACACTCGCAGCCATTCAGCAGGTATTTGTCTGAATGGGTGATAGTGACGTGACCAGTATTACTGCTGATAGTACTTGGCAGGCTAGAGGAAAAATCTCAGTCTAATATCTAGAGCTACTGCAATGAAAACAGCACATCTAACTAATAATCCTAACACCACGCAGCTAATCAGATGCAGCAATTTATCCCTGCTATGTCGTGATTATCCCGTTAAAACACCAGCATTATCCTGAATAAATCTACTCCATTAATACAGCGAGAATAATAAAATATTTGTACAAAATTTCAATTAATCATAGATTACTTCAATTAAAAATGATTTGCTATCAATTATGCCCTCACTTCCTCTAGAGCTGCACAGATACTGTTATTGTTAGGTTGTTCTGTTGAGTAATAGTAAGGAAAAAAGAAGAGAAAACGTATTTATTTCTAATACAACGTAAGCTTCCGGGTGTATAATTACAGCTGCTCTACAAATGCTACTTCTGTTGAATCTTTTATAAACAGTCTATGGTGAAATTCCGCTACTTCAGGAAGGAGACGAGGCCTTTTTTTGTGCAGAAGTTGTGCTACTCTGTGTCCATTTGTGTGCTAAATATAGCGATAAATTTAAGAGCAGCTGATGGGTAACAGCTCATATCAATTCGTGCTGGGCCCAGTCTTTTTTTTTTTTTCTTGTTCTTCTTTTTCTTCTTCTTCTTGGCTTCATCTGTGTTCCCAGTTACTGAATCAAACTGGACACTGCATTCTCTGAGGGAGGAAACAAACCATGCGCTACTGTCTCCCCATCCCATCATCTCAGTCTGTGAGCAGTTGTCAAAGAGGTGCGAGAATACAAAATCCTGTTGTTGATTTTTTTTTCTTTCTTTGCTTTTCTTTTCTTCCCCCCTTCACACACTTCTTTACTCGCTCTCCGCGGAGCCTGGACTTGATGAATGAGGTGTTTTTCGCAGTCGTGTCAAAGTGTGCTGCTCTGACACACGGAGGCTGTGGGAAGAAGTGGCAGGACGCCGCCCTGTCTCCACATTTATCCAGACTCAGTCAAACACCGCGGGCCACAGGCCTGCTGTCAGCCGCGTAAAGAGACGCAGGCCTGTAATCTAATTATCCTTATCACGGACGACCTTTACATAGATCGCCATACAAATATATGTTTATATATATATACATGCATATGGCTATTAAACCGGCAGTTGTAAAATAATTAAAATATAAATAAAATTTAAATATTGTATGAAATATCACAGAAATGTCTAATTCGTTAAAAGAAGTAATAATAATAATAATAATAATAATAATAATTATTATTATTATTATTATTATTATTATAATATGTTGTCCAAATTGATTGTTTCTTCAGGAAATTACAATTTTATCTGACTAATGTTTGTTTCTTCCAGGAAGTGTAACAAGCCGATGGCCGACCCTCTTCAGGTGTCAGAGCCTTAAGTACCGACTTGATAATGATTATCTCCAGCACTCCACTGCTGCTTCTGATTAGCTAATATTGTCGCAATGTGCTCGATGCTGCGGTGATAATATGCATATAAATGCTTCACTGAAACGCAAGTTAACGACAGATTGCTGTTTTTGAATTTAACAAGTGGCCTGATGCTCGATCATATTTTCTTTGTGATTCAGTGGAAACGCCGAGATGAAGAACCGAATTCTCTTGCCCGGGCAATAAACGACATTATGGACATTTAACACGCCCTGTGCGCGAGAATGTCTTATATGACTCTGTTGTGATTAATTAGAAACGACCGCAAAGAGAAGAAACGTTTCAATCACTACATTGAGTTGCTTTTTTCAGATAATGGAAGATGTTCAGTAGACTAGGCTTGTATTTTATTATTTTATTCATTGTAAAACGTGCTGGATTTAACACACACACACATACACACACACACACACACACACGCATATATATATATATATATGGATCAGGGTTCTGAACAAACATTTCAAGTCAGATGCGTTGGAGCAGGGAAGCATCTAAACCTGCAGGACAGGGGCCCTGGATGGCTGGATTTGAAGAGCCTTGCCTTAAACAATAAATTCTCAATTTTAAGTTAGACATGTTTTCTTTAAACACAGATTGTAAGACATCCATTAACAAAGTAAAACATTATTATCAATATCTTGATTAAAGCGGATTCTTAGAAGTCCTGTTAAATTTGCATTTGAGCATTATTTGGGGTGAAAAATCAATTCCTTATTAATTTAAAATTATTTTACAACATGACAAAAGACAGATGCAGAAAAAAATTATATATAAATTAACAATATCCGGTTTTAATACAGTTAATCTTGTATGTTTTATGCCTTTATGGACAGCTAAAATAAATGTTAATCCCCTTTAAATAAGTCAGTGAAAATGTGATATGAATAAAGAACCCGTTTGTTTTTGTTCTAAAATTGTAAATCCATCACCTGAACCCATGTTAGTTTTACAGAAATGCTCTAAACATCCCCCATAGTAAAATCACATCAAATGTGGCACCCATTTCCTGTATTTACAGCCTCCTGCTCACCGTGCCTTTAAAACATCAACGTATTTGTTTTTAGTTTATGGAAGACACAGTTAAAGTTTTATATTGGTGAGCAGGTCTTTCTTTCCTGTCTTCCACTGAATGGTAGCCTGTCCTGAGCTGCTGGAGCAAAGGCTGCTGGGAGGCCATGAGCACCACAGTCTCCTGTTTGAAGTAGTAGATGATTAAACGGGTCATGACAGGTGTAAAAGCAACCTTTGTCATTTTGGACATGTACTGTCCTCGCTTCCTCGGCTCGCCCACAATGGAACGCCCTGCTCACCTGCATGCTCGCAGTGAGTGTGTGTGCACAAACATGAATATGTGGCTTTGTGTGTCAGGGTTGAGGTTGGAGGCTGCCAACAATCTGACAACATCACACTACCTGTCAGCCTCTTGTGAGGAAAGCAGACCTGTACGGAGACGTGTTAGTATGCTGGCTCTGTGCATGATGAAGGGCATAAAAAAACGAGAACATGTCTTAGATGTGATTAGTCTGTGATTTGAGAAAGATGGAGGCACATTTATCTGTTATTTGTTTTTTTTTATTTATCACTTGAGTGTCATGATGTCATATCAGCCTGACACAGGCTTCATAGCTCATTTGACCTTTTAATTTTGACTCCATTGGCTTCCATCACAAATCCTTTTTAATATATGTTATTGTATCATCAGTTACTTTTATCACTTGTGGAGCTCTAATCTTTATTCCCTTGAAAAAGAGCCACCGGGCTGTATTACACCACAGCTAAATGAAGATAGAGAGCTTTCTCTGATATCAAAAGGAGGATAAATTTAAAGAAAGCTTTGATAGGACAAGCTGAGGCCAAGCAAACCATGCTGTGGTGGGCAGGATTAAGAGGATTAGAAGATTAACCCCTCACAACTGCTCCTTGGGCCTTGAAACATGGCATCCCACTACTTTCTACATCTAGTGATGGGTCAAATGCAGAGCCAAATTTTAAATTGGGAAAAGTTATTAATCTTATTATTATTAAATCAAAATCTTGCTGTATAGCCACAATATTAATTTACATATTTTCAGTTTGTCTTAGGCATATTTGATGTAGCATTAAGTTGATAAATGTTGAGTGGATTAATGTTTAGATTTTGTCCAGTTTTCAAGCTTAATTTCTGATATGGTGTCATCATGAAAACAAAGCTCCATTTACGATTTTTAAATAATCTATAATCTGGATAAATAACAGAGCCTCCTTTATGCTTTGACCTTCAGTAGCAGAAAAGTGGCTTAATTCAGACCTAATTAATTTGTTCATTTCCAAGAAAATCAAATGTTGATTCAGAAAACTATGATCAACAGACAACTGACTCAATGCAGGAAACTTCCAGTGTTTTCTGAGAGGAAAATTATTAAGGAAGAAGCTGTGATTCATTTTGCTACTTAATGATCCAACGCCAAGGAAAACCCACCGGGAAAGAGGCAGTAGTCAGATAAGCTCTATCCATCAACCATAAACATTAAGTGTTTAAAATACCATTAAAACAAAAGAAGGCTAAGTGTGCAGACCAACACTCTTAGTCACTTATTCCACCTGCAATGTAAACACTGGACTGGAACTGTTAGCAGAGAGGCTTTCAAAGGAAGAACAAGTCAGACGTAGATCCATTTTTATTTCACAGCTTAACCTGTTTAAGGACTTGATGTGACACCATGCACCATTTACCTTTCAAGCTTTGAGCAACACACATCTCACCACAACACATAAACAAAAGTCTCCAGAAGTGATATTGATTAGCGGCAGGGCAAATTGAGTCACTGGAAATTAAAACTAGAGGCAGAAGTAAACAAACAAAACATGAGGTTTAGTGTGTGTGGTTTTTCAGGAGCTGAAGAAAATAAATAAATAAATAAGTAATTTTTTGTTCAGTTTTAAGCTTAAATTACAATAAAACCCTCAGGTTTATAATGATTCATATTTACTGTGTTTTGGAGAATTTAATCATTTCAGGCTTTAAAGAGATCACAAAGTGTTTCAGACAGAAGAGGAGCAGCAGTATGAAACCGATATTTTACATATTTAAAGCATTTAAACCTCTTCAAAGAGCTTCCTAAAATTTAATAATGAACTAACCCTAAACCCCACATAATTAGCATGATATGGGCTCTTTAACCCATAAGAGCCTGACGTGACGTATTTATCACATACAGTTTCTGAGACATTTTGCTTCAACTTATGGTATAAACTTTGCTCAAAATCCTGTTGAACACAATCTGATACTTTTCTTCTGTCCCCTAATGGATACCCTGAAGCAGAAAACCATGTTAAAATATTTTTAATATATCACTTGGCAAGGTAAGGCAAAGCAAATTTATTTGTATAGCACATTTCATGTACAAGACAATTCAAAGTGCTTTACATAAAACATCACAGCAGGGTGCAGAAAGCAATAAAAGAAATACAATTAATGAAATAAAAGCAGAAGGAAGATGCTAAATAAAATAGATAAAATGCAAGAAATAAAGTAAAAGACAATATTAAAACATGATTCCAGCTTAAGAGAAGAAGATGTAGATTTTGACTTCTAAATAAATGGTAATAAATGGTAGCTCACCCTTCTCTTACATTTAATATTGAACTGTTTTAAGATGTGCTACAGAACACAAACTTAAAAAAAATAAATTAAATTTAAATGATTTAATTTAAAATAAAATAAAATAAAAAGTAAGAAGTAAAAAAGGGATTTTCCAGTGTGATTCTTCAGCTCAATCAACCCCTCTATGGATTATTTAACCTGAAACAAGGGTCTAATGTATTTCCTCAGAGGTCCGGCATTTTTCTTAGGAAAACAGAGCTTCATTTCTAGTGTAGATTCAGAGGCTGTGTTATTGTTTCCATGCCTGAGTCTCCATCCTGTGGAGCAAACCCCTCTCTATGTGTTTTGTCTCAGGAGAGAAGGTCAGGTCTCCATGTACACTTTGTGATTTTCCCTGAATCAGCTGTTTGGGGCCTCAGCCTGAGAGAAAACAGCCTTGGGCCAAGAAGACGTCACTGATAGCAAAATGGAGACAGTTTAGAAGCAAGTAGGTGGGGATGGCAGGATGGTTGCGTGGGCAAGGCGGACGGGACGGAGACTTGGATTGGGGCATTGCTGTACAGCATCTGGTAGACCTTGCAGGCCCACTCATGCTTTCAAGGTCTGCAGAGTCTCAGCTTCTTGTTAGAAAGATATGAGAGCGGAGAGTGTTGTGGAAGTGAAACAATAAACCAACTGTTACACTGAAACCTGTGGGACAGATGGGAAATGGAGGGGAGGAAGGAGGAGTTCTTTGTAAGGTTCAGAAAGAAATATTAATAGGTGATTTCCGATGGATGCCTCAATGAATGTTGGCCCACTGTCTTGATTAAATGGTTATCTTGAGAGGCTGCAGGATGTGTAAAGATCAAGATCATTAAAATAAATTAGTAAAATAAAACATCTGGTGCATCAGGTTAACCCTTATGGAAAAAGCTCTGCTGATATACAGGTGTGTGTCAAACATAAAACAAGTAGGTTGGAGGGGTGATGGTGAAATAAGGCACAATGTCCTTGAGGAACTCCAACGTTAGACTATTATTATTTTACTTTTCAATTTGTACTCTCTGTGTTAAGCCTCTCATGAATGCCATGTTGTTGATTTTTATTTTTTTTTTATTGTATTTTCAGGGACTGTACGTGTGCACACTATCTATTTAGTTAGAACTGGGACTACATCTTTGTTTTGCTTCAGTCTTTGACACAGCTGCATCCTCCAGAATTAGCAACAGTAGAAAGATTTTATGGTCTGTACTTATATAGCACTGTTTGGGTCATATGCTGATCACTCAAAGCACTTTTACACTACTTACCACATTCACCCAATCACACAGCACTTGTACTGTTTTTATACTAAGTGCTTTTTTAACTATCCGACACATTCATTCCCCAATAAGCAACACAGAGTTCAGCGTCATACCCAACTACACTGTTAATAACATACAGTGTGGGGACATGAAGAATACATCTACTGACCTGCCGATTGGTAGACAGCTGCTCTTCCACCTGAGCTAACCAGAACAGGGTTCTTTAACTATGGTACTATGGGGCCTCTGTCCTGCAGGTTTTAGTTGTTTTCCTGCTCCAACACACCAGATCAAATTAAACACATCTTCTCAATGTGTTTTGTTTTGTTTTGTTTTTTTTCATGTTCAGCACAAACTGGTTAATGACCTATTCGTCAGAACTAGCTGAGTAAAAAAGAGTAAAAATAAATCACCTTAAATCAACAGATTTGAAATCAGAACCAGCTTAGTAAAACAATACCAACATCTGCAACATCTGTTCTCCACAAAATCTGTACTTTCTAATGGGTCTCAACTACCTGTGATCCTGTGCAACCTGCTCTCAAATGAATGAATAAATGAACAAACGATCATTGGTATTTATTGGCCTATAGAAATGTTTTTCAAGTTTTCACATAAGAAATAATGTAGTGTATGGTTTCTTAATCATTCTGAAATTAATTTATTTTCTTTAAAAGTCATTGTTATGGCTATAATCTCATGCTTTTCAAAAACTAAACTCAGCATAATATAATTCCAAGACATTTCTCATTAAAGTTTCTCATAAAAGTTGTTGTGGTTAAATGTATAAAAAATATTTAATGAACAGCTGAAACAGAAGGTGAATAAGATTATTTTTATTTCACTAAGAAATGTCTTGCCCCCCTGGCTGATTACTTACATTGAAACAGGAACTCTTAAATTTGATGCAAAGTGTGCACAACTTACTGTAGCATGCTCTACTTGATTACATATCACATTAATTTATCTTGTTTTAGTAGAGTGATTGTGATGATCAACAGGTCTTACATTATATAAATTTGAATTTATGATTTAGGTATCAAGAGCAAAACCTCTTGGTCAAATTAAAACATACTACCAACGTTTTGCACAGTGCAGGTATCTCCAAACCTTAGCAGATGAAATCAGACCTATCAGCTTATCAAATCTATGATAAAATCCATTTTATTTTGCTGTTTACATCATATGCAGGGCAGCTTTTTAAATGCACATAGCAATGACAAAAAAACAACTGAATAGTGTGGGAAGTGTCAAACCTCGGCCTTGACCTTTTGCTAATACAGTTTAACTCCCTGTCCAGGGGAAAATGTGCTATAGTGTCTATAGCTTGTCAGTAAGAAGAACAAATAAGCCTGATATCTGATAAGATTTGAGCTTCACCTTAAAGGGGGTCGGGAGTGCCACTAGACGTGTCTGACTTTTCCCTGCTCTTGTACTTCAGTGACCATACAACCTCACTTTGACTCTAACACTTAACACACAGCTCCCCCTCTGCACACATTAAACACACTCAGTCTGACTTGGAGGTTTCTGTCGCCCGCTCCTTCACTTTAGTCAGTTGCCAGACAATGAAAACATTGAGAGGCAGTTTCTATGGCGCGACCATGGCTTTTGTTTGACTGAATAACATATGCATTCTACATGCTTCAATTATGGTTTTATCAGATAGCTGTCAAACACCAATCATGCACCTTCCTTTGTGTCTGTTCTAACAGTGTGTACTGTACCATGTGGAGCAGTGGCTCGCTGTGTTTGCATGTTTGCCCATGGTGGAAGTTGAATATGTCATAATGGTTGGTGTCTGTAGGTGGAAAACAAATGGTAAGGGGGGAAAAATGTCACAATCCTTTCCACTTCACAGTAACAGATTGTTTCAAATACCAGACTTCTGTATGTAAAATATTGAAGCTAAAGTACACATGAACAGCAGAATGCTTCTGGCATATCTAACTAAACCATTTAGTTTTGACTCTGACCACTATTGGCTCATATATTTGACAAAAAAAAAGTCCTATCAGGGAAATCTGCAGCACGTAGAGTAAAATCCTTTATTGTGACTTGCACTGTAGGCCCCAACAAAGGAGACCCAAAAAAGACATGGTTGATCTGACTCACCATCGGCTCATTTCTTCACTGGCCTGAATTCCCCTCACTGTCCAAGTCACGTCCACATTGCAAGCTATTTCACAAGCATCTTATTATAGCAACTAAAGCTGAATAACCATGTTATGAATATCTAAAAAAGCATGAGACACATAGGAAGTGCCTTAGAAAATCTGATTTAATTCTGCTTCCAAACAAAGATGCAAATAAATCCTGCTCTGAACTTCAAAGGACTTGTCCTCTAGTTTGACCCCTAACCCTATTTTTCTTTGACACAAAGATGAACCCTGACCGGTGTGTGTGCTCTTTGTTTTGATAGATGCTGGTCAGCAGCTTAGGCTCCACTAAGCCAAGTGTTTACAGATTCGCCAGAACACAGCCTTCTAGGTTCAGAACGCTGCATCCAGACAAACAGACATCACTAAGGTCTGAAGTCTGGACTCTTTGACATTATCCATAAAACATGATTAGCACAACATGATAACGACAAAGATTCAAGGAGAGGATGGAGCAGATGGTATCTTCAGTGTGACTATGTGACACTGTGCAAGGATACACATGGAACAATGGTAAAGATGACTACCCAGCATATGTATTTACTTATGATCAACAATAATCTATATTTTATCATCATGAGTCCTTTTTATGTTTTCCATGGTTCCGTCCTGGATGTAAATGAAACTAAAAGGTTTTTTTTTTTTTTTCCCGGCGAAGCTTCATAAACTGTAAGGGTGGCTAGCTTTAACAAAACAGCAGCTTTTTAAACCACAAAAATGAAATAAAGATTGAGTTTTCTCAATAGAAAACTC
Source organism: Melanotaenia boesemani (assembly GCF_017639745.1). Taxonomy (NCBI): domain Eukaryota; kingdom Metazoa; phylum Chordata; class Actinopteri; order Atheriniformes; family Melanotaeniidae; genus Melanotaenia; species Melanotaenia boesemani. Next base: position 21,579,314 of record NC_055689.1, on the reverse strand, counting down.
ATGGAAAGACTAGATTATAATGAAGCCAATGTCTGAAGATTATTAGCCGTCCTTAACTTAGCATGAAACTAGAAATTGGTGGGAACTACAAGCCGAGCTCTCCTTGAAGCTAAAAATATCTCATTTGTAAAAATATTTCACATTCTGCTGAATTTGTCATCAAACAGAAAAAGAAAGCTAATTTGTGAGCCAGATCGACTAACTGTTGCTCATCTAGGATTGTCAAATGCACAGAATAAACAATGTGGTGGGTTAACTTCAGAAAAAAATCAGACGAGTTCAGGCAGGTTAAGCTAATAATGATTTCATGTTGTGTCATAATGATTTGTTAAATAAGTTACTAACTGGAAAGGTTCACGTTAAAACTCCCTAAAAATGGAATAACACCTTGTGAAGTTGATTGAGTCACTGATATAATTTTGGGAGAAATAGATAAAAGTGCTTGATTGCATTTGATTAATAAAAGATATCTATAAACATATTTACTACCATTAAAGTTCTGTTATTTAATATCTACATAGTGACTTAGATGGGTTAAAATAGTTATTTCTTTGCAAGAATGTCAATATCAAGTCAAATAAAGCAACATTTCAAAAGTTTTAGCTGTAAAAATCTTGGTTTAACTTGATTGGTATGTACAGCAGTTGGAGAAGTGGTTTAACAGTAAAGGAATGAGATGGTGTCAGATTTCTAAAAAAAAAAAAAAGAGAAAAAAAAGAAGAAGATTTTAAGGGCAAATTCAGTTCAGTTTAAGGTTCATTAAAGTAGAGAATCATTGAGATGTTGCTAACAGTCAGCAAGTCCTCCTGGACAGATTGAAATATAACAATGTGATGCATCAGAAGCAGAGTTATTATCACATGAGCTAATTGCAGGACAGTAAACTGACATTTTGTCATCTCACTGCAGCCTGCCTTGTTTAAGCTATACTCATTCATCACCGTTCTCCACACCTTAGACTTTCGCCCCAGAGTAAAGTACCTGCACTACATGCCAAACATGGTTCCTCTTAACTTTGTACAAGACATCTTTACGTCTTTGCATTTTATGGCAGAAAGGATAAAGGTCATCATGGAGGTCTTTGAAAAGATCCAGTGAGAAAAAAAGAGCGATTGGCTTGAAGACGTTCATGTGGGAGGGAAGGATGCAAAGACGAATGAGGAAGAATGAATTATGGCTGGGAGGGAGGCCACTTTCCAGCACCAAGCTTGATGAGGGCTAGTATTAAAGGATCCACACCTTTGAGGGATTCCTACCTGTGAGTCAAGTTAGTGGGAGTATGAAGAGTGAGAGGTGGTAATCAGTAACAGTGTTATATGGCTGTGTTAATAGTTAACGTGGCCCCTAGACACCGTGCCCCATGTTCTGAGCACCTGCAGCCCCTTTTACAGGGATAATCCATGGAAAGAACAAATAGTCTGAATGCTTGTTGGCCACATCAGCTTTACACAAACCACCTCATCGGACATGCCAACAGATGTTAGAAAAAAAGAAAAAAACACTGCAGTGAGAGCAACATCGTTGCTTGAAAGGGATAATAATTTGAGAACAATCTTTTAATCTTTGTTATTAGCTCCATAAAACATAGCCATACCCTATGCAGCTTTATTGCCCAGTTTTTCTCTTTTTTCTTGCTATCCTCCCAGGGTCATAAGCACAAGAGTGTGTGCTATCTGCCTGCTGACTCCCCCAGATGGCCTTCTGGCTTCACACACACAAACGTCTTTGTCAAAATCTTGTAGCTACCTCAAATTAACCCTTGCTTTCCAACATCTCTCTGTCTCTACCTACACACACATGTGGAAGCATGCACTGGCAGGCACACATCCATACTAAAACACAATAACACATGCCTCCCTTGCTTCTTGATAAATACAGGCATAAAAATCAAGCTCAGGTCAGGATAACCTCATAGTGACCTCTCTCACCGGCTGCTCAGTCTAAACACACAGACCAACTCTTCTTGCATGAATGTACATGCACAACAGTCCTTTCGAAAAGCCTTTACAGTTCCCTCAATTCACCCTCCCTCCTTAATACCTTTTTTCAGCATTTCATGTCCAGGTTGAATTAATCAAGTCTCAAAGTCCAAGAGCCTGATGCAAAAGTAATGGCAATGACATCAAGAGAGCACCAAGGCAATGTTAATGCCTCTCCATCTGTACAGATGGAGTTGTATGTGTACACAGTGCAAACAGACCCTTGTACCGAGGAGACTGAGATGGAGCACTTTGCAAAGTAAAAGATGAAGAAGTAAAAGAAGAAATAAATAAAAATCTGGGATAATGTTTATTTCTCTCATTTAAATAGTGTTTTGATAAGGGAATATCTATAGGTAAGTATAGTCACTATCACCACTATCCTATCTGGAAACCGGAAGCCAGCTCGATAAATCTGTAATCTAGTAGCTGCGATCAGGAGAATCCACTCTGCTGCATAAGGCTGATGTTAAAGAACTGTGATCAAAGAACAGGGGAGAATGGCCACCTTTGTAAACCTGCAAAAAAAAAAAAAAGTCATTCTTACATTAAACAAATGACTATCGCTTCTCATGCAGGATGACTTTGAATTTGTTGACACATTGAAGTAATACTGATAGCCTTTGTCAGTTGCCTGGTGACAATATATCTGTGTGACAGCACGCAGAGCCAAAAAGTGAAACAAATACAGTGTGTGGGTCAAGATGGTGACACTTTTCAAGATAAACTCATACATTCATGGAACGTTCACATATTATCATTGCAAGCATTTCTTAGCTTATTACGCACATTTAAAAAAGGGTGGTGTTTAAAAGTAAAATGTTTCCAGGAAAGTTGAAATGTCGTGTTACCTTTAAAAAGATTCATCAAGCAGCAAGTGTTTTTCAGAGAATAACAGGTCTGGACTTCAGGTTGGCATGTTTAGCACCAAGATTCCTACTACAGAGACATGAATTTGTTATATGTACAGAGTGTGCTTTAGTATTGTCTTGCTGAAATAAGCAAGGCCGTCTCTGAAAGTGACATTGACTGAATGTGTTGAATATGTTGCTCCAAAACCCGTATTTTTATTTTATTTATTTATTTATTTACTTATTTATTTAGAACAATGCATAGTGATCAACATATGAGCAAAAGCTTTACAGTAAATATGCCAGAATTAGCTACAAAGCTAAATTGCATCTGTTGTCCTAACACATGGAACAAATATTCATTAACAAACAACATCACATATTGACAAGAGTTACAATAGTTACAATAAGCATTAAATAACAAGTCAAACAAGTGTTAGTTACACATGAGAACAGGACTGGTTTGTTTTTAACCACTGTTTTAGTGTTTTCTTGAAGGTGGAGTAGTTGTCAGTTTCTAATATGAGCTGGTAGTAAGCTCCATGACTGTGTGCCTCTGATAGACACCACCATTTAACTAAACTTTGTCCTGCGGCGCTGTATGTTACAGTCTCCTTTGGTTAACGTTCTGGAATTGACTTTATTGTTAGTTTTCTTCTGTATAAAAACGTGTAATGGTTGAGGGGCAAGCCCATTTAAAACATTTAAAAAAAAACATACATCCGAAAATATCTGATAGCTGTTCAAGTCTAAAATATTATACTTACTAAGGATATTACAGTAGTGAAAATGAAAAGGTTTTCTGTCTAAAATCTTCAATGTTTTCTTAAAGACAGACTTGATCAATTTTAAAGTGCCCTCTGTTGTATGAGACCACGTTGTATAACAGTAGGTTATATGAAAATTATATGTAAAAGTAATTGCATGCATGTATGCTTTTGCTGAATCAAGAGTCAGCAAGGGTCTGACATGATTAAAACTTGATATGTTAAATTTGATTGTATTTGTAATTTTTAACATGTTGCTTAAATGTCAGGTGTGAATCAAAGACCACACTTATATACTTAAAGTGGTCCACCACATCTAGACATTCACCACTGACTATAACAGATGGTTGTTGGCCTTCTGCTGGCTGTCATGAGAAGAACATACAAACTGTTTTTTTTTTTTTTAGTTTATTTAGATGTAGACAGAAATTTTGAAGCCATTGGGACACTGGTGCCATGGCTCTGAAAGTATTGCATGAGCTTCTTGTTTAGTTTTTGCATGAGCATACAACACTGTATCATCTGCATATAACTGCGTTTTGATATTTGTACAAACATTTGGTAAATTATTGACATAGAGACTGAATTGGATTGAGCCAAGTATTGAGCCTTGTGGGATTCCAGCAGCGCAAGAAAAATAAGATGATTGTGAATTTCCTATTTGTACAGCTTGTTTCCTATCTGCTAGATATGACTGCATCCAACAGAGGGCACTTCTGGAGAAATTAAAATGAGATAATTTAGCAAGAATCACACCATGATGTATTGTATCAAAAGCACGTTTTTAGTCCAGAAAAAAACAGCACCTACAAACCTAACCCGATCTAAAAGGCTTTTTACACTCTCAAGAAAGTAACAAGTGGCTGTTTCTGTAGAGTGATGTTTATGGAAACCGAATTGCATTGGATGGAGAGGGGTATGACCACTGTTTAGATGTTCAATTAACTGTATGAAAACCCACTTCTCTGCTATTTTTTATACAATTCATAAAATACTTATTGATCAATAGTTCTCTGGTTTTGTCTTGTCACCAGCTTTATAGACTGGAATAACCCTCGCAGTCCTCCATGTCAATGGTACTTTAGCATGGTTTATTGATAAATTTATTAAATGTGTAATCGGACTTGCAAATGCCTCCTTATGTGAATTGCAAAAAGCAATGCTTCATGAATTGGAGTGTATGTGCAGTACCAACAAGCAAGTGGAATACAACCTTAAGTTGGCAACAGAATATGAAGCTGCTACTCTTCTTAAGATGCACATTCACTCGCTGTGAATTCTCCACAGGATTTCCTGCTGTTTCCATACATGGACTCATGCTAATTTTGCAGACTTAGAATTACAGACGTCTGGGACTGAACATTAAGGACATTTGGGCTTTCAGACACAGCCTCTCTGGAGCATTTCATGACTGCGGTACATGTGTGAAACCAGCCCTAAAGTGTCAGAGTGTGAAGCCCTTCTCAGTCTTTGCTTTAAAAAGATGCTCAGCAGGTTGCCAACTGACTTGATTGGTTATGAGAAAAGCATTACATTTGTGAGGTACTGAAAGTTGTATTAGATTTAATCTTGATGCAAAGTGCAATTCTGAGATTATAAACATTTTCCTACAAGCACCTTGTTGTTGCTGACTTTCAGTTGACGGATTCCTCACATCGGAACAATACTGGATATCTATCTAGCTCCTCTTCTCACTGTCCTCCAGGTCTTGTTGCGACAAAAATCTCACTCCTTGAGCTGGAGGTGAACATGCTCCTCCTCCACCCCCTAGTGACCTGTGCTCCCAGGGGTTGGTGTTAAATAAACTTTGTCAGTCATGCAACAATCTCCAGCAAAGGACTGTCTCCTTGCTCATCAGGAGACCTTCTCCATGACCCCCACCTCTCTGCTTTTGCATTCCTCCACCACCACACCTCCCTGACCCACCTTGTTCTCATCTCTGCTGCCCCCTCCTTCCCATTAGGCCCACCATCCGTCCATCTGTCGCCTCATAGGTCCTGCTCTACGTCCCAGCAGCCCGTGCGGCCAGCCAGTGTCTCCTCCTCTGGAGACAGCCTATCAGGGGCCTCACGTCATCTGTCTCTAGGACCTGACTGATGGGTCAACCTCAGAGATTACCAGCTACTATCAGTGAAGGGGTGGGGGGGCAGTCTGCTCTCCCTAAGTAGATGCTCCTTTCTCTCACTATAGTGCTGGTTGGGAACTGGATCCCACTTTAGGCCTCTGAAACTCTGATGTGGCATTTTATCTGTCTGGGAGCTGCTCTGTTGATTTGCTACAAGGTCTGCAAAGTGCCAGACAGTGAAAGATATCAACTATCTTGGCCCACATAGGCTCAGCGACGAAAGAAAACCTGAGGCTTGTTGGTCTTTGCTGCAAACATTGAGCCAGTTTCGACTGCCCATCCTGGCAGCAGTGGAGAAAAGTGGCAGTCTGCTATCAAGCTCCAGATGCTGCATTCACAGGATACATGCTGAGACCTTCAGAGCTAATATTAACAGAGTACGTTTTACAAAAAAAAAAAAAAAAATTCTCATCACAGCTTGAAAAGATTCCAGGAAAACTTGTCTTTTATTGACATGAGACAAAGCAAAAACTAATAAATGATTAAAAAGAGGTCTTTGGAATTTTGGAAAATGCGCTCAGTTTACCTTCAGTGAATTACATGCAGGATGAGCATCATTCTCATAGTAAATATTTGGAAGTAGCGGGAAGCGGTTATACCTCTAAAGTGCAAATGTCATACATTATTTTTTTTTTCCAGTTTAATGGTAACCAATATGTCAAATCAAGAGTCTGTGTTGTGGCTGAAAGCAGCATTGACATCATATCATTCAGATCATGATTACAAGCAGTCACATGGAGAAAAACTGTTCATGTCAGCTTGCAGAGCTCTCCCAAGAACTTTTGCTTCCAGTTATAGCTATATAATATATACTACTGACATATATTCAGCTAATTCAAATGTATAGTGTATAGTACAGTTTGTAGGTGGTTTCACGTGTGGACATCAAAAGAAAAAAGCAAAAATATTGTACTACACTGATATGAAAGCAAGACCGAATCTCCAGGAACTCTAAATATATTTTCTCAAAATACTCCTATTCTATTTGCTTATTATTATCTGGCATAAGTTTTTTTCTTTTTAATGACTCTACCAGAAGCTTCAAGTCTTCAAGAACACAATTTCCTCCCTGCCAGGTGGTGCAAAGGGTCTAACTCTCAAGCTGTCCTCACTGCTCCCAGTCTAGAACATGGAGATATTTGTGTATCATGTATTGATTTTGAGGTACAACCCCTGGCTGTAAAACAAAGATAAAGAAGTTAAGCATTAACTATTTTTCCAGGGGTCACTCTGAGCCGGTTTCACATAGTTGGAACCCACCTGGGGAGGAAAAAGAAAAAAAAAAAAAAACTGCCTGTGTGATGGACTCTGGAATATTGATTTTTCTCTCAGAACAAAAAAAAAAAAAAAAAAAACACCTCTGCAGTCGTCAGTATTTCCCCGTGAGCTCAGATAGGGCTGCTACATTCCTGTCTACTCCCTCCAAGGTTACTGCATGCTCGGCAGAAGCCAGCACCTGTCAGATGTACATTGTAGCATTTGCTTTCTCCACGGAAGCCTTTTTTTTCGGGTAATGAAAAGAAACTGCAAGAAAAAACATTGCTCAGGGGAATTCAGTAGTCTTCATTTCTTCTCTGTATCTGAGATCACGGGGATAACAATCTGTTGAGCTCTCCACACAAATGTGGCTTCGAATACTGATTAGAAATCCTCACCTGGCAGTGGGCAGGAGGACAGTGTCATCAACACCACCCTGTTTGCTTAGCTGAGAGTTGAATGTGATGAGGTTTGCACTTGTTGATTAGTATGGCTGCACCATTGTTCAGCATACTTGCAGTGGTGTGAAACTAATCAAATCTAAAGAAAGCAACAACTTCTTCATTATTTGAAGATTTCACTCATTCTCCTTAAAGTAACAGTGGTTGTTTCATTTCAAAGACCATGCTCTATAAATGTTTGTTGGTCAAGTTAAACACATCAATGTGTAAGCTTCGCTTCTTTGAAATTATGGTTGTGTTTGTAGGTTTCAGCATTTCTAAACTCATCGGAAATCATTTCAATCTCAGCATCATGGCACTTGACAGTTTACTGCCCAGGCAAAGGTTGCAGCTCCACAGTTTTATAGAATTATTAAGTAAGCAATTATGATAACCCACTGTTTTAAAGATAATAGAGTGATAAGGTTCTGCCAAACTCACACTGTAGTTTGTCTTAGTGTTGCTCTTTCAGAGGAGAAAATCAATATCTTTTGCACTCTGGCCATTTTGTTGTCAAGACAGGCTGAGTGTTTATTCCACTTAAAATACTCAATTTTCTCTGGTAATATTAATAAAAATTTCTAGTTTAAAGCACACCTTGTGGTTGCACATTGTAATGACCCTGCTTGTTAGTGGCATTTTATCAAAGCTCATAAACCTTGAATGACTATATATTGATAAAGACTGTTTAAAGTGTCATTGGAATGATAACATTTGCACTGTAAATGTGGCTCGCAGGCTGCAGTCTCCAATTGCTCTGTGATGATAAGAATGACACATAGTGGGATACACTGCAGAATATATGATTTGAAACATGATAAAGCACAATTAAAACCATGAAAAGAAGTTAGGATCAATCTCATGGGCCTCAAAACTACAAGGTAAATTCTGTGATGATGCAGGAAGTAAGTAAAGCAGAGTCTTTGTGGTGGATGCAGTTAGTACTCAAAATGCACCACTTCCACACACATTCCTGTTCTGTGTGTGTTTTCATGCTCATTTGGTACAAAGTGTAACAGTTGTCTGTGTTAACCTTCTCCCTCTACATGCATAAATAACAATAACCTGAGTGGTTTGACACTTTGCCCAGATCAATAACAATAAAGCAATCAGCATGTTAGGGGCCTGTATGTTTCAAGGAGGCATCTGAGGGGGAGGATTACTGCATTTATGGCTTTACTCTGAGAGGTGGGGCTGTTAGTAACAGGTACACTCAACCACAGTTACACACACAAAGACACACACACAAACATGTTTAATTATATCACATAAAAGTGGCTTACATTTATTCTCTGACTGGTAGATGCTAATTTGCCCCCGACAAGAAACTGGCCAGTAATAAGACTGCTCGTCTTCTATTTTACATCTTTTATTTCATGTATCAGAAGTTTATTTCAATTATCAGATCCCCTCAGTTTTACAAACATCAACTATAATATATATATATATAATATATATAAATATATATATGAAGGTCCCATAACGAGGAACACAAATCCTTGGGCCCCTCCCTTCTTTTCTTGTCCTCAAAGAGTTTGTCCAGACAGCCAGAGTGCACTTTGCTCAGGCTGATCATAAACGGAGACAATAAATTCAACCAGACTTCTGAACTGGTAGAGAGAGGACTTTCAGACAGTCAGAGATCAATTCTTCCAGCATGGCAGGAAAAGCCCAAGTGGCCAAAATAGACAGTTAAAAGCATTTTTCCTACTTTCTTTATGTGCTACGTTTGAATAGTGGAAGAATTGATTTCTGCAGCTCCAGGTTTTGAAAAACACGGACATCGAAGGAATGCTGTGTACGAAGAAATGTGCTGCAGATGGCAACGATTCAAGGTCTTATACACAAAGTCCTCCCTCTTATATGATGGCCCAAAACATGCTGGGCCTAGAATTCATTTTTCTCATTAATCAATAAAAACAATGCAGGAAAATGCAGTTTATGTGGAACAAGTAAACTTTCACTTTTCCTTCTGGATTCAGGTTTTACTCAAAGTTTCATGAAATATTCTTCATGCTGTCCATTCTAACAGCATCATAACACGTGCAGTAACATTTTATGTCCAAGTTTCTGGTTTCCCTTGAATTTACAACTCAAAGCAAACCTGGGTGCTTTAAAACAACTACAGGATCTTTTTTAGATGATTAATGACGTCTATAACCTGCTGTCACACCATGATAAAGTGGCTTATTTTAAATTCTTTTGTCCCCTGCACCACAAAAAGTTTTTAATTTATGACAGTAGGGAGCAGCAGTGTTTAGCCACTGGGTATGCTGCCACCATGTGCTGGGATCTGAGTCCTGCACGTCAAAACTACAAGATCAAGACTACATTCATTTCTGTCAGCTCATAACTTCAGAACTAAAACCAAGGTTAAACCCTGACAGGGTGCGCACCCGCCTCCCCTGCAGCATGCTGAGCCCACCAACAGATGGATGTCACTGACCCTGTCCTGTGATCAGAGCACAGACTTAAAGCAGGTCACTCTCCTGATCGTGCTCTCCTCTCCAGGGCCTTGGTTCATCTCTATCTGCCGCTCAGTGGAGCCTGAAGTGCTGGGCCACCATCACTCACACTCTGTGGGGCTGCAGGCGGATTAGATGATCTCCCCTGGTGTGGGAGTAACAGCCCCTGCACTCCAGTCAACAAACATTATAGCCTTCAAACAGCTGAAACCGCTGGGTGAGGCGGTCAGGGATGCTCCCCAGGATCAGGCATGGAGGGGAGATAGTGGCGTCTCCGGCACCCTGACAGTCAGTCAGCATGGCAGCATGAATCTGTAGAGTGTCAGAGACGGAGGAGAGGTCTGCTCTATTCATCAGTTTACATGGTTAATAATCAAGTGTGAGTTTTTTTTTTTCCTTTTTATCCTTATATGAGCTATGAGGGAACATAAACATTACAAAAATAAGTGTTTGACAGACATCTGATTCCATACTTATCATGTTTACATGCTGCTTTAATAGCTTTCACTTTAGTGTGAGGCGTTTCCACAATGTTCTGGAAGGTGGCTGCAAGGATTCAGTTCATTTCACAACATTGGTGAAGTTAGAAACTGATGCTGGCTAAGCTGACCTGGCTTCACAATTCATATCAAATCTCTTCAGTGGGTTTGATGTCAGGACACTGCAGGCCAGTCAAGTTCTCCCTAACAAAAAATAATAATAATAATAATAAAAATAGAAATAGAAGAGGGCCAGATTGGACCTTCTAAAGGGCCAGTTTTGGCCCCTGGACTGTATGTTTGCCAGCCCTGCATCAGAAGACAGAAGTTTCTGTAAATAAGGAGGAATTTCTGCATAACAGGGACATAATATCAGATCTTAAATGTTTGGCCAACTGGTGATACAGCTTTCTAAGCAGACACAACATTGTTGCCAGAATCACTGCATGGGCTCAGGAAGAGTTCTGAAAACCATTATCATGGAGTACAGTCTGCGGCTGAATCCATAAATGCTGCCTTTTCCAGCTGGACTAACATGAAACGGCAAACTGTCCGGTGATCTGACAAATGAAAAATCTGCTACTCTCTTTGGAAATTAGAAACTCTGCATCCTTAAGGCTAAAGAGGGACTATTTGATTTGATTTCAGGATGTCTTTCAAAAAAGCCTGTGATGGTACTTGGGAGAAACAGCACACATGGTGTTGATAAGTTACACACCTTTGAGGAATTAATTTTATGCTTGATGGTTTTTACAGGCTCTGGAACAACATGACATCTAGGCAGCATCTCTTACAGTAGGCTTTATTTATCCTAGCAAGGTAATCACAAACCACTTCTGCATTTAGTATCCTTTTTAGGTTGAACATAAAATAATTCAATTTAGCTCAAGAGTAGCATTTTAAAGACAAGTGCAGTATCACAGATATGGTAAGACACATGCAACCAGCTGTCTGTAATTCAAGCAAAGCCATCTGAGAGAGTAAGAAGTTGTCATTCTGTGCTGGCAGAGTGAAAGTATGATAAATGTAGCCCCGTGAGCAGCTTCATACTGCTGCTGTTTGTGAGACAACTCCAAAGTCCTCCAGGTTATGAATTCAGTGAGCTACAACATTAACAACCTTTGGTCATAATTTTGTGGTGCTTTGGAGACGCCTTGTTGTCACACTGTTTACTGAAGAAGATGCATCATTCTATTTGACAAACATCTTCACTATTGAGCTTTTTTTCCCTTACACCCCCACACCCATCATTGTCTTTTCCTCATTTTGCCTCCCCCTGATTAGCATAGCTGACCTATCACATGCTAGTGCTGAGTCATTGGGTGTTAGCATTTTCAATTACCCAACACCTCCCATCTCTGCCACTCTGTCTCCTCAGTGAGGCAGACACTGCACAGCAGGAGAAAAGAAACAAAATGCTAATTTTCTGCCTATAAGAAGCCGACAACATCTTGAAAAACAAAACAAAACATGAGCAAAAGGGTTGGAAACCAACAGCACTTTAGTGTCCCACGGTTCATGTTGAACTTTATTTCTGCTGTATGGTTGTTTTAAAAGCACTTGTTAGCAATACAGACTGAACAGTTTTCAATGATACAAGTCGTACTGCGTGTCAAACATTCATGCCAAAGAAAACACTACTGATACATCTCTAACAGGACAGTTACAGGTATTGAAAATAAAGTACAAAATAGGCTTTTTTTTAATAACCATAACAAGACAACACTACCATAAAGCGTATTAGTGCTGCTAGCTTAAAAGTGTTACTGTGAACAGTGAAAAGAATCAAAACTGTACTCAAAAGCTGCTTTAAGTCCTAAAAACAATAAACAAATAAAGCTTGTCTGTGGTTGCAAATTCCCACATAACAAACTAACCACTTTGCTTCAAGCCTCCACATGGGCAACTTGCCTTTTAAAAGAGGTAAGGCAAGTTCTGTCTTTAAAAATCATTAGCTTTCATCCCAAATAAAAACACTGATAAAAAGATACTCGACATGTTACACAACAAAACTGATTTTTCTGTTTCACAAATGAACACGTTAGGCTTGCAAAGACCTCCAGAAAACAAAGTCTTCCACTGATGATTGCTAGAAAGCTATTGCTGACAAAAGTACATCACATATTTTAACGTAAATATCAAAGCAGAATGTTTGAGAGACTTTGAGGCTACATAGTAGGAAGGCAGTGATACCTATAAATCCTATTGTTTGGGCAGCAATACAAAATAATTTATTCTATATTTTTAATCTTCTAATAGATTGTACTCTCTAGCTCAATAAATGCTGATTTTGAGAAAAGTGAATAGACTTAAATAAAAAAGTAATACAAGGTAAAGAGCACCTTATCGCCATACAAATTATTTAACAAGTACATTTTTGGAAGCAAATGGCACAGACTGATCAATGGTAAATTAGCAATGCTCATCAAAATTGTACAGTTTTTAATTGGACAACACCACCAAGTCTCACTGGTTTCTCAACATCAAATTGTGACAAGATACTTTTGTTACAGAAACGTTTGCATCAAATGTGTTTGTGTGCGAAAAACAGAACAGACGCCATTCACTGGACAAAAGCAGAATGAGTTTGTTTGTTTGCCTTGAAACCCTATATGGCAGCATAATTCCACCGGGTGCTGCAACACTGCTGTTGTTTCATCTTGGTAAACAAAGTATGGGTGTAATGTGCTACCTGTTGGCAGTCAGACTACTATATCTGTGTTCTGTCACTGAGCTGAAAGTAGACCTTCAGTCAGTGCAGAAAATTCATTAAGCTTTTCTAGTGCAAAACTTCCAACATTTGGTCTTCTGCTGCAAGGACAGACTGCATACAGAGCGCCACGCCAGCCAAACTGAACGCTGACAGTAAGCTGAAACACTTGCTGAACCTCAAAAATGGGGCAACGTGTCTCAAACTCGCCATGCTGTCATGAATAATTAAGGACTTCAAATCCACATCTGGAGCTTCCGACACCAGTACACTTGCATAAAGATTTACAAATATAATAAAACTTGACCGGAGCTCACACTAAATGTGACCGGTTTATGAAAAGTTTACATGTAAGAAAAAGAACAACCTCGTCTCCACTATGAATTTGCCCAAAGTTAGTGGGACAATCCAGAGATGGATTTGCCCCTTTGGCTCATATCCACAACTAAATTTGAACCTCATATTCAAAAAGAGAAAAACAGGTTCAAATATCAAGTAAAAATAGATTAAAACAAGACAAACAGAAAAATAAGGAGAGGCAGGAGGGAGAAGAAAGGCAGGAAAAAAAAAAAGATTCCTACATGATAAGGATCTGGTTGCACTGTGGACAAATAAAGAGTAGTGAAATTAATTTAAATTAGTTCATTTTTCTTTTTTTTGTAACAGAAGATCCATCTGAATACAACCAAAATCTTAAAGACAGCATCTGTAACGTAGTGTAAGAGGTGGCTGACTGACTCGAAAGCTGTGAGGATGGTAGCAGCGGCAGCTGGTGTGGATGTGGCTTTGCAGGTGTCTCAATGTGGACTTTAAGAGAAGAAAAAGTCTGTTAGGAAGTCTAGTAAAGGAGGATGCGGCGCTCAATAGCTTTGCGGCAGATGGGGCACTCGCTCATTCGGTCCCCACACAGCTGGCAGGTACCATGACCGCACATGAAAATCATGTTCTTCAGTCGGTCCAAACACACTGGACACATGGTCTGTAGGAAGATGAAGAGGGGCAATTAGAGTTCATGTTTTGAAGTACATTTCACAAATACAGGCATTCATTTGATCACCAAAAATTAACAGCATTGATCCGTGTTGTAGTTTAATTTAGCTGTACATTCTATGTAGTTCACATAATACACATTATTCGTGGCCTCACCTGTTCCTTTATGTCTTGAAGCTGCTGTTGTAGCTTCTGAACATCAGCATTGACATTTGTGTTGTCCTTGTCTCTCTGCAGGGCTGGTATGTTTCCACTGGCTGTTTGGACATAAGTGAAAAAAGAGGGGAATTCTGTAACCAGCCCAGACTATTTTGCACCACTGGCCAGTTCAAATTTCAGCAATAAACAATACAAGTTATTGCCAATAATAACAGAAATGTAGCCACAGCAGCGCTGGCATCCTGACACAAGCTGGGGCTTGATTATATCTCAGAGCAGGAGTTCCGTAAATGAGCAGGGATCACAAACACATGCACTTCTAATTTTATCGTCTGGCAGATCACTTCTGATTTAGTGTCCTCACTCACCATTCAATACTTTTTACTTCAATAACACACACTGTGTTATTATCTGCCATATAAGCTGGCACAACACAAATAATCAAGCGGAGCAAAATTTGCTGGATGCTGGTGGGAAATGTGTGACAGACTACCTGAATGAGTTGTGTGAATTTTCTGGGCTGATGGGCTGCTGGTGATGCTTTTTTTTGCTGGCTGTCACAGCTAAGCCCCTCCCAGAAAGGGTGGAAGACCGGTGTGGTAAGCATCACTATGTATGTGTGTGTGTGGGGGGGGGGTACTGAAAAAGACAGGGAGGGGAGAGGGGCCAGGGCAGCACTGTAGGGGGTTGTTTAAAAACAAGTCTCTAATAAGGGAGGGATCATGGAGGCATACTTACACCAACTTAGTGCCAGATTGTTGGGCTGGAGAAGATCCTGCGATCCCCCTGCCATATCGTTAGAGCTCCCTGCTGGGAATAACCAGTCACATTGTTATTGCAGGAGCTGCCCTCACCAGCTCAACAGTTGGCCTGATGACCAAAACTACTCACTACAGCCTCTAAGGGAGGTTTGGAAAAATAATTCTTGAAGAGGAAGCAAGTATGTTGGAAGTGGCTATCACAGATAGAAAAGGAAATAGACACTTCAGCACTGGACTAATTAAAAAGCAGCAAGTGATTTTTTTTCTTTCTTTCCCCATCACCAAAACATGAGTTTAATGCCTGTGCTCACTGGGTTAGAAGGACAATAAAAAAATATATATATTAAAAAAAACACACACATAGCAATCTAGACAGGTAGGGAGCCTAAGTTGTCAAGGGACAGGTGAATTTGTGTTTAACACAGGCAGCAACAGGACATATTACTGGGACATGAGATGTAAGCATTCAATGCTGCCCCTTGCATGAGTGTGAGTGTGTTTGGGTCTGTATTCACTGTAAGTACGATTTGCTGACATTTGGAGAAAAATTTAAACAATGACGTAGTTAACAGGAAGTTGTGAATTTGCAACAGTTTCCCTTTTAACTCAACAGAAAGTGACGAAAACACAGCTAAAGTAAACACTAAAATAAAGAAAAATAAATTTGCAAGATGTTTAATCAAACAAAATATTTTATAATACAAAAACTGCTCTGTGTCCTTATTCAGAAATTCATTTTAAGGGGAGCATATGCTTACAAATATGTTAATCCATTTTACATAAATGTGATGAGCAAAACTTTAAGAAGCCACAGAAACAAGGTAACTAGATTATCTGTATATTCTGATATTATTGCATTATTCAACTAAATTCGATCTAGAAATGGCTACAGCTCTACATAAAAAGATAATGATTTGAGAAAGAAATTTAATGTCTTTGGAAGCTTTATGGGGTGATTTCTGATGTGGCAGCTAAGCATTAGTTAGGCTGCTATCCACTACAGCTAATAACTAAACTACTAAAGAAAACATGCTAGATTCAGAAAATCAATTAGCTAGAAAAGTCTAAGCGATTCAAGCATCTCAGTTTGGTTAGCTAACAGTTTATATGTCTGCTAGGATGCAAAACAACACAACATAAAAGTGATGCAAACAAAATATCTGAGCAAGGCAGCAACAAAGAAAAGATAAACAACTAAAGGATAGTATGAAAAGAGAGTAGAAAGAAGCAGTCAAACAATAAAAAAAGGGGTAGATTAAAAGGGAACATGTGGAAGATTCACTCACTAAGATCATGATCATCATCATCATAATCATCATCATCATCAGCGGCATCATCCTCCATACCTTTCCCACCGCAGCAGAGAACGAAGGGGGTGCGGCGTTCCACCACAGCCCGGCATTGTACGCACTTCTTCATGAGGCTGGCACAGTCTGCAGAGGACAAACACAAGCACATTCAGATGTGAATGAAAAATCATCAATGTAGTTGTTTAATTTATAATCCTGACACAGGTATGTAACTTACTTTCACAAGCGCACATGTGACCACAGGGCTGAAACAATACAGCTGCCTTTTTGTCAGAGCAGACTACACACTCCTCAATCTGTAAAGGGACACATGAAACACAAGAACAAAATACAAGTTTATCCAGTCTTAGACATACCTCTATGGTTGTGGTAGACAAGCACTCCTTGATACCTTTGTTCTTGACTGAACCTGCTCCTTGCAGATGAGACACTTCTTGACACGTGGTGAGCAAAGAGAGCATGTGGCAATGTGCCCACAGGGCCCAAACAGCGTGTCTCTCTTCATGTCGGAACACACCATACACTCCTCCAGAGACTCAATGTTGCTGTTCAGTGATGGGCTGCGGGTGCCCACTTGGCCACTGGAATACAGAAAGCAGAACCAGCGTGTTAGACAATACAAGTAAAAGAGACTGTCAGACAATACAGAAAATAAATAAAAAATGTAAAAGATCTCTTTCAGGTGTTGTGATGGCAAAGACTTTTTAGGGCTGTAAAACCATTTTAACAAGCGTTTAAGTACAATTTGGAAATATAAATATGAAAGGAAGTTAAATAAATAAATTAAATCTGGGTTTCAAGTCAGTTAAAAACACCACGTGATTACACTATGGTACTACAAAATGTTTTACACACAATTTTCATAAAATATTTAAAGTTATATGCAGGTGAATTTCTTAGCCAATCTAGACAACTTCTTCATCTTTTTTTTGTTTATATATGTTTGTCTTTATGTTAACCTCCAACAACGATCGATCTCTGGGTCCAGCTTCACATTTACTGTACAGACATGAGTGGTATTGGTTTTCCTGTCCAGTTCTCAGCAAGAAAGAAGTAAGTATGTTTTCCAAAACGTCAAACAATTCCTGTGATCGTTACCTGCTCTTCTCTTTGTGACATTTTGCCAAAGCCTTACAAAGGCTGGGGTCAGGACACAGGTCTAAAGGAGACTGGCCCTTTTTGTTGCGAATGGTTAAATCTGCCCCGTTAGCAGCCAGGAAGCAGGCGATGGATGCCGCACTCTTCTTCTCTGCCCCCTGAGTGCCCAAGCCCATGATTAACTGCAGAGCCACACAGAAAGACAAACAGATGTAGTCAGAGGTGCAACACGCTTTTTGAGTTTTGACGACATTTTTAAGTTGAAGTAGTATCCTCTCTACCTCACACACTGACACTTTAACTAATAATGAACTTGAATTTAATAACTGATAAGAATAATATTAAGAATAATAATGATGACAAAAAGAAAAATAGAAGTATAGAAGAAGAAGAAGAATAGTAAGTATTAATAAGTCCTTATTTAAATTCTCTTTGTCTTCAAAGTTAAACTCAGATGAACCGTGTCCAAGAACAGATCATTTCCAAATAAATTAGCTCATCAAATCCATGCCTAAAGATCAGGCAGTATAACCTGCTCACCCCCATACAAAATCCCATTAACTGTCCCATCTCTTTTACTCCCATAACTCATCACCTCACTTGTCAACCCCAATCCAAAGCTACTCTCTCCCAACCAATTTAGGCTTTCCATGTCTGATTGTCTTCAACCAGTAGCTTTTACATCTACGCTGATGGAGCCATCAGGCCGGCTAATTCAATTCTCATCTTAAAGGGAAGGGAGAGCTATGGGAGAGTGACCCAACTGCACATTTTTCAATTAGGCCTGCTGTCTGTCTGTTTGACTCGTCTGTAGGGGAACAAGACAGGGCATAAAGGGAGACTTAAAAGAAAAGTAAAAAGGAGTGGAAGGGAGACAGAAGGTGACAAGTATGAAAAATCTGTCACTGAAGCAAGGCTTTAAAATTTTCCCTGATGCGATTAATGATGTGGTGTTAACATGGAGAGGGTTCAGCTCTGACATGTACCATTTGGCCTCTGCAAAGGGACCCACTCAACTTACTCATCTGGGAAACAGCAGGCAAGGCAGGTGATGGAAAATTTGATCAATTTATTATTAATTTATTATAGCTAGGTATTGGGAACTGTCATCTCTTACAATGGGTCACACAATAATTTTACTACATTTGTGTGTTGGAAAAAGACTGTTTAGTTTTGTCTTGTTTAAGTCTCCCAAGGCAATAAATAAAATGCCAAAGGCCACAATACCGACACTTTCGTGAGTCTCCCAACAAGAAAAAGCTGCTTTAATAAAATGGAAGTAATATGTATTTGTAAGTAAAATAAATGGAGAGCTTAACTGAGAGCTTATTGGACAACATGAAGGCTGAGCCCTTTAAAGCATTTACATAACTTGTATCTAAAAATAAAGTCAACTGATGTACATATAGGTAGAGAACAGAACAGCAATTATATTTCCTTGTTAGCAGCTGTGTCCAATTAAATTAGTTTAATTCTAATTATGAACTTCTTAATTCCATGACGTCTTATGACACCTCAAGAAACCTAAGTTAATAATAAATGTATATGTACTGTGTTCTTGGAGGGTTCCCAAGGCTCCACTTTGCTGACATCCTGCATATCCTGAAGTTGTCGCAATTGGGAAAGTGTGTGGTGACGCAGTGCCTCGTGAAGAGGTGTGTCTCCATCCTTGTCCTGCACATCGAGCTTAGCTTCTGCCCGCACCAGCAGCTGTGAAGAGAAACATAAAAACAAAGAGTCACATCATCAGGCAGTCAAGCAGGAACTCTACCAACCACCATAAAGCAACTTTAATTTTATGCTACAATGCAAATGCCACAGTACTGATTTATAAGGTTGCTGCTTACACTTAACTGCTTCAGCATTGTACTTTCCAATTATGGAGTGCATTTTTTCCACAAGTCCACAAGATGGCAACGTGGCAATCTTAATACAGCACAAAGCTCTAACCAAGACGCTGCCTCAAAGAACGTTTCCCCTCCCCTCTGAGGTAGGACCTCATTCAACTGCAGGACATCCAACCGTGTAAATTAAACTTGGGGCTGCACTAATGTTGTTTTACTCCCTTTTGTGCACAAGAGAGGGGCTGACAGATAACTAAAGGCAGCATGTTTCCTCAGTGGTGCAAGTGAGGCAGGAAAAGAGAATAAGAAATGGGAAAAAGAGAAAAGAAAGAAATATGCACACTAACCCGAACTATCTGAGTGTGCTGGCGCTCCACTGCAAGGTGTAATGCCGTCTGCTGGTTGACATTCTGAATGTCTAAGCTGGCGTTGCCCTGGAAGGAGGTGGGGGCAAAAGTGTATAATTAACATTTTGGGTATGTAATTGTACATAAACAACATAGCATGACACATCACACGTATATGCTTGTAGCGATGACACAAAAGGAGAGATTCAAGTAAAACACAAAAAATACATTTTCAATAAAAAAAAAAACAAAACAAAACAAAAACAGTTTGGCTCATAAAAGACAAATCATCTTTCTGACTTAATGTTCCATGACAGCAGCTTCTGTCCTTCAACCCTTTCAACCAACAACGTATCAACAAGGGGGCTGCAAAAAAGGCAGCCTACAATAATGCTGCACGTGATTGTCATTTCCAATTGCAAACACCTGAGCTGAGGAGATGTGGAGGAAAGATAAGTATTGTGATCAGCCAGTGTGTAAAATCCCAAAGTAATAAGACCGTCTCACTGGCTGGTTGGCTGGCAGGAAATCTGCAGTGCACCTTGTAGTGTGGTGCAGTTTCTGAATAGAAAGCTGAGCCATCACTGCGAACAAGCCCATTGCAGGAACTTCGGGGGAAAAAAAAGCTGTCCCTGCTGAAAGGTAGCTTGCACAGCAAACATTCATGCGTTGGAATGTTGCAGCAACATTACTGCCTTGCACCATGTCCTCATTAACCCAGTTTTGGCTTGATCAGGTGACTTTTGCTGTAAATTCACGTATGCATTAGTCTTTAGGGAGTTAAACCTGCAATCTCAAAAGGGAAAAAGAGTGTGAACCTATAATTGCAGGAGGAGGAGCATGTCAAGGCCCAGCAGCCCTCAAGAATATCCCTGGAGGCCCTGTGAACCTTAAGGATTCAATAATATATACATATATATACACACACACACACACTCTTACTTTATGGTAGCTTGAATGGTCTACAGCTTGCAATGGTCTTTTGTTGGGTAAAGCTACGAGTGCAGGCTGAAGTGATGCTGCAATGCCGTGGAATGACAACTGTAAAGGGTGTGCGTGTGTGTGAGCGTGTGTGTTTACGACATGTTTTCCATGACATCCACTTCTAACAAAACAGATTTGCTTCTATTGTGATCTTAATGGTTCATGTTTTATTCACGCAGTTAAAAATGATGAAGGGCATTTTTTTAAATTAATTTCCTGCATTTTATGAATGTTACTATGCGGACTGTTTATTTGGCTTAGAAAGGTAAAATATAGATGACCAAAACTTCACACCTAATTAAGCCTGAGGGGAGGACTGGAGATTCTGCTGCTAGTCTGCATGTGATCAAACAATGTAGACATGGGGCTACAAAGAATTAATGCATTTGTTGTCAAGTTCAGTGATCAAGGAAAGGTTTAATGTATTAGTTTTAGGTCTTAGCTTGTGGCTACCTGGTGCACCAGAAGTTCAGCCACCTCCACGTGGTTGTTGAGGGCAGCCAGATGTAGTGCGGTGTAACCATCATCCTTCTTCTCATCAACGATCCAGGGCCTTGGCAGTTTGGACAGCAGCACACGCATGGCACTGCAGAGAAAGAAGAAGGAGAAGACAGAAATAAGCAAGTGCCTTGGTAGACTCTGGGCTTTGATACATGAGACAAATCCTAAAGGATATGTGATGACATGTCTAAATTTGTAATCTAAATGCCAAATGCATCTATCTATAAATTTCTTAAGTACAAAAAACATTGTAGTGTCTGCACCGCTGATACACAAAATACTAAGCAGCATACCATATTCCAATTCCACACACGGCCACAAGAATACCAAATCAACTCAAGGAGGAGTTGCTTTACCAAGCAGTGTTTTTTTACATCGAGCTTTGAGCAGTACAAGTGCTGTTTATTATCTCAGAGCACCAGTCGTCCCACCATCTCTTCAGTTAAAAGGGGAAGCCACTTCTCTTGATGAGGATGCAAAAGTACCTATCACTGGAATGCAAAATGGTAATTCCATGAGATTTAGATGCATTCGCTCAGGTCTACTTCTGTGAAGGAAACAGGTATAATGGGAAGTGGAAAACATCTATCATTTAAATAGTGCTGTGGAAGTGGTGACCTGCTGAAAAGAGCCAGTTCTGTGGCACTGAAGGTCATTTAGAGGATTTGTGGGGGATACAGTAGAAGGAAGGGTTGTTGTGCTTTACAGTGTCACCAAGATAAAAAAAAAAGCTGTTTGGTTAGTCAAACTTATTAAATAGAAAGATCACAAAAAACAGCAAACACTTTAGAGGTAGATTTGAATTAAGCTGAAATACATTTGCAAATAGGAACAAATATGTTTCTTTCTCCACATAGCCTTAACAGCATGGAGGTGTAGTTATGTTTAATAAATCATCCATCATCTCTTTGCCCTTGACCCCATGTCTCCTATCCTGTTCATCCTGATTCAACCCTTTCAGGCTAATGGTACAGCAGGAATATAAAATATAGAAACAAGACTCCTCGTTTCATGTGTGAACAGTGCACCAGTGAAGGAAATCCTATTAAAGAAAAGGCAGAAAACAGAACTCAGAATTTGTGTTAATTCTATGGAACATGAAACAAGACACTTAAAAACCACATCCCCAAACAGTTTTTATATCTTGTCTGTAGTTGGGTACACAGTGTACCTTCCATAAGCATTAAAGCGGCAGTGCTGGAGGGAACACTTCTGACCTTGTTTAACCCTGAATGATCATGCAGGGTATATCTTTGAACTGCGACAAAAGGAGAAAGCTGAATTTACTCTGACTGTTATGGCTGAACAACGCACAGTGGATTGTTTACGTGAAGTAAATATGATCTTTAACAGTATAGCAAGGAAGTGGGGCCAACACATGGGAGAAAAGGCCACAACTTGCATAGTCAATGAAAACAGTCAACTATTAAAATGGAGAAAAAAACTGAAATGCAAACTAATAAACTGGCAAGCATCAAGATAAAAGGTAATATGCATGGCTCTGCGGGTTTTTGCTAAACCTATAGGTCGTCTCTTTCATTCTAAAGAAAAGACAGAGAGCATCATCAGCACATCCTCTTGAGAAAAGCAGAGAAAGAGGGGTAGAAAGGCATGGGGCCGGCAGTCAGCACCTCTGTATGGTTGGAGATTTGGGGGCTGGTGTACTGCTGCAGTGATGAACAGCGCAGCACACTGATCCCAGTCTCCCTCGCTCTCTCACTGCCTCTCATTGCACAGAGGCTTACGCACCTGCATTGCTTGCAGCCATCTTCAACCACTTAATGCAGAGATGCACTGCTTAAACGTGATAGCAACCGCACCCAATCTGCCTAATCTCACATTCATAATGTGTCGCCACTGTTACAAAGAACGCTTTGCTTACATACTGTGGAATTTACGTCTCATAGGAGACTTCGGAGTAATTTCATTTGTGGCTCACCCATGGGGGAGGAGATGAGACTTAAATAAGCAAGATATTCTAGAAAAGCCACATCAGAGTCTTGCCGAAAGCTATTACATAAAACTTATTCCCAGTGGTTAAAAATAACGTTATTTTAGCTTTCTTTCAGTCCATGATAACAATACAGGACACTGCAGGCCACAATATTCTGCAGAATCAAGAATAATGTCCCATATATATATATATATATATATATATATATATATATATATATATATATATATATATATATATATATATATAAAATTTTTATTTTTTTTTCTCCCACTGGTATAAAATGTAACATCTACCCAGTTTTGACCAGATGAAAGAATCTACTATAAGACCAACAACTGGCCAATGAATGTGAACCTGCTACAGGACAGCAGCAGACTAGCGCCTTCCAGTGTTTGAACCAGAGACTTGAGTGTTAAGCAGGTGTTTGCCAATGTCGACAGACCCTCCAATATAAGTCTAGATTGACAGGCTCACTGCCACGCTGGGTGAAATGGGCAGGCATTAATATTAATACCTGATATTAAAACTGCTGCATTGCAGTTAAGCTATTTCCTTTAAAAGCAAAAATAAAAAAAAGGCTGAATTAAAGTTAAATTAAGGTAGCTGTTAAGGTGCCAAGACGTTTTATTTTATCCTTTTGTTCTCAGCTATGAGAAATAAGCATTCATTTAGTGTGTAGAGATGATTTCTCTGTTACAACCAGACCTTGAAAGTGAAGCTATGGTTGTTGTGAATGCAGGAGGACATACTGCTTCAAAAAAGGATTGTAAAGGGATAGAAGAGGAAACATGATGGAACTAGGTCACCCTGTGAAGGATCTCAAGGGTCCCTCTGGAGAGCTACACCGGGTGGTGTTGTTGTTTTGGGCTTCAATTTGTCATTGACTGGGACACTCTCTGAGGCCCTCAGCTCCGTGTATGTTGGCATTTGTCACTGTATGTAAGACAGTGGAAATGTGTGAATGTTTAATTGTGTGTGTGAATGTTAGGGTCGACAGGGCCCTTCTGCCACCCTCGCCTGGCTGACAGCCATCTGCGTGGTGGTCAGTATCCCTTATTACAACAGGAAGTGAAAGTCAGAGGACAATAACTTGGGTAGGACAGGGCAGAACATAAACAGTCAACATCCAGCCTGAGATTAATGGCTGCGCACAGACATATGGTTCCTCTGATGTTAGAGACGTGTTTGGCATAACATCTTTGATTAACTACGACTTCAAGCTCAAGACATGAGATCCGAATTCTGCATTGGAAATGAGTCACCAAAAGGTGCCACCTGTTTTGGGAAAATGAAATGCTTTACCAATCATGAAAATGATCAGTGCTGCAGATGTTTAAGAGCTTAGGAGGTAAAAACACAGTAATAAAGGAAATTGTTCTTTCCCAATAGTTTAACCATACATGCAAATTCAAAACAAACTCAAACTAATTTAAAAAAAAGTAATGACAAATTGTGTAAAATCTAAATAGACATACAGTGCAGGGATTTGGAAGTAATTTGACACTAATATTAAAAAGGAAAAACAATAATAAAAAAACAAGATATAGCATGTTGACGCAGAGAAATTGTGCTTTATTTAAAACATGTTTAGGTTCTAATTCAATGACAGCAAAATGTCTGGACACAGGAATGTTTACCACTGTGTTATGACAGTCCTGGTTTACTGGCAGACTAATTCAGCAGCCAAACTCCTTTACTGAGGAGCCACGCTTCTCTGATAAACGAGTCATCTGAATGACAGAGTATGTTCTTCCAATGCTAAATAATTTAATAAATAGTAATTTATAAATGATTTAGTGCTAGTTGTGCTTTCACAGATTTGCACGTGTTTGTGCAGTAATGCTCATCCAAACTATCACAGAAAATGGCTTTTGGACTCAACACTGATAACAGGCTGATAACCTGGATTCCTTTTGGAGGAAGCACTGTCCATGATCTCCAGAAATTTTAATTTTGATACTTCAGATCACAGAGAAGTTTTCCAATTTACCTCTGTTCAATCCCAGGAAAAGCAGCTGCTTTTATGGATCTTGGTTATATGCCTTTTCTTTCCGTGGTTGAGCTCAAGCTTGCATTAGTAGATACAACCGTTTTACTAAACAATGATTTGCACAACTGTTTCTGAGCCCATAGAGTAGTTTAAACAACATAATAGTACTTTTTTTGCTAGTATTTTCTCTGGTGTTGCCTCCGTGGTTACAGTCTGTGAGGGTTGTCTACATGTCCTTTTCCAAGTATAGAAAGGATTTATTTTCCCTGATGTAAAGCCCTTCTTGGAACAGCCTCTCCAGATGAGACAACTTCAGACGATACATGTGGTGTCAGCTCTTTGAGGACTGGATCAATACTTTCAGGTCCTTTGAAATAGTGGACGCTGTCCCCTACAAATCACTCACATAGGCAACACTACCTCCAAACGTAATACCCCCCACTCTTTCCTCCTTTCCACTCAGAGCAGGGAGGTGCTCTTCATCATGTGCGAGAGGTTTGGAAGCCCCCAAGTCACTGGCAGCTGGGAGGGGAAGAGTCATAAAACTGCTTTGCTGATATTAAAACATACTGCTTTGAATGGGAATGCTTCTAAAAGAAGCATGTGTTTAAAAGTACATGAAAATCAAATGGGGGTGGGTGTTAGTTGTGCTCTGTACTGTAGTTGCTAAATTTCATAAGATCTTAGACATGGAATTAGATTTCATTAGTCTACAATCTACATGTATATATAGCCCTCAATGTTTACTGTGGTCATCACATTCCTCTGTGATGCAATTAGTCACAAGATCACTTTGTCAAGGTAGTCCCACAGGTATCTGCTGTCCTGCTGAGGACAGAGTAAATAAACACAGGTAGCGTCCAGGCCAGCATAGCAGCAGAGAGCTGAGGACAAGAACCTAACTGGCACCGCTCGATAAAAAAAAAAAGCTTTCATTACTATGCCGTGAAGAGAATAATTTTCCCTCCAATGTGACCTTCCCCTGCGTCCCTGTACCTGAGGCCCCTGAATGAACGTGCTTTTATATCACACTATTTGCATAAACTGACAGGAAAGAGGTACATTTCTCTGATATTTTGGCAACGCTATACTATTTGGTGTTGCCTTGAAGGTTGTCCAGGAGGCACTAGATACATTTTCAAACATTCCTGGTGCACTTTTCTGACCACTTTGGGAGCATGTGGGGTCATAAAGGCTTCGCTTTAATTAGCCGTAAATCACCTGGTGATCTGTGGTGTCCTGATTCAGGGCAATTTATGAAAAAAGAGGCAGGAACGCAGTCAGAGAAGCCCAATGGTGCATTATTATCCCATTGCTTCAGGATGACCCAATTATTTTCCCATGCTACTCTTTCATTAGGTTTTATACTCTTCAGAACCTTGAAAAAGCTCTATTGGAAATTCTGCCCCAGCCATAACAGTCATTTGAACCTAGAAACCCCCCAAGTCATGCAGCTGTGTGTTGATAAATTGTTCAAAATTATTATCTATAAAAACAACATCATAATTAATAAGCATTGTTTTACACACAGGACTGGATAGGCTTGATAATATATAGGTTGTACACTTGTTTTTGTTGTAATACTAATACAAAATTGGAGACTGCTGAGAAAAAACAGCTTAAATTGGCCTGCTGCAAGCAGTTTTTACTGACTTATGACTCACTGATTCACAGCAATAAAATTTTTTTAACATATTTGCACTCTATAATATTTTCAAATGGTCCTGCTGGCTAAAAATATAGATATATGGGAAAAGGTATTAATAGTGACTTACAAATTGGCTAGAGAAAAGAAATAAAAATAAACTGACTGGTTAATTCTGAATTAGTTGATAGCGATATATTAACTCAAAGAGAAAACACAAAGGCTGTGTCCGAATGTCCACCCTACTCCCTAACACTCGTTCAGTACATAGGGCTGCACTACATAGCACACTACATGGTGCGCTCATTCTCTTGGCGATTCAGACACGAAGCTGCCTATTTTTTCCTCGCCGCAAACCCCGTGACTACCGCTGTCACCACGGCAACCACAACCCGCATCAAGATGTCATTACAAATCCAATCCAAAGTTGTGTGTAAATATTTTTGTTTTTATTCCTTATGTTACATTTTATTCTTTGTTTTTTTGCCTTTAGGTAATTTCGCGCTGCTAAATTTTTTCGCCTCCTTGCGCCATGTTGAGCTTCTGCTCGCAATGCATTGTGGTCTACATTGACCCGTCTAGTGACCATCGATGTTCACTACTTTTCAAGATGCATTGTGGGTAATTTTGAGTGCCCTATTTTTTTTCTCTCTGGACATTCAGACACTTAAAAAAATGGCGTGATCCCTATATGGGGCACTATGTAGGGAGTAGGGTGCACATTCGGACACAGCCATTACTGAGGTGGCCAGCCCTAATTACTTCATATCTGCCGACATAGCCAGCAGCATGGATATCTGAAATGACAACGTTAAATAGTTGTCTACAGAGTATCTTATCTGGAGATCTGAAAGTTATTCTGTTTTTTAATATTTGTGAGACATCAGTGTATTACTGTAAACTATGATTCATCTGACAGAAACCGCTGTAAATAACTGACAATCCACACTAGAATATAAATACAAATCTCGTTCTAATAAGTGATCAAAAGTTGATAAAGAACGAGATCCAAACTTTTGCGAAGGCTGTTAATTTTCCATTTTGTCAGACATTTGGCATAGTTTTGTTCCAACTAGTTTAGGCTGCAGGACACCGTGTACGTGATCCGTTTGTTGCTGACTGAATAACTTTTTTCTTTTGTCCCCTGGTCTCAATGTTGGCTTGATAAGAGAATATAAGGTTACATTTTACAATATCTCCCAAATTAGACATTTACTGTCAGCAATACCACAGCCCCTTGTCTCTTAGTCTGTTAGCATTAACTAGTATAACAAATGTTAGCCTTCGTGTCACATAGCTGGACCGCAACATAGACATAGAATTTAGTGTTAGACTGATGCCTTTTAACAAAAAATTATGGTGTTTTTGTTGTTTAGGAATAAAGTCCAGTGTTTCTTCTGCCATGACAGCATGTCATTGTTTTTCCTCGGCTCTGTATGTTTGCCGTTCCACCCAGATGTGAACACACCACCAGAATGCTAACAGCGTCAACCACTGCCCGCCCCTCAGTGTAACACAGACAGCAGCAACCTTTATAATGTAAATGTTCATTATCTGCACATTCACTTTATTTTATTAATTTATTCATTTTTTAACCAAAATTAAAGTTTTCCACTGCTTTTAGCACAGAAAAGTGCAAGTCCTTCCAGACTTCCTTGACATTGCTAAGAAAATAGTCAAATTATCATCGATTCTGCTCTGATATGCACAAAAATGCAACCTCTGCACTGACAGAGGGCCTGCTTCTGGTGTTTGCCTGGATTAGTCTATAGAAATAGACAATCAAAAAAATTTTTTTAATTTATTTATGGATGTGTGACCAGTACTTATGTTCTCATTCTGCACATATATAATATTTTTAGGGAAAAAAATTTCTCAAGAAACAAACTGACTCAAGTCTGTTGTCACTAGAGCATCTGAACTAATTGACATGTTTTTCTCATCTTTACAGTCACCTCACCTCAAACATGCTGCTAACAGTGCAAAAAAATCATCTCTGCCCCTTTAACTTTCATCATCTTCTTTACAAAGATTCATCTGGAAGATGGTACAGATCACTGCATGATACTAAAGCTTTCTTCAAATCCCCCTTTCCTGACTGTAAAGCTTATATTCAAGTTAAAAAAGGACAGAAATATGCAGACCTTTTGGCAAGGCCAGAAAGAGTTGTAAAAAAACAATCCCTTTGGCACTGACGTCTAACAATTTTTTTTTAAATTGTTTAGTGTTTACAAACATGAGGAAAAATGACTCGGTCTTTGAGTTAAACCAGCTTGTCATGAGAATTATTTTTAGCTGTTTAACTTAATTTCTGACTGACCATGCGTCTTTCATTACAACTTAGATATTGGTCATTTTGTGATGATTAAAGTTTGTTGCACCATGACTAAAACAAAACTAGAGTTTATGCTGGCCTGTGAAAAGAAGGGCATTGTTTCCACAAACAGGCAGGAAGAAGTAAACTGAACTGAGGGACTTTGGGTTTTGCAGAGCAGTGGAGAATTTAGCTGCTGTGAAGGTCCTTCGATCGACGGCCATTCAGCAGCCTGCCGCTGTCACCATATGGGAGGACAGTCTGAGAGGCTCCCATGATCTACAGCTTCACAACAAATCTGCTTCTTTAAATCACTTCTCTCTGCCTAGCCAACCCCCCACCCTTTTTTGCTCCCACAAACCTGTCACCCTCACATTGCCTATGCTGTATTCTGTAACCTGCAGGGGTCTCCTTACAAATACAAAGAATTGTTCTTAAAGGAAAAGAAATAATCTGAATAACTCCATTTAAATTCTCTACCACAGTACTTGGCAGAGCAGGTCCAACGTGACACAAACAAGCTGCCGTATTGCAGCTGATGAGTCTCACTTCTTTGGCAGTTAAATTTCTACGCACATAGACTGAGAAAGAAGCTGAGACTTAAAGAGGAGTTTGGTAATTACAATCTATTGTTTGCAGTGGAAAAGAATGGGGATCAAAGGACCTGGTACCAGCTACAGCCTCCCATAAGCACCGAGACAACAGACCATATGCCCCAGAGTAGCAGAGAAAATGTCTTACAGCCAGCTTGTTAATGGCAGGGGAATGGAGCTTGTATGAATGAATTGTATAACACACAGATAAGGTTCTGTAGAAACTTCTACAGATTTCCCACAGATTAGGAGCAATGATCCACTGCACAGAAACTGAAATGAATATTTTTGTCATGCAATTCTTCACATTTAGTCAAGTATTAAAACAAAGAAGCCCCCCATGTAACAGCACAGTTTGATGTTCCTCATCCTTAGATATTTGATTATCTAGTAAATGTGTTATGACTGCATACGTGTGCAAATCTAATTTTGATGGCATCTATAGGGTAACCCCTTGAGTAAACTGCGGTTCCTTTCGCAGAGACCCCAGGTTGAGAACCACTACACAAAAAGACAAACCCAAATCTTTATCCTCTCTGACCTGTCATACTGCATTTACATCGCAGCCATTGACTTCAGTGTCCACACAGGTTACCAAGGTAACATAGCCTGCATTATTCAACAGCTAAGGTTGGTTTAGATCCGAAAGTTGGCCTAATTGTGTCCCTCAGAGCACATGAGGGTTATTAATACTTATTCCACTGGCAAGAATAGTAGTAGCTTATTGTACCTAAGATGCAAATAACCTAAGATCACATTTTATACATGGTCAGGAGATGAAGACCATTTCAAAACAGAATTACATTATTAAGAAGGCTCTCTATACTGTCTTTTTTTCTTGAATGTTTCTTTTTTAAGGGTCATTTGATCTGGTGAATAGCCTTAAATTGCCACCTTACCAGAATAAATAAAGGAAATCTTGATCTGTATTATTTCTAATAATGAATAAAAAACTGGAGAAACTGACAGACAGATTGACAGAAATGTGCCAGTTAATGTGTGCTAACCACCCAACATTTATACAGTCATACACCAGCAACGCCAACACTGGAAGCAGGGAGTTAAGTGTCTTGCCCAAGGACACAACAACAGATTGTCAGGGGAAGCAGGATTCAAACCAGCAACAACATGCTCTACTGTATGAGCTATTGCTGCCCCAAAAACCTAATCTGTTATCACTCATTAGCTTGTTAAAAGAGGTTACATCTGACCTTGCAATGACACTAAATATCAGCTGAAAATGTGAATACATATCCCAAAAGCATAAAGACATCTGCACCTTTAATCCAGGATCCTAAAACCTTTTTCATATTACCAGTTACGTTGATTTAAAGAAAAAAACGTAAGAACAACAGAAGTGGAATACAGACGCGTAACATAAAAATCACGGCAGGCAGTAAGATACTTAAAAATACACACAATAACATTTTTTACTCCCAGTTTTGTGGGCTGTGAAATAATATCCACTATTCTGCAAGGTTTATAGTAACGCTTTACTTGGATTCATTCAGGAAGGAAATGTGCAACAAACCAGTGTTTCATGAGACACAAACAAAGGTGAAAATACTGAGCTTTAAATATAAAAAACACAAATCAATTACTTTACTTATTGCAATACATCAAGTAAATTGATAAACTACACAAGTTTTAAATGGGAGAGACAACATTAAAGATGCCTGACAGCTGTGCTGTGGAAGTACATCACCTTGCTCTGTCATATTTATTACCTGCATTGCTGAGGCACTTAAAATGTCACAAATAAATCTTGCTCTTTCTAGGTTTGGCAAGGGTGGAGGGGCACCAATCAGTAATTACACTGGCTTCACAATCCAAGTAATTCTCTTTGCATGTTCTAGTCACTTTCCCAAAAGCTTTATATGTCCTTGAGTTGCTTCAGTAAGGACTGCAGGCCTCCTTCCCTCTCTTGTCCTCCTTCCATCTATCCATGCATCCCTTGATTCCTGTTTCTTCCCCTTTCCCTCAATCTATCCATCTACCTCTCCCCTTGCTAAACCCACCCCATGCTTACTAAACATTTGCTAGTAAACAGGACTCAATACTTCAGCATGCCACAGGACAGGCAGAACATTACAGCATGGCTGAGCTTATCTATTGGCTCAGAGCCACAGCTGGCCCAGCCCTTGAAGGAAGTGTGGGTGTTCTGATTGATCGTTGGGGGACTGGGGCATTTATTAGCTTGTTCTCTGGTTGATCCATTGGACTGGTCCCTGTTCGTAGACAGAGGCAAACACTGGGAGTGCTTCAAATACTGGGAGGCTTTTCAACTCAGTGCATGTTGCAGTAATCTGGTATCCAGGCTCCCTAAATGAACCAGTCACTACATCATTTAAAATGTTGTGGTGAAAGTAAATTCACAGCAGCCCAATGCAGAATTGAAGTGAACAGCTGTGAAGAACAGACAACACTGAGGACAGGTAATTACAAGAAAACAGGAAATAATTAAAAGGAAGAAAAGCAATTCAAAATTCAGTGTTTGGGAGTTTGTAGATTTCAGATTATTTTTGAAGCATTTTGATAAAGAATGACAACCTGTCCTTGAGTATAGCCTCTTCACTTAAGTTTAATGCCTCCACTATCCTGCCAGTAACAATTATCATCTATTGCCCTGTAAATGGCAAGATGTAACACATGGCAACTAGACACAGAGAAACTAAAAGCAGGGACATTGCCTGAATAACATCCATCTTCAAATTACCCCGAACAAATTTCAAAATTCTATTATGGGCTTTGTTTTCTGGTATATACCTACAGATGATATATATATATATATATATATATATATATATATATATATATATAAAGAGGAACTTGTTTAAGTGTTCAGTGGCTACGACAAATTTCCTCTCTAAACACTTGCATTTTAGCAGTATGGGTCTTAATGGTATATTTAGCTTTAAAAACCCACTATAATTTCCCATTATAAAATACTTAATAGCAGTGAATTAAGCATAACAATGTAACCTACGCCATATGCAAGTGATTACCTTGGTAGTGAATTGCATGTAAATAAACATACATCATACACTACATATTGTGAATGTGTCCCTCTGACAAAGTGAATTTGGACACATAAAGAGCCTGCCACTGCATGGGTAGTTTTTGTAATTTGTGAGTCACTTTATAGTAAAATGCTGCGCCAGTTAAGCACGGTATAAGATCAGAGGCAAAAAAGCAGAGGAGCTTCCCCTGCAGTGAGGCTGGAGGGAACAATGGGATGCTGGATCAGAGCGCTTGACTGCCACTGGCTTCCCCCTCCAGCACCCAGGTAGGTTGGCCCATTCATAAATCACTTTTATTCCTGCAAGTGCTCAACAGCCTCACTTCTTCAAATGATGCACTGTGTAAAGGGATGAAGAGGCAGGAGGGTGTGGAAGATGGGAGACAAAAGAGTGGGGCGGGCAAAGAAGGAGAGAAGAGGCACTGAAGGGAGAGGTACAACTACATTAAAACAAAAAAATCTCTAAATGCAACTTTTCCTCTGTTTCCACACTCTGTCCAAACTAAAAGAGAATATTTCTTTACTGAAAACTAGAGTTTACTAAAACAAACAGTAAAACAACAGAAAGGGTGTTTCAGTGCAGGCAATATAAAAAGAGTTTTTTTCCAATGAATGCAATTACTTAAGTTAGCCTAAAGAGGGACAAGTTTGGTTATAAAGACAGCCTTTAATCATTGCTAACTTGGTAATACAGCACTGAATGGGTAACCACATAAAGAACAGTGAAAGTACAACACTGTCAATCAGCAGATGGATCGGCCGAAACTAAAAGTGCTGCATAGATCCCGTTCTAAATAAACACTTAAATACTCATCAATGCATTACTTAAAATGCATTAATCTAATCCACATATGTCAAACTGGTCCAGCAAAGGGCCGTGTGGCTGCAGGTTTTTGTTCCAACCAAGCACCAGCACACCAGATTTGACTGATTCAATCAACTGATCTCAGTCTTCAGACAGCTGATTGGTCAAACTGTGTGCTCTTGGCTGGCTGGAACAAAAACCTGCAGCCACACGGCCCTTTGCTGGACCAGTTTGACATGCCTGATCTAATCCATAAGACATTACTTATAAATTAGATTACAGTATTACTACCATTAAAAAGTAATCAGGAATGTTACCATGTTCATTACTGAGAAAAGTAACTCATTACAGAAACTTTGCATCACCAAATATAAACACTCCATGTTTGAGCACTTTCTATATAAAGTTAGCAAACATTTATCTTTAGATATTGAGGTAGAACCTGTACATTTAGAGGCTAGCTATTTAAAAAGTTGGACTTGGTAATTACAGTTTTTGATAGAATCTCCCTCACTACATAACCGGCAATATTTCCATTATGTTCATCACCTTGACACAGAGCAAGTCTAGCAAAACTAACTACATTCCTAGTTCCCACAAAATAGTAATCACAGCATTTCATAACCAGTTATCCAAAACTAAAGCTTACACTTGGGAATTTGAGTGTGGCTTTATGTGGTGCATTATAAATGTATGCATTATTGTTTAATTAAAATTGAAAAACCAAAAACTTTTTGATCATGATGATGAATATGCTTACAAGTCAGTGATAAAGTATAAATGCTAAGGCCAATATAATCAAGCTATATTTGATCATTTTATCTGCCAGGGTCCTGATCACAGACTGTATATAAAAGATGGACGGAGCCTCCGTGACGTCACCCGTAGGTTTCTGAAGAGCAAAAGTGAAGCTCGTTGGGCGTTCCCACCATCGCCATCTTGGTAGCGTCATGCGTGTCATTAGTCTCAGAATATCCAAAAATGGGCAAAGAGGTCGAGCTGAGAGGGGGACTGTGAAGGTGGGGGTGGATGATTGACACCCATCAAACTCCGAGCTGCCTGTAGCTAACCGAGCTAACCCTGAGAAACAGCAGCTAACCAGCTAATGGAGGTAGGCGGGCTAAAGTTAAGGCACGCTGTTAGCCGGCTAAAAACCGCGGTTGAGCTACACTCTCCCTTCTTTCTGCGGATATTAGATACCTGTCAATCAAAAGGACACGCCCCTAATTATGCCGAATTTCAAGATTAAATAACATCCAAACGGATGAGTTAGAAAAAAAATTCACCCCCCCTCACCGTTGCCATGAAGGTAAACTTGACCTATTAATCCTAAAATGGATTTTTGTACCATACTTTAAACATGTTTATTTCTGTTGTGAAGTTGGTCTTTTAAACATGAGAGTTTATGGGGATTTGCTCTGTTTTGGAGACAGCCCCTAGCGGATGAGGGGTGAACTGCAATTTTTTTGCACTTCCGCATAGGCTTCACATTTTACAGGTGGAGGTTGCCGCTTGGTCCTGATCTGAAAATAATCACTCTGTGCGATCATTTCTTTATATTACTCTTTGCTAGAAGTTTACAATCACTGCCACTTTTGGTGCTTTATGTTTATAAAGAGAAAGTACATTTGAAAATAAATAGCTAATTTATCTATTTCAACAAAAACAGGCTTTCTACAAAAAAAATTAAAACATTATGTGAAAGCAAGTCCTGTACATGGATGAGTAAAGGATGAATGAAATTTCACCAATGAAATAGAGCTTAAATGCTTTGATAATGCTGACTTGTGGGACGATGCACAAAAAGGCAAACTTAAAAATAACTGAAACTAAATAAGGCCTCAAGTCAGCAGAGCTTGCAGGTTCTGATGAATGGAAACAGGTTGACGTAGTGGCAGCACCATCCTGTCATGATAACCTCTGAAATCCATTCAACACAAATATAAAAAGGTGTTTAAAAAAACGACTATTAATGTTATTTTAATTAACTAAATTTGAATAAAACTCAAAAAATCTCTGTGGACGGTAAATACTTGTCCAGTCAACAGTGTTTTAAATCTGAAGGTAATTTAGATTAGATTGTTCTTTGCTTTAAATTTAGTGTAAAAAATCTGGCACAGGCTTCAATTTATGTGATTAAAAGAAAATTGAAGAGGTTCAAATATTCAAGTTTTCTACAAGCAATCTTTACCAGTTAAGAAAAGGTTGCAGTTGTTTCCCTATGGAGTTCATTTACTGATTAGTCTGAATTATCAAACCATGCAAGTAATCGCACATCATATGGATATTTTTTTAAACTAACTTGAATGGGGATATAGCTTAAACACTGCTTATAGAAAAAAAACAACCTAACCCACCCATTCATTCGGTGAAATAAAGCACATCCATTAGTAAACCCCTTTTTTATTGATCGATTAACTGCTCAGCTAAACATTCAGCCTTGTGCTATTCATCATGGAGGGAAGACATAAGCCATGCTGCTGTGTTTCAGGAGCAGATGGGATGGTGGGATGTAATTGAGATTAAACTGGTGGGTTGTTTGCCTGCAACAAGCAGGGTGGAAACCCAAAGGTGGTACACAAAAGCTCATAACAGCCTTGTGTACCCTCAGCAGAGACAGTACTATGTCACAAAAATCTTAGCCAACGGAAAAGATAATAATAAACCAAGCTAACCTTGCACACTACAAGAAAAGGCTACCTGGAAAATTACTCTGTGTTCAAATTTAATTGGTGTGTAAATGTAGAGACTATAGGGCAGGTGGGCAATCACAGTTGCCATTTATTCACCTGCAATTTTGCAGTTTGACTGGCTATGTAAGGTCAAGTTTAAGGAGACACATTAGAGCTTGAAATCCATTTTATCCCACAAATGGACATTTCTTGTAACACCCATAAAGATAATGTAATCGAAAAGCTATAATTTGCAGTGATAATACATTAATTAAATTGCATGGTTAAATCTATGCAGAATTATCTCCACCATGAAAGAGGCATGAGATATAACCAAGAGTGGCTGCAGAATGACTGTGGGCTTGCTAAAAGGCTTTTGAAATTAAGGAACAGAGAATTATGTGACATTTTTCAAGCTCATGCGAAAGTCCATGCATCAGTGTTTGTGACTTTTCATAGTTCAGTTTATCATATCTGTAATGCCACTGTCCGATTTGCACGTTTGCCTTAAGAGCAAACTGGTATCCAAAAACACTGGCGAACACAATACAGGGCATTTTGCACTTTAAATGCAAGCAGGGTAAGAAAGAGGGCTTGTGTACAGCATGTAGAGGAACCAGCAGGAGGCTGGAGGTATTAGGAGAAGAGCAGAGAGTGAATAAGAGGGGAGGGCACAGAGGACATTGCTTCTGTACAGTATAGATGTGCGCCATGATGAGACTAACTAATTAAATAGATTCTTCAGTGGGCGCGCCTCGGGAAAGCTTGAAAAAGACACTTGCAAATTAATGAGAACTCCTGAAAAAAAAAAAAGAAAAAAAAAAGAGCAGTCTAAACTTTCCAGTACATCCAAGGTAAGGCTGCCATTTACCTCCCTGTATTCTTAAATAAATAGTAAATAAATGAATGGGAAAACAACATTTCCTGTTTTCTGATACCCACCATGCTTCTCTGCACAACAAACTCAGTTGTACCCTCATTTCTCCAACATGAAGCTTTCTAAGTATAGCAGTAAGAAGACAGAGGCTCTACCATAAGCAGCATGTTCCAGCTCTATTTAAAAAGACTGATAGAGACTGGAAAGGGGGGGGTCAAAAAAGACAGAAAGTGAGGGGGTGGTATCAGAGGAATCGGTGGAGTTGGTGGTACAGATGTAATGCAGGAGATAGGGAGGTTTTAAGAATATACAAGTGGAAGCACAAGAAGACCACTTTATTTGGAGCTACTAAAAATAGCGCAGCAAATGGTAGCAGGGGCTATCTGGCCTTGCGGTCCTCTCTCCTTCCAGGCCAGTGGAATCGATAGGTAGGGAGCCATAGGGGAGGCTTCCCGGAGCTTGTAGCCAACAGTTGCTGTGGGGGGGAGATATGGGGGAGGGGTGGGGCAAAGAGAGGAGCAGAGCGCAGTGGAACGAGAACTATTTTTTGCACTGCTTTACTAAATATGGTCTGGGAGGTTGTGAGACAAGACAGAAGTGGCGCGGCAAAATGGGGCCGAGGCATGTTTGAAATGCTTGGCTTCCTACAAAGTGCTAAGCGTTCAGCAGAGCCCTCCGCAGTGTAGGGTAGAAAGCTACTAGCTGGTTGGCCTCTTACCCCTGACTTGCTGCCACTGTGTGTTTTTCCTGTGCTCTCTGCCCTCAGAACTGCAGCAGCATCTCTACTTGCTCTACTACAAGTATAAAGGTGACCTCTTGCAACGCACTAGAATGCATCAGCTACATATATAAGATCTACAAAATAGTGCCAAATAAACACAAAAGAACAAAACCATATTTCAATATCCTCTATCACTAGTCTCTGACAATGTCAATTAAATTTACATGGATTGTCACTGGCTATTAACAGCACAGCTGTCTTCTGCTGCAGAGGCACAGCCACCACTTTTTTTTTTTAAATGCATCTATCACAATTCTGCTTTCAAACATTCAGGAAACTCCCTCATCTAAGCTGCTGTATAAAGTTCCACTAAATAATAAAAGCGCATTTTAGGAGCAGGATGAAGCTCTGGGGCTATGTGTGTCTATGGAATAAGAAAAAGGAAGGGTGGAGTATGACTGGTACACTTTCTGCCTCCTCTACTGATCAGGGCATCCTCCCAGCCTTCTCCCTCAGAATGCACATGATGGAGAGGAGAATGCTGCAGATTTTTTTTTTCACCCCTCCTTTTTCTGCCTCCCCTTTTTCTTCAAATGGCAGCTCTTCGTGTGAGCTCTACATCTTCCTCCTCTAAAGGTATGACTTGTGTTTGTGTGGGAATGTGTGTGCATATGTGTATGCTTGTGTGTGAATGCCCGCTTCCTCTCCTTTCCCCCACCTCCCCTCCTTGACTCTGGCACTCAACCCGCCCGCCACCCCCCCTCCCCCCAATCACAGAAGCTGATTCAGCGAGTCAGGCATGCACCCGGCACACACGATGGCTGCAGCAGCTGGAGCGCTCTCTAGGTCATTATGGCTCTCTTCACTACGGTAAAAGGAGGAGAGGAGGGGAAGAGAGGAGGAGCAGCACGGATAAGAAACTGATCTGACAGGTAATTTATGCTCTTCCTTTGCTTTTGGATGGAGTTTACCCCTGATGGGCCCTGATGTCTTGCGTCCCGTCTCTTTCCTCTCTTCTCCGGACGAGATCAGTTATTAACCGCATGGTTTGCCTGTGAGTCGCATTGTCGAAAGAGGGAGTGGAATGTACAGTTCTGCAGCAGCAGCATCACTGGGACAGAACTTAACCTGAGAACACCTTTGGGCTTTTATCATCTCCTTCTCTTGTTCCTCTTGTCTTATAGGAGGAGAGGACATGAACGCTTTATAAAAAGAGTGTGGAGAGAATGAGGATGCAGGAGGAGTTAAAACAGGGAAAAGGGAAGCTGGGGAGTTCCTGTGGTCCTCATGGATTTTATCCCAGTTTTCTGCACTCTCCACTCCATCTCTCTCATCTTATCCCCCCCTCCTCCCTCTCTTGTCTTGCTCACTCCATCTCTTGTGTTCCTGGCACTGGCCGGACATGCTGCAGCAGCAGAGCTCTTTGGCTCATTAGGCTTCATGGTTGCAGCCCTGCCGCTATCTAGTGACGGACTCGTTAACTAAGACCTGCTAGTGTGGAGACATTCCCTTATTTACAATCTGCATCCGACACCTTCCAAGATGTTTTTTGTCAACGTGACTAAAGGATGCTATAATGACCTGGACTTTTTATATGTTCCTTTTATCTTTTTTACTTTTTTTTGGAACTTTACATTTTCTTTCTGGTTTTACCAGAGAAAATGTTAATTTAAGACGGGGGTGGGGTTGGTTACTGCAATCCTTAAGTGATGGGAGGTAAGTTTGAGGATATGTCACACTTTTGAGACCGGGGTGTTCTGGGATGAAAAGCTGGATGTGGTGAGCTTAGAGATGACGAAGCATCAGGATAATGAACAGCAGGCAGGTCATGTGTCCTGAACAGGAGGAAAAGCGGATTGACAGCACACAGCTGTGAGAAGTGTATTAACACAGATGTGTGTGTGTGTATGGAGGGGGCAATAGCTGGCGGAGTAGATGTGTGTCACTGGCTAAACCTACAGTACTTGGGGTAGTAACCTAGTTTCCTCTCTCTGTAAAATGCTCTAAGTTAGGCAGGGCATGCAGGGTATACAGTATCTGCAGTGATATCATCAAAACCAGAAGAGACACAACAACCGCTAGGCTAATATGCTAGTTCATATTCCCAAACCTTTATCCCAATGTGCGAAGGAAGGAATTTCACCCCTTCTCTGCCATATGTGCTCACCCTCTCGGGCAGCCGTGACATTTCCTAAACAGGACGTCACACCTTTAGGACCACGCTCCTCCACCTGCCCAACCCTATCTTCGCGCTGAGAACAACTGTCACCGCCAGTTACACCTTCTCTCATTACTATTCCAAACCATTCCCCTGAAGAACATTGCACCACTTTCACTTTTTATCCAGTTTTTTATTTTAGTTTCCAAACTTGAAGTTATGCTGGTCTTTCATGATCCATTTTTAATTTTACACCCGTTTCCTCAGCATTCGGTCTATGGGCTAGCTTAGCACGATTGGAGGCAGTGTCGACTTGTGGAATGTGCTGGTGTGGGGCAAAGATTCATTAGAGACTTACTGAACAATTCTCACCATCATGCAAATGGTTAATGATCTGCTCCACCCATTCTGCAACATAACAGCTGGTTTTAGTGTCAACGCAGAAAGGTGAGGCATGATTGGAGGAAAAAAACGAGGGAGAAAGGAAAACTGTGAAATATATCTGTGGATCAGGAGAGTAATAGACAGAGAGAGAGAGAGAGAGAGAGAGAGAGAGAGAGAGAGAGAGAGAGAGAGAGAGAGAGAGAGAGAGACGGGGGGGGGGGGGGGGGGGGGGGGGTTGGGGGAGGTTGGGGTTGGTTTACAACCAGGACCAATCCACAAGTGCTGAGTGGGCATTAGCGCCTTCATGTGACCTATGGCCTGCCTCTGTGCCTGAAGCCCAAATCCTGCTCACAATAGCTTCCTGTTCAACCTGGATCACCCTCATTTTCAAACATCAGCAAGCACTTCAGCTAGCCACGGGGACGTTGCTGACACAAGAGAGACAAGGGACCGGCATGAGATTGGTACATACTGGTAAAAGAGATGTAGGACATGTGAAAGAATACAGAAAGAGGCGGGGGGAGGAGAAGGGGTAATGGGAGAACAAAAATATGGTGAACAAGCCCGATTCAAACAGAAGTGGGCGGAGAGAAGAGAACATGTTTAGTATGTCAGCAGGACCCTTCAGCATATAGGTGCACCACTGCTGTGAGGAAACAGCAAATGACTGCCACACTTGACTGGATGCACCTTATAAGACGGACTCTAAAAGTCATGGAAAGAAAACTTCCCTTTTTTGATGCTGTTTTTTCCCCCATATAATCCGTCTCTTAATCTACTTCATTTTTTCCTGGAAAGACAAAAAGAGCAAAAGAGTATATTTTAACTGCGGCTGCAAAGAAAAAAGGGGAGCTGTATTCCTTCCCCTCAGTTTCTGGTTTGTCCCAGCTGCCTGGAGGACAGCAGGGGTCACTGGGACAGTCGACTATGGTATGGACTGCAAAGTTTCTGTTATGTTCAGGGGCGGGGGAACTGGCTGGTCAGCCTTACATGGCAACCAAAGGAAAGCCTTGAGTGTTGAACTGAATTTACACTCAAAGTCACCTTACAGTGCAGACTACCATACTTGGGAGAGAGAACGGTGAGGAAAAATGTTCTGCTCCTAACTTCCTGACCTTGGCAAAAGGTGAGAACATGATTTAACTAAGATTACCTCCTTAGTGTACATACTTCTTTATATACCCATATGAACATATGATAGCTATGGAATGTAAAGAAGTATGTATTCTTGGTGAGGTCTAAGTCCTCGTTCTGAAAACGCGATGATGGGCAGAACTGTCTGAAGATATGTTTGTGCTTTTCAGATTGCTCATCAGATTGTTCATTGTTCATGTTGTCAATGTGAAGAGAAAAACAATAAGCAAGCAAGGTAAAAGTGAGGGAGAGAGGGAGGAAAAGAGAATAAATGTGTGTGGTAAGGCTCATACATTAGCTATACTGTCTCTAGGCAGTCTCACTGCAGCAGTAATCACTGTAGAGAACTTACTGCTTTCTCAAACTAGCTGACTTGGCCAATAAAAATCTCTCATCCAATATACGGCAACAATTCATTGGACAATTACTCAAGTTAGCATAAAATGGTAATAATGTTGTTTTGGGCTTGATCTGACAGCAATATGGCTTTAGTTCACTACTTAAAACACCCACAACTATGGACGGCTGCCTTGTGACATTGCCATATGATCAGGGCCTCCTGTCATTATTGGGTGATTTTGCTGCATTACAGCCCTTGACATTCAGCCAGCTGCAACTTAGCACCAACTTCAGTGAGCAGAGTGGTATGTAGGAGCTGCTCCCATTCATTAATACTATAATCTTTTCCAGTGCCCCTACATGGCTGAATGAGAGAAAGAAAGCAAGATGACCTGGTGAAAAACATTTACCAATGTTGCTAGTTTTAAAAAAAAATCCTAAATGAGCAA
The DNA here is from genome assembly GCF_017639745.1 of Melanotaenia boesemani. Classification (NCBI taxonomy): domain Eukaryota; kingdom Metazoa; phylum Chordata; class Actinopteri; order Atheriniformes; family Melanotaeniidae; genus Melanotaenia; species Melanotaenia boesemani. Next base: position 21,537,190 of record NC_055689.1, on the reverse strand, counting down.
TAAGATGTTCCTGAGGAGCCAGAAAGAAGAGGTACTGTGGCTGCTCCTGATACTGCCATTGTTGTATCATATGGCTTACATGTTAACAGTCTTGTGTGTTTAACTATGGCTGCTTTCCCCTAATGCCTGTGCCCTTATCCATACCCCCACCCCAAAGCAACCCGGCTGCCCCATGCGCTCCTCCCTTTCTTTGAGTCCTGCTCTCATTGTTCACGTTTGCTATGCTTGCCAAATGCTTTGCTGGGCTGCACGGCAGCCAGATTAGACCATCAAAAAGTGACAATGCAGGATCAGGGTCAACTCTGGCCTGTCAGCTGATTCCAATTGTCAACTGCTTCAAACAAATAAAGGCAAGAGAATATGGACAGAGGCACAGAGAGAAATGAAGCAAGGGGGGAGGTGGGCAGTTTGCATGGGGAGCTATTCATATCTAGCACTTTCACCTTCTCTGACCCCCTCTCTGGCCTGTGCCTGGATCATAAGCAAGCCTATACCAATTTTAGCACAGGTTTACATCTCTTTTGTATAGATGCTCTAATATAGGTATATCTCCTTCAAATGCATTTTTATGTTTAGCTTGAAAAAGTCCATGCAGGAAAATAATTAACATATAACAAAAACATCAGTAGATGCATCAAGCAAATAACAGCCCTAAGAACTTCAATAGTTTCCAACAAGCAAATGAGCTAATCAGTCATTTCACAATGCTGCAATTTTATTTGCAATAGTGATTTCTGCTCTGTTAAAGTGAGAAACCAGAACACATTCAATACCTGCAAAGTAGATACAAATGTTCTCACACAGAGAAATATTTGTATAGGCTTCTTGTGGTATTGTATGAGAGCTTACTCTAATGCTATGCACCGTTTTCCATTCTGAAAAAATATATGTTGTATGTAAAGCTGACTTTCTTTATATCCCTTTAACAAAACCAATATCTAAGCTGAGATAAACAATCACCAGAAAGTTTATAACTACAAATGAACACATTTAACTCATGAATAGTTTAAATCCCATAAATTCCTTTTGGATGTTTAGTATACTGCTTTTGTTTTGGTAACAATGTGTTTGATGACATAAAAAAAAGTCTGAAAGGAAAAGAGTAAACTTAATGGCAAGATCTGTGCTAAAGTTTTAACAGAAAGTTGAACTACTGACTGATTGACAGCTGTCAAATAGAATCAACATTAGTTGATAAGTCAGCTGGGGGAAAGTTGGGAAAAAGGAAGAAAGCAAATCTTGACAACAGAAAATCCTTTTTGACTTTAAATATAAAGTAAAAAAAACCTTTCCATTAGAAAATAGCACCACAATTGAGCATATTTTCAGTTTATACCACCACTTCATACTCATTTGCTTGATATTATGTTCATATCACAGTCTTCTCTGTCAAGATACCAGAGGCATGTGGGTTTATGCGTCCTACACTGTATGTTTCCCCCCAGTAGCAATGACCTGCTGTCTGACTGACAAACACAGCAGATGCTGACATTATCAAATGCTAAGTACTTGTCGTCCCCCATGCTTTTGCCCTGTTATGGCCCTTAAACGAGGTGAGTTGCCTGACCACCTGACTCTGAGTGACTGAGTGAAGCATGAATGTGCATGTGTATGTTACAAATAGACCTGCCTCTGGTGTGCCATGTCAAGCTGGCCTTATGTTGACCTCCATCCTGTCTACAAGCAGTGCTGTATATCCCTCAGCTGTCGCTGGCCAATCTGAGAACCTAATTCGTATCTTGGCAAATAAAGTCAATAGATATAGCAGCTGGCCATGTTTCACAGCCCTCTAACAAAACGGTGTCCAAAAAACAATCATAGTAATTAGAAACACATGATAACTTGAAAAAAAAAGGCAAAATAAACGTCACTTATCTGAATCTCAATGCAAAAAAATTAAAGTATCTTAGCAGCATTTTTAAAAGCCTTTTGAAACCTTTTGAGTATTTTTGTTGCACCTAAACATACTGAAGCAGTTAAGTGAATAAATATATACATACTGACTACAATTACTGCTGGTTTAATGTACAGCGTCATAACTGATCAAATTTCTTTATTTGGATGCCACAGATCACCTGATATGATACTTCTTATCTCAAAATAGAGATGATTTTTAAAAGAAATATTTGAGTACTGTATTACAGTAGAGCCCTTCAAGTCACATAAAATAATCAGCCCTCAGTTACTGTTCATACAGTATCTCTACACTGCAAATCAGTCCCAATGACTTAAAAGACTGGTTTAAATTAATGTTGTGACTTGACACCCCTGAGTGCTGCTGTAGAAGCATGAGTGAGAGAGCTTGTGTATGTAGTTATGCCTCTGCATTTGTCTGTTGGCCGTCTCTGTGACCGGAGCAGCAGCTTGCTTGCAGCAGGGCCCATCTGTCAGAGTCTGTAATTGCTTCATGACTTCAGGACATTTGACTCAAGTGCACTGCCACAGATTATTATGATCCTTTTCCCAGGGAACAATTTTTCTCACTCTCTGAGAGGGGCAAGCATAAAACTTAAAAAGATAGTGAAGAGGATAAATAGACTGCCTGGGAGGCAGCAAAGGAGAAAGTTAGGTAAGGTTGATCAACTGCACCTGTGTGTTATTGGTATGGTGGTAAATGGGGTGTAGGTGCTAAATATACCTGGATGTCACACAGAGAAGGATGAAGGTGAAACAAGACAAGTGAAAAGAGTAGGATAAATAAAGACGCAGCACGGTCCACTTCAGGTAGTGGGTGGACTTTGTTCAATTAGCCACTTGTCAGGTTGTAAGAATATTGAAATGCATGCTGTTTTAGTGTTTAACTGTTTATTTGATTTTTTTTAACCAAAAAACTTCAACGCAATAACGTTTGAGTCACTTCAACAACTCCTTTGACTGTAAAACAGAGATTTCACAATGCTTTGCTAAAGCTGGTAAAATGGAACCAAATCACCTCTTGAATGGATTTGGTCCCCTTCAACCAGCTGTAGCTATGCTTTGATGACTACAGGAGCCATTTTTACTATGATGTCTTCAACGCAGTAGGAACAGAAGGCCGTTTCTTGACAATGGATGGTGTATGACTACCTCTACCTACAACATCTGGAATGTTCAGTGATTGTTATGTTGAATGCTAAACCTGTCTAAGTTTTGACTAATAAAGAAACCAATCCCAGCTTCAAAAGTGTTGTCTGGTCCGCTTTCCTGACTGAGTGTTGTCTCTGCCTGAAGAGGGATTGATATTCTGGCCAGATTATTGACAGCAATTTTTAAAAAACACAGCAGGGGGGTTAGACATGCAGCGGGGGCCATTTCAGAAATACAGCACTCACGTGTCAGTGTGACAATGTACAGCTGTCCTGCTGTGACACTTTTTTAAAAGGACTGTCATTTCATATTAGCAGTCAATTACACTGGTACCACAAAATAAAAAACAGCTGATGTTCAGCAGCAGTACAACTGTAATGCAATGTAAATATAAAAATATAAAGAAAATATACTAAATACAAACATGCAAACACTCTGAGCTCATCGCTCTCAAGTCTTCTGTAGTGATGTTTGTCAGGCAAGGTTAGATGAGACGCAGGTGCTTCGGGAGACAAGCTGACTGCACAAATCCCAGAAACAGACACTTGCAAACCGTCTCCTATTTCTCTCTCGCTGTGGCTGTAAAGCTAGAAGCCGGATCAAACTAAACTTCTTTTATATAGTGTCTCCCTTTCCATCCTACCTTTCTACTCTAGCACTTTCGGCTTTACTAATTTGACAGTCAGCCATGTTCAAACATATCTTTTAAGCAAAACAATATACAGCATAACAAACAAAATGGGAAAAAAAAGTAATTTAGCTCATTTTTCAAAACTATTTGTAGATGTGGGTTTAACACGTGAACATAAATAATTAATTTGACTTCAAAGTAATTTCAGTGTACCAAACCATCGTTTGTGATCTGTAACTAGTGTTAGTTTAGTAAAACATGGCGATGTGTCACGGTCAGATTAGTCCGAATAGGAAGAAGAAGGGAAAACATTATTTATCAATTAATACAAACCAATAAGAATTAGGGATGTCATGATTGCTTAATATTACAATTAATCACAGTATTAAAAGCTACAATTAATTAATTATAAATATCATTATGTCTAAACGATATAAGCAGATCAGTGCAACTTACGCACGGAACAAAAACAAAGTTACACCACATCTACGTATTTCCACTTCGGTTGCTTTGCTTTGGTTCTGTGGCAGATAAAGAGTTATTTCCTCCAAATAAGTGGATAAAGTAATCCTTGTTGGACTTTCTTTTTTTTTTGGTTATAGAAGACTTAACAGGCCATGGTCTCATTATGAAGGATGTCTCACCAGCCTGTAAAAATTTGCAGAAAAAGGAGGAAATATACTGATTTCCTTTTAACAACCTGTAGAATAACCACCAGCTTTTTATGCTAAATTTAAATACACAGCAGTTTGGTTAAAAGATGCTGTTTATCTAAGGTAATGTTGTAATTAAATTTTTTGTAATCATGTACGACTTGGGTTGATCTTACATTCAGTAAATGTCCACTGAACGTTACATTATACAGGTGAGGGAGAAAAAAAAAACGTAATGCGTCTTTTGTGACAGATAGTTTCGCTCTTCAAACGTAATCGGCATGAGGTCCATAGCTTTTATTCGTCAATGTGCTATGGTAAGAAAGCATATTTAGCTCCAGATAACTGGCTCTATATCTTTATCTCCATTGTTTCAGTATTGTTTATGTGTCAAACAGCAGATATTCTGCTAAAGGACAGCAGGAAGCCAAAGCTAGCTAGATGTTTTTACTTTGTTTCTAAATTCTTTACTCGGGTTGAAATGTTCAAAACCATTTTTATGATGTAGTTTCCAACAAGAAGCCTCACAAGTCCAGTTTGAGGTCCTGTAGCCTTTTCAATCTGTTTTCTCTGAGAGAAATCCAGAGTTAATTTGTAGGATTTATTTAGTTTACACAGCAGAGGGGATTTAGCTGGAATAAGAATTCTGGGTTACTTTGTTGTATTATTTTGTTATGCTGGCATCAAAAAATAGAAATAACCTTTAAAGACCTATAAGGAGCATGCTGTTAAGGAGTAAGGAGTATGTAATTGTGATAGTCCTAACAATATGGCAACAAACCTCAAAACAATGGGCACAGCATTTTCTGTCTATAATCCACATTATAATATTACCATAATGCTGCCGCCTATTAATACTAACATTATACTGGGAATACTTGTCTGTATTTGGGAGCACAGTGTGAATGCTTGTAGATCCCTCTGTCTACTTATGTGGGTCAATTACCATTTGGGGTTTGCCTGTTTGATGCAATATCAAAAGAAAGCTGAGAATAACATGGCAAAGGTAGTAGGGCAAATATTACAAGGAGGTGACATGTAAAAGGTTAAAAACAGACGCTGCAGGGCTTGTTTAGAGCCCATTTATGACTCATAGGCTATTAATCGTATTGTTTACAGTACTGTAGCAGCTACTGGCTTCTCGCAGCCTGAGGGACAGACATAGATATGAGCCAGGCTCCCCTTGCAGTCTGAAGTTGTGGTAAAAACACAAGGTGAACACACAAAGCAGATTTCTGAGAAAATCCTTTTCTGAACGTCATACTTCTGGTCATATAGGCAGTTACAATTTACCAGCAATGGTAAAACTTAACAGTTGGACTTAATATATTGGGAAATGTTTCATACAGTGTAGTGGTGTGCACGTGAATAATGAACAAGCTAAACTTGAAATACTCCCCAGATTACTCTGTTCCCCTGTGGGTACAGTTGATTTTTCTGAGTATCTGGGACTCCAACTTGAAAGATTCATTTGTCACCCAGAGGGTTCTTCCTATGCATCTTCCTCAGTCTTATTTCCACTGCTATAAGACCAACCCACACTCTTAAAACACCCAAGCACATTACACACACACCAGGGACTCTGACGGATTCCCTACATCAACCCAAATACCACACTGTTACCTTATATTAGTTAGAAGAACACATAAAGGAAGCTAGCTTTTTCCCTGTTCTCTAGGAGCGAAGCTGTAATAGCTGTACTGAAAAGTAACATTTGACTTTTTTTTAGACCATGTGTGCCAGAACATTGTGTACTGGTACTTAATCTAAATAATAGGAAAACAGCAGAACCAATTCTGAACGTTACCACAATTACTACTCTGATAAGCTTCATGAGATATTCTTCATTTAGGGCCTTTTAACAAGCTTCCATATACAAGCAGTTCTTATCAACATTCATCAAGGGTACATCTTAGAAATATGATAACATATTAGAAATTCCTTGAAGCACTCAATCAAAACAACTGCTTCTCCACTAAACACACTGGATGAAGAACTTTCACTTGAACCTAGGGAGAGATTTTCAAGAGCTTTAGGACTTGTGGAGTCCGTTCCTGATATTGCAGGAGCTCAAGCCTGAAATAAAAATAAATGGGCAGATTGGCGAAGGCGACATATATCTTTGTTACCCTGAAAGCAAGGAGACATTTGCGACTGAGGCAAGCAAAGTACACACAACAAGAGCCCTGATACAGACAACAGTACTCCAGTACATTTTCCTGTAACTCAATGAGTCTTACAGTAGTCCAGATTTCTATGGTATAATCTACAATCTAGTTTACACATACAAATCTTGTACTTTTTACTATTAAATATGAACAATGCAAGCCATCTTTAACTCCACTATAGTATGTGGTTTCGTTCTGACCTCCACAGAGTGTCAATTCACACCAGGAGGGTGTCAGACACGGAGCAACCGAGAGTGCAATTAAGGTACCACGAGACCACGAAATCACATAAGAAGTGGAGGATCTTGTGATTCTCCACTTCCAGGATAAACGTCTCGTCGGCTTTGATGGGGAAAAAAAAACAAAACAAAACACTAAGAACCCCTGACCGATAAATGACGTAATGTTAATATAGTTCAGCGAGTACAAATCTGCTCGCAAGCTTTTATTTTGACATTTACCGGAAGCTTTTACGCTGTCCTATGTCTGATTTCCTGTCTGGCCCTATGTGAACTACTGAACTTGATGTGTTCTGGATGCGTCCTCCATCGGAAATAGACTCGATGTGTATGTTTAGCGAAAGGCCGCACCGAGGCACTTTCTGCAACGCTTCTGACATGCACCGCGGCATGGCTGTTGTGAACCAAGCCACAGACTACAACAGACGCAAATAGCTCCAGAAGTTGCGGCGCAAACAATCCGGTGGAAACTGGCCTTAATGGCTTTCAGCAGATGAGTCACAGCCCAAATGCCAGTAACGATGATTGGCATTTAGCCTGGGGCAATTGTGCTCTTACCCAAACAAATACAGAAACACCCCGCACACTGTGTATGTTATGAAGCTATTTACTTTTTTAAAAAATTTTTATTTTTATTTAAACTGCTACAGTCTTTCACTCCAGCCGTGTAACCTCAACATCCATTGAGTTAAAAGACCTGATCAACCTGATACAGATAGCCTTCTTTCTGAGTCATAAGTGCTTGTTATTGAAAGACAAGAATGAAACAGATAAAGAATAGAACTGCAACTAGCTGGACAGAAATAGCTATAGTCAAGGATGAATAGTGTCTACGCTGTGTATAGTCCCTCACAACACACAGGGAAGGACTAACATAACAATAAAAGGTGACAACAAATAAACTTTAAAAGCTATTAGCTACAGTAAAAACAATTGAAAAGATGGAAAAACCTGCTTGAATCTTGCAAAACCAAACTGTGAGGAATCAAAGTAAATATATTCAGCGAGGCAGTGGAATTACATTTATTTCACTTTTGATGGATTTACTTTTAAACTTTAGTGGAATCTGTGGAGGAAATATCTGCATTACATTCAGACTTAATTTAAGACATTTGATTCATGTAAACTTGTTGTTTGGAAGATGCTTAAAAACAGCTAAGCCTCAAGAAGGTCCTTTGCCAGTTAATCAAAATCTGCTTACATCAAATGACTGAGCCTAGACTATCTTCTAGTTTGGACCATGTGACGGCTGAACCCCCATTTTCTATTCCAACAGAGGACGATTAAGTAACAGATTAGTGATTCTGCCAAAGTCTCGGTTTTCTTGCTTCTAAGAAGCACATTGTAACTGTTGTGGTTGTAAATTTTGATTTATAGGTTTATATGAAATTTGATTTAGCTTGAATTACCACTGATCTGAAATTAGCTTTTTGTGCCATAAATAATGTTCATTAGAAGCAGGTGTAGTATTAAATTCTACATTAAACTACACACTACATTAAACTACATACTACATTAAATACTCATGGTTAAATATACTTTCATGACGTCCTGATTTCTTGAACAGATTCTGTAACCCACTGCAATTTGTGCATCAATTCCAAATCTTTCCAAATGGAACCATAAACCCTCCATGAACCTTATGTTTCGGTCCTTACTATTCATCTATAAATTTAGTACGTGGACAGGAAAGATGTACAACAGCTAGAGTCGGCTTTATTGAGAGAATTATGCAAACATTTAATGAGCTACCTAATCCGGAGCACACTTAACCCTTTAATAACATATGTATCACATTTTTGCACTTTGAGACCTTTGAATCACTTTATAATAAAACTATTATAATATAATAATATAAAATACAATAATACAATACAATAATTTTGACATACTACATTGTAATAAATGGTAAATATACAAAACATATTTTTATTAATTATTTATTTTACATTTTGTTAAAGGGCCAAATAAAGATTTCTAATTAAAAGAATTTGACTTCTCCAGATTTTTTCTTGTGTTTAATGCAGGGGCATTCAACTAAAATCTTAAGTGGTCCAGTTAGAAAAAAAACCTTGGAGCCAAGACCTGGAATAAAACCTAAAACAAATCAAAATTGTCTTCTCATATTATGAGACAGTGAAACTGATGTCCATCAGCTTCACGGATAAGAAGGGTTTTAGAGGGGCTGCATGATGAGCCCTCCAATACACTTTTCCCTACTCTTTATACTTTTCTTTTATACATATTATACATATTTCCTATTAGAAACTACTTCATGAAAAAAAAAGGACTGTTGCGTTCACATTTCCAGTACCGCATCCATGGGTTTTGCTTTATTGTGGAAAGCTGTGAGAGAATCAGGAAGGCTTCTTAACAGGAGCAGTGCAAGCCCAAATAAGCAACCACACTCAAGCCCAAAAACCCACAACTGAAACAGAAACAGAAGCCCAAAAAACAAGCCCAAAGTCTCTTATAACAGGCAGGCTTGGCAACACTGCTGCCTTTCTCTGGTGCAGTTGTCGGTATCTCTCCCGTTGTTTTATCTAGCTACTTACTTTCTCTTTCTACCATCTTGATACCTGCCTCTTAAACTCTTGTCTGTCTGCGCTGTAGTACTGCAAAGTTTACGTCCGGCAGCTTCACAGACTTAACTGGCTGAGTGGATCACGTGGGATAGCTTAACTCAAAAGCAATTGGTCTGCATTTTTCCTGACCACTTTTGTAAAGACTACAAAATCTGAGCCAGTTAAAATTAAAGCACCCCGTCAGATTTTATATTTTAGGTCCAGGTCCATATAGGTCAGTTTCTGGGTCTGGATCTGGACCGTGGTCTGCTTGTTAGTGACATCTGGTTTAAAGGGTTAAACATGTCCTCATTACTTGTAGACACCAAACAGGTGTGACAGCTAACAGCAGGAGCAAAGTGTCACATACCTTGGGTTTCCTCGCAGGGCAGCATGATGCAAGGCATTAAAGCCATTATTGTTGGTGATGGTGACGTCTGCACCGGCCTCCAGCAGCACTGACAACATGTCATCTCTCTTCTTACTAATGGCATCATGTAAAGGTGTGTCACCCTCTGAATCCTAAAAAAAGAAGGAAATCTTCTGTTACTAACAATTTATTAACTAATCCATACAAATCTATAATCACATGTCTATATATATATATATATATCAAAAAAAGATAATCACATCTGTGATATTTTAACAGAGCTAAATAAGTCAAATTGTTATATACCTGGAGGCTGGGGTGGCAACCAAAGTCCAACAGAGTTTTAACCACCTGCAGATGACCCTTATTGACGGCTATGTGTAATGGAGTTTGCCTTCGCTTGTTTCTGGCATTCAAATCAGCACCACCTCTCTGCAGCACCTCAATGACAGAACCCTCATCACCAAAAGCTGCATGGTGGACTGCCCGGTCTCCATCTTTGTCCTAAGTACAATACCACGCCAAATAATGAGTCAGTATTCAGTCCCTGAGGGATTTTTCCTCCTATGCAATTGGTAAAGTGTAAAATACTTTACAAGAAGGTTAAAATACATTTGTGGACACAGATAAAGAACACAAGTGAAGATCAAAGATGTTTAATTTAAAATATACCAACCTCAGCCTCGAGGTCCACATTGTGTTTAAGCAAAAGCTTCAGGACATCCACATGACCATTCTGACTGGCTGCCTGCATAGCAGTGTGTCCAGCACACTGTCCGTTCACCTGTAAACAAATTCAGAGTCAAAGAGAATATGAGTACACATCAATATGCTGTTTTGATATATATCTAAAAATGTGTTGTCAATGGCGATTTGTTTGGGTGGGTTTGTATGTGTAGATGTGCATGCATGACTGGGTGTGCATCTTTCATCACCAACTGCAGCACTGCAACGACTGAAAGCATAAATATTAATGTGGACACCTTTGGGAGCCTTGAGACGACTTGTCCTGGCAGCCGGATCACTTGGCCAGGCTTAGTCTGCTCAGTTTTAAGCAAATAATTCTACTGAAAGGCAACAGGGCATCTGGCCAGCATTCACCAATGACACACGCAAACTCATTCACTCTCTCTCCTTACTGAGGACAGTATTGCAGACTTCACAAAGTGATTTCAGAAAACCTGTACAAGGGACCAGCTTCTGCCCTGTAGTAATTTTTTCCCTGTCCTGTGTTCTGCGTCAAATCATAATCTACAACCACAAGGGATTTTTAGATCTCCACTTGAAACAAACAGTGAATGTTCTGTGGCACAGTGCACACCAATACTCTGCAGTGCCCCCTCTGGGCTCAGCTTTATTGTTTTTCAGATTGAGAGGTGCATTGGTTGGATGATCTTAGAGACCTTTCCTTGGAGACTCTCAGCCTATTCAATAGACAGAGCAGAGATCTGCCTTCTTCTACCAAATGTGTATGTTTAATAAAAAAATTATTAGATCTTCCTCAAAAACTCATCTATAAATTCATCAGTTGCTCAAAAGAAGAAGAAAAATATATATGCTTGTTGTGTGTATGCACTTACATCCACATCAGGTCTCTTAAGAATGTCTTCCACTTTGGTCAGGTCTCCATTGGCCGCAGCCTTGACCAGCTCCTCATTGATATCTCCAGATTCCTGCGTCTCAAATAATTTCTTTAACAGCTGAGACAGACGCTCTGGGAAAACAAGAGGAAACAGAGATTCATTGTATGTACAGTAGATGCCAGAATAAATTCAGAAGTAAAGACAAAGAACTAAAACGAGACTCTCTTTGTGTCTGAAGTGTTTACACATACCTCCAGAGGCATTGCTGACAGCAGAACCAGAAGGTGCAATCTTAGTGACAGCAGCAGGATTGTATGTCCAAGAAGTCCCACAAACCTCGACCTTCAGGTCACTGTCAGAGTAAATCTGCTGCACACGGCCTACCTTGCCCAGGGTCTGTTTATAAATGGTATGACAAACTCATTAGTATATAAAGGGTTGTTGTCTTTGGGTTATGTATGACGTTGTGTTTAACAGACTTTCAGTGGCAGAGCACAGATGGAGGAAAATTGTGAGACAGAGGGGACAGAAAAGTATCAAATGGAGACAACATCAGTTCAACAAAGCATTTAGCCTACATGCAACAGGACTGCACTGGCAGAAAACAAAAAGTATCTGAAATTTAAGCTGCGATCATAATTCAAAGGACACAAGGAGAGAGATGGATATAAGAGAAAGACACCCTTCTTCTTGTCATCACCTATACAGGCAACACAGAGAGGACAGAGCATAATGCTTCCCAATCTTGAATGGGATCATCTCTATATTAGCTATATGAGAAAAATTCTGTTGAGCTGAGTGTAGGGCTGTCCTTGAGGATGTCATCAATAACACTGCTGCAGTAGGAAAGGAAAAGCAGCAGGCAGCAAGCAGCCATGGTTAGTGATCAAAGCTACAACCCATCTCAGGGTTTTAAGGCTCATTAGCTGCTGAAGGGGCCCAGTTTGACAGAAACAATTGGAAAACTGAAGAAAACTGGCATTACATAAAATATGGCATGTTGAACAGTCATGATAAATTTTATTGTATCTGTGAGGTTGAGACTGTTGAAAGTAAAAAATATTTAGAAGAGCATATTTGGTCATAAAAAGTCAGACTGATTTGAGGCTTTTGTTATTCATGTAAAATCCCATAACAATTCTGGTCACAAGCAAAAGTGCTAAATTGCTAAAAACTAAACTAAACTTACAGGCAGCATCGCCTCAGCCCACTCTCCATGTCCTCTTTGCAGCAGCTTGATGCGGTCGATGTCATAGCAGATCTGGACCAGGTCTCCGACATGGAACTGAGAACTTCCTCCCTCTGCACCAGCTGCAACTTCTCCACTGCGCACTACATTGGCCTTTGTCAGCACAGCTGGATTAAATGTCCACCTAAGGACACAGAAATTAATGAAAATAAATACAAGCAAAGTCATTCACAATTCATATGACTGATAGCTGACCAAGAAGAGACATGGAACAAGTCGCTGGCTTGCTATGTTAACTTAGCCTTTTTAGCCTCCCAGGTATTTTTTTATGCTATTATGAAGCTGAATTATTTACACATTTACAGACCATAACAAGAGTGTGAAATTGTACTCAGGAAATGTGACACTGCTCTGCAAATAATGTATTTTGAAAAACAAACACTGGAGTTTCAACTTCCTGTCCGGTTCTACTACGGCGAGCCTGAGATTGACGGTGAAGAAGTGACAAAACGGAGTAAAGCTTGTCACATAATCCAAGAAAACCAAGAACTTTGTAATTGTTCTCGGGGCTGTTTAAAAACATTCATTTTGGTCAGGTCAATTCATACTCCGCTAGAAGGTTCGTCCACGACGGAGTGGGAATAACTGCGTGGAGGGATGTCTGGGTCTCTATGTGCAATGAACAACTGACCCGGCTATTTCATATTTAACTTAAAACCATGTTGGTTTCAATGTGGGGTTTTGTCAACGCTGCGGTGTCGGTGTCTTTAAATGCCAAATGTGATGTATACAATATTGTACTTTCTCGGCACCTCAATCAGCTGTTCACTAAGTGTAATAAAGAGACCATTTCTCCCTCACAGTTTAAAAAAAATCCTGAAGGAAAACCTGGTGTTACGTCAACATACCGAAATTCTATTCAGCCTGCTGTTCCGTGTGCTATTGTGTAGTTAAATAACTTTGATTTCCAGATTAAATGTTTGTTCTTGGTCTTGGATTTTTTTTAAATAAATTTCTAAATAAATGCGACTTATAGTCTAGCGTGACTTATATTTGGAATTTTTTTTATTTATTTATTATTTTCCCCTCTTTATAACAAATTTTACGACTAATGTGACTTATAGTCCGGCAAATATGGTAGTTGTTGTTTAGAAGCTCAGAATTAGAGGTGTTAGTGGACAGTTTTAGGTCTTTCAGAAAATATTCATGTATTAGTGTGCTGTTATTAATAATGCTGATGTTATGGGATTTTCTTCTGCCTGCTTTTTTTTTTATTATTATTTTTTTTATAATGTGATGTGACTATTTGCTAAAAATAAAGCTGATCCAAATTCTACACCCAACAGAATAGGTGTTTTGTTCACTTCAACCTGCAGCTTTACTCCTTTTCTAACAACAGCTGGACTCTTTTATAACAAGAACTTCCTTTCATATGTGAGTGAACATCAATGTGTGTAAATGTGGAAAAGAGAAATGTTTTGATTGGACTTGTGACTGTTAGTTTGAAGATAATTTTTTAAGCTGTGTCAGAGAAATCTCAATATTAAGAAAGTAAACTTCTGTGGTGCATTATGTTGAATATTGGACTGAGTCTCAGTGAGGCAGTTACCCAATATATGGTTAAGGCATTTACATTAAATTAAAGGGCATTTGAGGGTTTTATTATTATTTTTTAAAGAAAATCCTATATCAAGTGTTACTTTAGTCAACCTAATAAGTTTTTTGCAACTTTGGACTGATCTAAAGATAAACTTGTTTATTAAAACAAATCATTAAAAATGTGGTGATGATATGGTGTGGTCTTGTCAGTACAACTCATTACAAGCTAGTAAATCTGAGCCTGTCTTAAAGGGTACTTGCCTGTTACCACTGGGGTACTGAACTACAATGTCGTGATCCTCATCGATGCCACACACTGTGCCTGTGGTGGTGAGTGTCTCGAACATGCCATCAGTCCATCCCCCATGGCCATGCTGAAGGGACTGAACAATCTCTAGATCTAAATCAATGTTGACCAGGTCTCCAATCTGAAGGCCTCCGGGATTTCTGTTGCCATTCTGCTCACCTTTAACATAAAGGTCAAATTTGATTAATCAAATATATTACTGTACAGTATTGCTAATACTGTATTAGCAACACATTTAAACTGAAAACAGGCGTACAGAGTGGCCACACACACATTGTTGCTGTGCACTGATTGCATATGACAATTGCGACTATCTATAATAATGATACTATCAAATCTGAAGAGAAGAGTTCACTGCAGTGTTAAATCTAAATAAAATTCACTCCTGGAATGCCAGGAACATTGACACTGCATGACCTGAGTATGTCCCATGTTTTGGTAGCTAGATGACTATGCAGTGCTGACATCTAGTGCCTAAACACGTTTAACTACAAGTAAAACTTCCCTAGTGCCCTTGAATTCACTGCACCAGAACAAGGGGTGAAAGAATTGGTGCAATAATGACGATAGACACACATCACTGGCTTACTTACCTAAAACAGGACAATGGTCTCTGTAAAAGGAGCCTCCTTTGGCATCCTGTACACATTTCAGGTCCGACTGAGAGGAATTAAAAAATAAGGAAAGGGTCAGATGATTACCCAAGGTAATTCCATTATAGGGGCATGTTTGTGAATAATCAAACTGAGAATTTACACATTTAAGCTGGACTAGCACAAGTGTTGCATATACTAACAATGCGAGTACCCTTAGGATAAAGCAGGGCAATGAAACAATGTACTGGGGGTAAGCATCATATCCATGATGACGCATATGCAGTCTCAGTGGCAGTTAGAAAATTATATGGTGCAGCAAACATTCCTCTGAACTGATAAACACCAAAGTACTGACTACAACAAGCATCAGCAAATAAAACCTTGTCAACTGTACTGTAGCTAGCTTAGGTTTAGTCCAATTACAATTAAACTTTGACAACTAAGCAGGCATTAGACAAAACAAGAAATATCTTGGCCTCATGCTCCATGTAGACCATTAATTTAGATAAAGTCCTTTTTGTATTTTTCTGCACTTTAAATATTAGACAAAGCCAAAGTAAAATATTGAAGATGGGGGGGGGGGGTCTAAATCCTTTTTTTTCTAAGAGGCAGATGCTATCTACCTTGCTTTCCTTGCTTTCAGTCTATTAAAATAACAAAGGACAAATCTGTTTCACAACGAAGAAATCTGATTGGCCACCTTGGTATAAAGGCAAGAGCAGTCTCAGCCAATGAAAGAACAGCTTTTCATTTGAAACACAGCCACTGCCGTGCCCACAACAATCCCAAGAGAGGGTCTCCCTTCTCTAAAGTTGACCTCCATCTTCACTCCCCCCCCACCCCTTAAAAAGAGAGAACAGATTGCCTTTATCATGCAGATCCCTTCCCCTTCCAGCTGCCTGCACAATGGCACCTTACACATGCTGGCTGCGTGGCTCTTACAAAGGCCAGACAGCAACAAAAAGAGCACCATCCCTATGGTCAAACACAAAAGCCACTGACAGCTGATCTTTTATGAGACACTGTCTGTTTGAATAAGTGAATGAACATGAGGGTCAGACTAGAAGATTCCTCACCATTCCCTCAAAGCCAACTCTGTACAGGTTCTTGGCCCCGTTGTCCCAAAGGACGTAGGCAGCGCTGTGAGGACTGGCTGCACTCCAGTCCTGGATCTCTGTCACCTGCAAAGGAGGAGAGATGACATGAGAAACAGATTAAGAACAGAACAGAGTGTTTGGAGTTTCAATTAGAATTTGGCCATATAAGGCATTAATGTTATACTTTGTTTGAGTTCTAGATTTATTCATTTATTTATTAATTTTCTATATAACTCATTCCAGTTCAGGGTCATGGGGGAGCTGGAGCCTATCCCAGCAACAGGCGAAAGGCTGTATACACCCTGCACAGGTCACTAGTCTATCACAGGGCCATGTTTCATCTTTATGTACTTATTTTTAATCAGATCAGGAGAGACTGTGTCTGTCACAGAAAAAAAAAAAAAAATTGCTGGTAATTGGCTAGTTTGTCAATGTATATAGTGATGAGTCAGCTGCTCTGTGTGTTGCACAATGACTGTTTCTAATGTAAAGAAAGTTAAATTACCGTGATGCTGAAAAATATTATGACAAACAGCAAGCTTATTAATGTTGGATTCATGGGTTTCAGTTAGGTATTGTTTTAATTCTCGCTGTATTTCACGTTTATAGTCAGTATTACGTATTTTATGGCTTTATTTTCTCACAGTTTATGTATATTTGTGAAATCTTTCAGGGATTCATAATCCTGACAAAGTGCTGGGTAATCTATTGAGTACACTTGATGTATCCCGAGACATTTTATGTAGGATATATAAAATGGCTATGTTGCGAATATCGAGTACAAACTATCACAGCAGCGTTTTAAGCATCTGCATGGGTTTTTTTGTTTTCAGGAGAGACGGGAAAAAGCATGGACTCAAGGCATGTGCAGCTAGCTGCATACACAGCTCACCTGTGTGTGCATGCAGCATGTAGAGATACGACGAGAATCAGATTTAAAAAAAAAAAGAAAAAAGAAAAGGTCAGGCTGTTTAGTTTTTAGAATAAAAGGAAAAAATATATAAATCTGTTCTAAAGAAAAGGAAACCCTGGATTACTTCTATTGTGATCTCGTACAAAATGGAAAAAACCTAAATGATAACATAATATTTTAATATAAAATAACTGAATAAAAAAATATATGCTATTGAGCACTTTTATAAAATAAAATAAACTTGACCTTCTAGGGCTAGCGGGGATGATGTAAGGGGCTTGGGGCACCCCCTAATTTAATAGTCGAGGAAACAATGGGTTTTATTAAGTTTATAAGAGCAGGTCCCTGTTTCAAAATAAAAAATGTTTTTAAAAAGAAAAATCACAATGAAGTTAAATTTCACAGAGTTTACTTAAATTTTATTTTTTTATTTATTATAGTCTTTTTAGACATGATAATGTTGAATACATCATTTACACAGTGTTTTAGAAGAGATTCCAAAACATCGAGATATATACTGTGTATTGGGATAAGGCCCAAAAAAAAAAAAAAAAAAATCAGGATATCACTTATATGCCATATCGCCCTGCCCTTTCCTGACAGAAACAACTTTCAACAATATTTTTTGTTACGGACTTGTTTTTTTTATTAAGAAAAAAACAAGTCTGAGTGAATCTTAGTTCAGCTGAAACAGACAGAGTCACTCCTACCCCCAATTTCCAGCGGGTGCGAGTGTGCTGCGTTATAGCTGCACCGCGGCTGTTCGCAGCCATTTTAGTCAATGGTTTGGTCCATACTGGGTGCGCTGCAGTGTGTGTCAGAAGCATCAAAGAAGCGCCGTTCTCCTGTGATATTATGATCTCGCAGATCCAGCTAGGTGGATTGCACTCATGGGTGCTCCGCTCCTGACACGCTCCCAGTCTGGATTATTGCGCCACGGAGGTTGGAACAAAACTGCGGTGCACATGCACCCAGTGAAAATGAGGGGTTCATTCCTGTTTATCAGAGCAAGACACCTCAGAGGAGAACCTCTAACAAACAGAGAAGCAGGTGCAACTATTTTTCCATTAAAGTCTAATTTAAATAAAAGTACCTAAAATGGCACTTTTAATTTTTAGCTCCACCACATAATACCAATGAGGAGTAATCTGACTGATCCCAAATTAATTCTGAAGCAGAATTAAGTCCTATCTTTTCAGATTGTGGTGGCCAAACCTAAATGTATGCAAAAAATTGTTGTTAATTAGGAGGGGAAGCCAGTGGCGATGGATGGTGATCAAATAACCAACATGAAAAACCCTATATCCATAACTGTTTTGTTTTTTTTCCTTATCTTTTTATAGTTTGTACTTTCAGTACTATACAACTAAGCAATGCTATGCCTATTTTTGTTGCAGGAAAGAGTTAAAGGCTTTTAGTAGTAATTATATAAAATGATGTTATACTATGGGTATAAATAAGCAGTGAGCTACAAGCAGAGGACTACAAAATCTATTCAAATCTGTAAAATAAGATAAGCTTACATTTGCTCTCTACATCACAAGAAATACATTATATTCATAAAATGCAGGGCATCTAGAGAAGAGCTACAGTTGTGTAAATTCATTCTTAAACTAAATGCTGTGCCTGATCTAAATACAACAATCAAACTTAATTTATTTCCAAGCCCATTCCAGAGCTAATTGATTAATGGGCCTTAAAAGGCAATAGTCATGTTAACCTAACAAAACATCTAAGCTGCAGGACATGTAACAGTGGTTTTCTACAGATCACATTGCTTCCAGCATCATAAAACAGTAATGAGATATGCCATTAAATAACACCACAAAATGAAGTATTAAATCGCCAGAAGGGGCTCTTAAAAACTGAATACTCAAGTCTAAACGAGACTAAAATACAAACACTTTCCAGCACAGTTACAGTACGAATCTAAACAGGACATACTAAACAAATGCAGCCTCTTCAGGCATTGTACTATTTTTTAATGATGGAAACATATATTGTACTGAAATAACCTGCAATAAACAAGATGGCTTACAGCCTCTGTAAGTATGAACATGAATCAGCATGAAGCCAAGGTTAGTATTGGTTGCCAGTGAGGTAATCTACACATTTCTATTACCATTCCCATAAGCAAGACCCGACACCCAAATTGAAACTGTTTTTTGTACAGAAACTAGTAACGTTTCTCATCTGCCAGCTGAAGAAAACTTCTGTACAATTACTGATTATCTTATTAATCATGGTAGCATTGTGCACATGCAAGCCTCTTCCTACAACTTTGAGACTATGTACCACAGTGTGCTGCACTTGGTCACAGCTGATAAAGATATAAAAACACATCTACAGCATCTAAGCCCTGTTTTTGTAAAGTTTAAAATAAAAAGTAAAGTAGGCTACTATTAGATTTAGTTCTAGGACTGGGTTTAAAAGAGGCAATTTATCGATTTGAATCTAATACAGTTAAATAAATCTAATACTGATTCATAAAATTTGGAAACTTGGGAGATCGTCCTCTTTTCCGGTAACTGCTTTCGCGTGAATTATCGAGGGGTAGCATATACACTATATATATATATATATATATATATATATATATATATATATAAACACACACAGAGCTGGTTTTGAACTTCCACCTTCAGTAGAGTCAATCTTAAAATTCTTAAAGTTCAGATCTCAGATAATCATCTTCACCTGCCTGAGAGAATTTTGAAAACTCAAATTTTTGTCCAATTTTTCAGCTGTTTTCCGACGCATTCACTCCATACTTTGTCGAAAATGGGATCACCTGTGTGTGTGTGCGCTCACTGCTGTGGACAGAGAGCAGGCGCAGCTATGACATGCTGTCATGTAAATGAAATGAGCTACTAATTGAGAGCCTGCAATCTTAGCGTTAACTGCTAATTTTAGTGGTAATACGCTTCAAAATGCTTTATATGTGAATGTAATCCACACTGGTGAATAAAAACATCTGAATGTCACATTATCTCAGCATTAGAAGCTGATTTTGGACAGAAGTGACACATGAAACCAGTTAGGTATATATAGTAAGATCTCGCTGAGTCTCTGTAAGTCACGCATATGAATATATTCATATGAATATATTAATAATCAATTCAGTGCTGTCATAAATTAGCCAAAATAATACAAACTTATAAGATCAAAAGGACAGTGGTCTGCTTTTGTCCTTGTTTGCTTGTCTACATCACACTTGCATGTTAAGTCAAGCAGTGCTTTTCCTGTTTTGGTTGAAGCTGCTGCACGTTTCAGTCAAACCATATCCTGGGCTGGAAGCTTGTTGTTTCCTCCCAAAGACTGTTAAGTTCAAAAGCTCCTTGAGCTTGCTCTAACACATTCACCAATGTAGATTACACATACTGTCAAGAAAAGAATGCCCATATTTTCCAACAACACCCTTTTGCAGCATTATTTAACTAACCAAACACTAAAAGCTCACCTGCAAAATAGTACATTTGGGAGACTAGTTTTCTCTATTTTTTATTTCTACCAATCTTTGGTCCAGGTTCTTCTAAGTTTCAGTAACACCCACATGTTGTGTTGTCTGTAACAGAAAGCTCAAAGCGACTGAGAACTAGACATGCTTTTATTTGGAAAATAACTTAGATTTTTTTAAAAACTCCTCAAACAGAGCAGCAAGTGTAATATGAGAGACTAAAATCAGTCTTTGTAGACCCCATTCATTCAAACAGACTCATATATCTTAACAAGTATTGGCACAATGGAAAAATGGAATAGAAGGGGCTCTAAGGTTGATGCTTACCTTTCCTCTTCTCCCATTGCCTCCATCCTGGTCCTCCCATTGCCAGTCCACTCCTCTTACAACCCGTCCACCAGCGAAGATCCCTCTGGCTGTGATCTTCTTTGACTTACGACGTGACTCCAAAAGTACTCTGCTCAGATAAAACATTAGCATACAGAAAAAAGCATTATTTTTTGGACTTAAAATGACACTAAACCGGGGTAGTTCACAAGGACTCTGTTGAAACACGTTAACTAATTTCAATTTCAGCCACAAGCAAATATTTACTGCAGAGGAGGTACCAATGCCTGTTCAAAAATTATACCAAACACTTGAGTTTCCATCAATGTTTACATACCAATCATAAATGCAAAGAGCCAAGCGCAAAGATCAGTTCATATTTTTAAATCACAGAAATTAACTATAATGACAGGAAACGCCAACATAGCTGCAAGCCTAGTGAAGTCCTGACCATCAGAGAATGATATGAGCGTTGGTGGACAGAGCATCTGGACAATGTAGGTCTAACCAGTACAGACCGTTTACAGATTCCAACCACTCCCTCTTCAGCATTTAGTGAAAGAACAAAATGTAGTGTAACAAAACACCCCACAACGATGCAAAAGCAGTGTGTGCTGAGAAGACATCATGCCCCCATTGTGCATTATGCAATGTCTGTCTCAAGGGAACTGATGTAGTACTCCATTAAAGAGGCTGGCAGCTGTTGGGCCTTGTTTTTCCATTCACCAAATTTTGATGTTTGGCTGAAACAGGCCTGAAAAAGAAAAGGCATCAGAGTACTGACTGTTTACTGACTGCAAGTAACACCATTTAGTAACTAAGGAGTTATATTAGCTAAAAATGACCATATAATACACTTAGTCTTTAATGTTTAATTTGATTTTTGCTTGTTCTTGTTGATGCTTTTATATCCATTAAAAGCATCTGGTGCAATGTACCAAGTAAAGTTGTCTTCAACATTTTGACTTGGTTTAGTCTATACATTAATTGCCCCATTGGGATAAAATGTCTTTATTTCCCACATCTACCCCACAGTTTTCAGAAGCAAACTTCGGGAGCAGTGAGAAAGGAGGAGGTAAGGAAACAGGAATTACTCCACAGCTTTGGAAAACCCATTGAATTTTCATCATTGGTTTTTGGTAAGACCTAAAAAAAAAATGTTAATTCACATCACATGCACCTACTCTCATATGTTTAATAAACAGTCTCTCATGAAGAAGGAATTCACTGCCACAAAGCCCCTGGTTTGTTTATAACAGATTTTGCTGTAAACAACAACCTCAAATGTTCAGACAAAACCTCAAGTCCAATTCTATTTTAAACAGCTTTATGAAGTAATGAAGTTGGGCTGACACTAGCCAAGCTTGCTGAAAATCATTTCCTGAGTAGTCTTTAGAGTGAGCTTAAAGAAAACTTGTAGAAAACACATTTACTTAAAAACAGGAACACGATTGAAGGGCAGAGTTCTGATAAAAAAAAAAAAAAAAAGTAGTTAAAGACACCAATATAAACTGCCAGCAGCAAATAAAGAGCAAAGGAGAAAATAAGATGGAGCAAAAACATGAGAGAAATGGTAAAAAAAAAAAAGAGTGATAACGAAAACACTGGAATGTATAAGTGTTGGACTGGCATTGCCTGAGAACAGCATAATTTGAAAACACGGTGCAACTTAAAGCTCAAGTTATTCTTATAAAATGATAAGTAAGTAGTTAAAACACTTAGGAATCCAGCATTCAGTAAACCTGTGTTATATTTGTTAAAGTAGGTTGTTTTTAAGCAACCGCCCTCCAGAGCAAGACTTGACTACATATTATCACTTCTTTCTCAATAATAATAATAATAATAATAATAATAACAATAATAACAATACATTACTACAACATTACAATTTCCCTTAAGGGGTAAATACAGCATTTTTCAATCATTTAATTAATTTTATAACAATGCAGTAAGAGGTTACATGCATTGCAAAATTAAATGACAATAAAGAACCACATTTCTGAAAATATAAACCTTCACAGTCATCACAAGTTTTCATAAAACTGCAATATTTTAGGTTTTAGAGAGGTAAGATGGTTGTTTGTATACCTTTTAATAGGAACAAATACAAATAAAAAATAGGGGGAAAAACACAGCTCAAATACACCCTGTAAGTGGTACACTGTGAGTTAATATAATTTTAAAAAGATCTGACTGTATCTTAAAATGAGCCTGAGCAGTTGCCTGGCAACTAAAGGCTGGGAGAATACGGACAGATTCTCCATGCCTAACAGGCAGGGAGTGCAAAAGGCTTTGCAAATGTCGCACACTCACATAAGGTAACATAAAGCCAAACTACCCATTTGGAGAGGCCAACCAATCACAGCGAAGTCACAGCAGGAATTACCTGGCTACTCTAACATTTTAAAAGGGAATTTCAGGTAAAACACAATAATGGCCAATGTTGCCAAGTTAACTAACCTCTCACTGCCTGGGGTAGTGATCCTATAGAACCGGTGTCTAAGGTGATGCTTGTCTCCATGGTAACAGGTGGTGCAGAGGTCGTAATTGGTGCATTCAGCACATTTCCAGCGAATACCAATGATGGGTTGTTGACGGCAGGTGTCACACATGGTTCCATCATGTTTGATACCTGAGAGGGGGCAGTATTTACATGTTATTATTTTTTTGTGAGTACATATCAAAACTGTACATCAGTGATACTATAAGAATATTTTCTTATCAACATATTGAGGAAAAAAACTGCCATGAATATAAATGTAATACATATTGTACATATACGTGTTATCACGTTGTAGTTTTAGATTCAGATAACGTCATACACAATGAAAATCCATATTTTTGAGAGATGTTAAGAACACTGTTTATATAAATGCAAAAGCACAGTTGTCTGCAGCTTATACTTGTTTTATTACAAGATGTATCTCACACTTCAGAACAAGATACGTAACTACAGAAACTACTCATCCACTAACTGCATCAGTAGATGGAAACACAAAACTAAGTGGTAGCTGACAATGGTATATGAACTGAAAGGCATCAATGCATTCAGGTGGTGCTACTTTAAGTATTGTGAGATCAAGCAAAAAAAATCTAAAGAGGTCTTCAAAATGTAAAATATGCACAAATTCAGTATGACTAACGTTTTTCCTTTCTGTGATGTGTGTTCATTCAAAATCATGCCGTGTTATTGGTGGCATCTATAATGTAAAGATGTGTTAAGGGAAAAAATAGCTAATGTTTAAGTATGGTACATAGGATATGCAGTGGCGTGTGTATATGTAAATATGGATATAGAACAAAACAGTGGAAGCCAAATTATGTTTTCTTATGTATTTGAAGGTGGTAGGCTTAAATAAGTTAAGACTTCTTCAAACTCGTTTTTGAACGTGTTGAATTTTTTTATTATTTAAATAGCTGTTTTGTGTTATAACTGATACACATTTTTCTGTTATTGTATTTATAACACGTTTAAAATAAAACATTCATTCATACGTTCAATAGAATCCAACCACACATTTGGCTTTTCAGGTATTCATTATTATAGCAAATAGCTCTAGTATTTGAGTATTCACCAAAAATCCTACAATGAAATTTTTTTAACGGTCTTTTTTTTTTTAATTATGCTGTCGATGCAAACTTCTTATTAATTACTTCTCAGAGAGTTTAGTGTGTCTCTGAGAACTGGGAAAATAAAACCACCAGCGTAAAGTTACCTGTTGGAGCACTGTCTAATATCCTCACGTCGTAGGCTCCGGAACAACGGTAGTTAGCAGCAGTCCCGTTATCCCAAACAACCACCACCTCCTCAGGACTTTCGAAACTCCTGACCGTGCCAACATGTCCCTCTCCACCATCCTGTTTGCCCCACTTCCAGTCAGGTCCGCGGACCACTCTGGCTCCAACTCCTTCCATCATTGCACGGTTATTCCTACCGGTGGTCATTTACAAAACAGATCTCACAGTGCCACCTGAATTCTTACAAATCAACAAGCTAGCAGTCTTTGCTAGCCAGCTATCAGTAATGTGTTAGGCACTGTCCAAATGGAAGCGAGAGCAAGTCCTAACACGAAAAAGACGGGAACAATCCACAAAGCTATCCTGCTAGCCAAGTTAGCTACCCAAGGAGGGTGCTGGATCCTCTTCCAAAAACTACAAGCTATTGTCAACTACAAGCCAGTGCTTGTTCAGCGTTCCTGTTGGAAACAAGCACAAAAAAGTCCAAACAGACTGTAAAGTAGAAACATTGCTAGTTTGCGTAGATCTCAGTACTCAGCAGTCTGTCTTCCACTCTCCTCCAGTTCACACAGAAGAATGCCACCTCTTCAACTTAGCAAGCTAGCGAAAACAGTTGCTAGCGATAGCAATGCTAGCTATACAAATTTGTCCTGGCTTCTTATCTCTGAGGGTGAATGTACTCCTTTGTGTGGTCGCTTATTCTTAATCGTGTTGTGTTGCAGAAGAAAACATCCAATGTTTTGCTTTTGTCTATCCGAGATGGTTCCATAGACTCAACTCAGAATAAACGCGTCGCCATTATAGTCAATCATCGTTCAAGCCCCAGACGAGCAACAACTAGCTACGGAGGTGTACGATTAAACACGAAGATGCGAGGCTTTGTGAAAACAAGCGAGCCCAGTTGCCGTTGCGCGTGCGCATTGGTAACGTGAGGACCATGTGTGGATGAAAAAATAAAAACAGCATCTGTTTAATGTGGAAACGTTGAAATTCCCTACGAAACCAGTTTTTTTTTTGTCAGGGAATGTGAAATAAGATGAGCGTATACATACACTTATAAATATACAGTGTATATTTTGCATTTGTTTTTGCATCATAACAGCTGTTGTAGCAAAAGGCCTTTAGTTCAGCTCATTAAAAATGGAAACAGAAGAAAACAGCCGCAATTTCAACTGACATTAAACCACTGACATGATCAACGCAACATCTAAACTTATTTTAGCATTAGGTTGACATGGATAATAATATCACAACAGTACATCTTTAGTTAAGACTATAAGTAGAGCACAAATTAAATATACATAACTTTCTATGATTTTATGCACAAATTAATGCAAGATATAGAATGAATTCCTGTTCAATGCAATGAACTAATAATCAACTCTGTGAATTTATGGGATCATGTCACAGACAAAAACATAACAGTTCATTACTTATTAATTAATTATTTATTAATTAATTAAAGGAAATCAAATCTTTATGTATTGATATAATCCACTGACTTACAAGAAACACCATGGTTTACCCAGAAAATGAATAAATTAAGGTGCTTTATGTGTTATAGACAAAGATTTTCTTCTTTTGGCCAGTAAATTATATATATTTTAAGATGGCTTGTGAGCTACTAAATGCAAGGTAACCACACAAATGCACTGTAATGGAATCACATCATATTGACAAGCAGAAATTCATAACAGATCTTGTGTGAATGCATACATTAAATGTAGCCTTATAAAAATTCCACAGAAATCTACCTGTTTGAATGCAGGTCTTAAAAGTCTTTACAGTTAGATTCTAACTCAGAAATCCTGTGTGCAAAAGTCCATGTTAGGTAGATAATAGAGTTGCATATAAGGCCCCCCTAAGATTTCATAACATTTTTCAGTTAATTCAATTACCACAAATTACCTTATGGTAAATCTGGAGCAGGTGGTTCCCTGTGAGTCTGTAGCCCCAAGAGCATTGCTCTATTTGTCTGATTAGTCATCAGTTTTAATACTGAACTACTCCTGCATGAAACACAGAAATATTTATAAGGAATCCATGGCAGCTAAGGAAACTTATGCCAAAAAACTGCGCGGATATATCATTGTCTTTAATGAAGCACTGATGTGAGGACATCTGCAGCTTAACTCAATCTGCACATGGTGCATTCCCTCCTGTTGGCTACAGGGGGCGACAGAGTGGCGTTGAGCGGTTGGTCAGGGATAGTGGGACAAAGAGCGCCACCTCTCGCTTATACACATATTCCCCCCCCCATCAGGTCCCCTTGACTCTCTCCTTCTAGTTGGCTCGCAGGCAGACACAGCTGAATTCCAACCGGGCTGGCCGCTGTCCTCGCAGTACGGGGAGACCACAGGAACCTTGCAATGATCTCGCTGGACTTCGATTTCAACATTTTGACAAGGGACCTGTCGCATTATTTGGAAAATCAAGTGAAAGTTGAGCTTTTCGGTTCGGGCGTAGGGCTGTCTTTGGTGCTGGGCTTTAGCGCAGCGTACACCTGCTACTATTTGATATCAGTGGCGAAGGTAAGTTAATGTTGATTTACGTTTTTGTGACCTACCCCTTTGAATGGTCTTATAGCTAATATATTTAAGAGAAAACGCAGTTCACGCTTGTCATAGAGGAGCATCCCAACTGCCATGCTAGTGAGTGATGACAGTTCACCGGTGCGTGTACTGATGGAGGTTTCATTAGGCTGCATCTGCCCGCTGTTGAGTTACCGTTACTGCACATGTGGTAACGAGACACACATTTCAGTCAGCATATTTATCCTCATAAATAATATCACCTGTTTCTAAGTGCGGGACATATGTTTTTATCAGTTTGTAGAAAGACAGTAACAATTAGACGTCGGCATCGGCTAAGCTAGGCTAACATTTCTCTATGTTTGCTAGAAAATGCCGGTGTTACACGAATTGAAGGGTTTTATGTAATCATGCTGAATTGAACTTGAGTGAGAATTGGGGACCCCCTTCCCTCCACCCCCTTCTTGACTTTAAACATCATCAAAACGATGTTTTGTCATGCACAATTTAAAATAGTGTTGTACATAATAAATGTAAATCCATCTTAAGAGCTATTCAGTGCAGTGGAGTGGGGTTAAAAGCTGGATTTCCATCAGGTAATAGTCCAAATTACGCAGTAAGGTACAGTGGTTAAATTATTTAAATTATCTATGCACGGTTAACCTTAACTTTATTATCAGTCTGTGAAACAA
Source organism: Melanotaenia boesemani (assembly GCF_017639745.1). Taxonomy (NCBI): domain Eukaryota; kingdom Metazoa; phylum Chordata; class Actinopteri; order Atheriniformes; family Melanotaeniidae; genus Melanotaenia; species Melanotaenia boesemani. The sequence continues at coordinate 21,509,470 of NC_055689.1, read as the reverse complement.
TTAGTGAAGTTCCAGTAGTCAGTTTTGTGATATATGATGCTCCAGTCATGTAACAGTTCATACACGTTCAAACTATTAGTTATACACACAAATAATTAATGTTAAAAGACAAACATACTATACAGCTTAGAAAAATATTCGCATTTTTTACTTTTGGTGTGGCAAAATTTGGTTTACAACCAGATATTTTTAATGTTTTAAGTGATTTGTTGACACCTGAGAGTGAAAAACAAGAAACATTTTTTTTAAGTTTGTGCCTCACCTCATTCATTTGTGTTTTTCAGAAACCTCAGCTCATCTCTGGGGGTAAGAAGTTTTACCAGTTTCTAAGGGAGCAATGTCCAGTAGTGTCAGAGACCTACTACCCCACCTTTTGGTGCTGGGAGAGTCGCATTCAGACTCTGCTGAGACCCTTTGTCACAGCCAAACCTGGAGTCATCTACAGAAAGTAAGTACTCACATACAAATCAATCAATCAATCAATCAATCAATCAATCAATCAATCAATCTATCTATCTATCTATCTATCTATCTATCTATCTATCTATCTATCTATGATAGCTGAAGGTAAAAGAACTGTGTAGAATTTTAATGTTTGTTCATTTTTGTACTTTATGAATAAGTAAATTTATAGTGTGTGTACATAATTTCTAGATATTTGTACATTTGCAAGTACTCCAAGTTACACACAAAATGGTTTACACTGTTTACAAACCATTTATTACACACACACAATGATATTGAGTGAATTTTCTCTCCATAGACACAGTGACATCTGTTATGTACAGGTCTGGAATCGTCACTGCCCAGCAGCATCCTGAGGCTGAGAAGCCGCACTATACAACTTTTTCATCCGGGACGTAGCGTGATGTTGCAGCAGAGTTTCGCTTTATGCCCTGCGTCACAAGCTAGCACACAGATATAAACACACCAGCCGTTTTGAACGCACACCCTGACTGATTCAGCAAAGAAACGCCAGAAGAAATCAGAGGAAGAGATCAAAAGAAAGTGACAGAACAAGAGATAAGACAAGAGTGAAGATAAGAAAGAGATCACAGTACAGGTGTTAGCAGTCGATAGGGGGCACTTCACTGACAAAACTGTAAAAGTTCTGTAGTGCATCTTTAAACAAGTCATCTGTCTACAAATTTACCCAAATATTTCACGTTAGTTTGTTCTTGATTGAGAAACTGCTCTTGTCTGTTTCTTAGATTTTTTTCTTTCCAGTGTCACAACTAGAAACAAATTCCAGTCTTTGTTCTTAGCTGATCCCGAAAGCTCAGAAGAGAAAGAGATCTTTTATGGTACTTTGCTGGCTTTGGCTGCCTAGTCTGTCCTTTGATAATGTACACTCTGTTGAGGATTGACACTGCGTTCCTTGTTCCCATGTACACAAATGAGATTATATTTAAAACAGATTTGTTTTCCATTACAACACCGCTAAAGCTTATTCATTTGTTTTTACCATATTTTATGCATGTAAGTATAAAATATAGAAGTGTGAAGATGTGGTGTGTTGGTAAAACTTGAAATGGGATGATAAGAGAAAATAATCTTAAATATTCTTTTATCTAAACTTTCTTAACATAAAAACATAACTAAAATGAATTTACTTTACTCAGTTAACACTAGGGAGAGAATAGTAACACCCATAGCTGGAGGAAATCTGTTATGAATCTCTGTACAGGATTTTTGTTTTAAATTTTATTAAGGATAAAAAAAATACCCACTTGTTTATCATTCCTGATAATTCTTTTTTTGTTTTTATTTGCTTTTGTTTTTCTTTTCTTCATTTGAATTATTACTTCCATGAGTGTCTGACCCAAGGAAATTAACACTTCCTCTGCTTTTCTTGGTCTCCATTGTCAAGGAGACAAGTATTCCCATAATGCACAAGGACTGTATCCATACTGGTGCTCACCTATGTTATCAAACCAAGTAAGACTGATGGCCATATTCACTGTGCGTATTATCACGGCTCTTGAGATCATTTAACTACTCCTCTCATAATTAAGTTGTCCAAGGTTGACCCAATGACGAACTGTGAAAACTGTCCCATTTGTCATTGGCTGTCTGGGTGAAATTCCACTCACCTTGTTATCTGAGGGAGGGATTAGCCTCGCGTCCCTTCCCACTTTGTGCTCTGGACACTGAATTGGTCCTCCTTGACTTTAAAGTCTCAGTCTCAGGTGTATATTTCATGGAGGGTCTGTAATTTCATGCTGATGTTTTCACCACAGGCTGACCAAGCTGACTCATCAGCAGCTGTGTGTGGTTTTCTGTGCAGAACAGGTTATACAAGGCTCTAGCACTAGGACAGAATGACCTCATCTACCATGCTCCAGCTGTATAGCCCAGAAATTGATTGACCATAAGTATTTAGTGTTGCAGTGCCCTCTTAGCTTACAGTGTGTTGCAAAGTCCACTGAAAAGACAATTGCAAGGCAAATGAGACAGCTGTCCCTCTGCATTATGTGATGGATGCAAAAATAAAACAGAAGTTTTAAATTGTGCAGAGTTTTAGAGTATTTGAACATTTTTTTCTTTATTTTTCATCAACAGCAATGCATATAAACCTGCATTTACCATTCATAGAAAATATATTTCGTTTTTGATTTTGTGCACATACGCTTGTGTGGATGCAAGTGTTTGAATTGAACAAAGGAAACAGCTACACATACATTTAGAGTTTGAGTATCATTTTCAGAAAGACCCACATTACTGAGTTGCATATCTCACTCATCTCTGCAGTGAGCTTATTAAGGCAGCAGATGGAGGACAGATATCTATGGACTGGTTTGACAACGACGACAGCCTCTCTCATCCCGACCCTGCCACCAGGCCCACTGTTCTCCTTCTTCCTGGTCTGACTGGCACCAGCCGAGAGTCCTACATCTTGCACATGGTCCAACAGAGTCGGGATCTGGGCTATAGGTGGGTGGTCTTGGCTGAATCCCCTGGCTAAGGTCCAGTGCTGAGCAGACATCCAGGGTATTGAATCATAGACCTGAAAAACTCTGTCTCCTGTTTTAATTTGCAGTTTATCTACAGGACAGTGTGTCTGTCCAGTCAAAGACAGAACACCTCTGTAGTCATACTAATATTGATCACAAGGTAGAAATTGACATTGGGTTTTCTAATTGCTTCATTAGGGCATAGGGTTACTTCAGGTGAAGTACACTGACAAACTGAGCCGCTAAACTCTTTGTCAAGAGCTGCTTGTGTAAATAGCCAAACGTAGCACAAGCTTAGAGAATTGCACAAGGAGGCATTTTTTTTTCTGTGTTCTCTGCACTCATTCTTTCACTCAGATTTGGGAAGACATGGGAAGAGAGCCAGACCACTCAGCATCTTCTCCCCTCTCCCTTGTCTGTGTAGTTTAATTAATTACAGCTTATCCTCGTACAAGCTTTGCAGCTTAGTTCCGACCAGCTTCCGTATCCATGCCGCATAGTATGTTTAAGCACTCCACAACTGTGGCCCCCCCTCCTCTTGCCCAACACCCTGCGGAGCATCGCTCTGCTGCTGAGTTACACCGATAGAAACAGCAGGTCTGACTCCGCCAGATAATAGATGACTAGCGGTGAGGAGAGATGCTGATGTTTTTGTCTTACAGTACAAACAAAATTCTCTCTTTTCATATAAGAAACACTTATATAAAATAATTTTATGCCACACTATTATTTTGGAAGAAGAGGTTTCAATATTGTTTTGTCTTACACCCAGGATTTTAAACTATTTTGCATCAACGAAAAAAAGTTTTCACCCTACTTTTGCCAGTAAACCATGAGAAAATATCTGGTGAAGTTATGGACATTTTTACAGATGCTAAAAGAGATTTTTATATTGAGCAACTTTTGGGGGTTTAAATGGGCCACTTAAAAGTTTTATAAACCAGTAATTTTCCATATGTGAACATATGTTAAGCTTGACAGCGAGCTCATCTCTGTAGATTTTTGTCAAAATAAATCCTCCGAATAGACATAAAAACACACTCCCAGTTCTTGTTGTAAGAAAAAAAACTGCATAAATTTAGCAAGACTTTGTACTCTTATTTCACCGCAGCTTTTGCATAGTGCAGTTTTATGGTATTAATTTTGCTGAAGCAGAAGCTGGCATGCAAAGATGCCTCCAAAAGGAAAATGTCCAATATAGCCAGTTTTCAAATGAATTACTAAAAAGAACACGATCTGGTATATACATTATATAAAAATGTAAGAAGTGTGATGACAAATGAGGGACTGCACTTCCATTCTTAAAAAAGTTAATTGATTGCAAAAAAAAGGCCAGCTGGACTCCACATAAATATAAAAGCTAAGAACTTTTCTAAAATGCAATAAAAGTTTGCTTTTCAGAACCTCTATTTAACAGCCCAAAAAATGATTTCCAAGTGTCTTTACTGACCAGCTTCATTATGTGTAGAAAATATAAATACATTTAAATTATGAAGTATACAATTAATTCTGTTGTAGGACATTCTACAATAAGCAGATTAATAATGAGGGTGAGTGTCAGGATTGGGTATAAAAGGAGCATATATTAAAGGTTTTGTCTGTTTTTTTCACAGATGTGCAAAGAAAACATTTGTAATAATAATAATAATAAAAATCTCAAAGCAAGATTTTAAAGAACTTTGTTTTCTAACATCTGCAGAGCGTATTGTGAAAAGATTCAGGAAGTCTGAGGAAATTTCAGTGCATAACTGCTAAGGACAGACACCACTGTAGGATGTATGGGTTTTTTGACCCCTCAGGTGGTACTGCATGAGAAACCATCATGCCATCATGATTAATATACCTACATGGGCTCTGGAGTACCTTGTAAAAACATGTTCCTTCCAAAACAGCTTGCTGTTACATTTAGAAATGTAAAATGAATCTATATCACATAAAGAGGAAATTCTACATCAAATTTATGCATTTTTTTTTCAGTTTTCTGGAAATGAGCTCATCTTTGATGAACATAATGACAATGATTGTTATGAGCAAAAGCTGCAAACGTCTCCTTTGATGAGATGGGGTTGCATTAGTGTCCATAGCATGAATAATTTGTACCATTGAGGTTGAGTTACCTTCCAGAGGTATATACTAGAATTTTGGAGGGGCATGTGTTATCATCAAGGTGATGTCTTTTCTCAAGAGGGAAAAGACTACAGCTTAATGGGTTAAAGCAGTGGTTCTCAAACTTTTTACCGTGGAGGAATAAGCATTCCCAGGCCTCCCTGCCACTATAAATATATATATATATATATATATATATATATATATATATACAACTTCCCTAATAATTACATTAAACTATTACCAATTACTTTAGCTCTACATGTGCATAGAAAATGTATTTTTAAGATAAACAAATGATCTATTATATAATTAACCATACACTGGATTGTTTAAAGTGAAAATAAACTTAGAGAGTGATCTGTCCATTAGTCTACACGGAGACATGGGAATGAATTGTGTTTTTGCCAGTTTAATGCTTAATTTTTAAGCGTAAGAGTTCAAATTCTTAAAAAAAAAAACATATCAATAAAACAAGAAACATATGAAATTAACTATTTATTTTTTGTTCTGAAACTACTTTAGTTTAATGTAAGCAGCAGCAGCAGATAAAGTGATCTGAGGAATTAGTTACCATGAATACTAACAAGCATATTTGTTTGGTGTTTTTCAGATGTGTGGTATTCAACAACAGAGGGGTTTCAGGTGAAACACTACTGGTGAGAATTTACATTTTTTTTTTTACAGTTTTCAAAATCTTGCTCTGTTATTACATTTCTTTATCTTCCTTGTACGTGTTCGAAGGGGCAGCCTTAAAAGAACAGTTAGAGGCAGCCAGCAGAGAGCATGTCTGCTGCACACGCGTCACAGACCGACAGAAAGCCTAAGTGGGCAGTGCTCAACTAGTGTTGTTGCACTGCAGGGATTAAGTTGCAGGCACATACTTTATTTTAATGCAGATCCACAGAAATATGACCTTGCCAAACACGTGTTGCTCTGACACCTGGCTGGCTTAATCTGACCTTTTACCCCCGGGTATATTTAGCCAACAAAATGGTCCCAGACTCCGCATAGCTGCCCAAGCCATGAGCATTCCTGCTTTAGAACAAAGACACATTCTTCATGGAGGGCTGTATTCCCCTGATGTAGTCATACTGTACCGTCACTACCAGATAGATTTCATCCAAAGCACGATTGTGTTTAATCATTTGTAGGGATTGTCCACAATCAATCTAATGTTCCTCTTAGAGGGTATAAATCTGAATCTGTGTGTGACTCATCTTGTGCTGCTGTCATTGGTTTATTCTCTTTGTTTCAAATATTACAAACAATAAAACAAAGTGCCCAATATCACTCAGTTTGATTTAAATCTCTTTTGTCCTGCGGGTCACATCTAGATTTTAGATGACTCAGCTGTATTTAAATAAAAAGTAGAGTTGGACCCTGTAACCTTGGCACTGGATCAAATACCGGTGGTAAAGGAAGGAATTTTCACCCTCACTATAGATGATAGGAACTGTGCTATAATGTATGCAGATTATTTAGCCTTCGTACACTTTTGTCACTGCTTTCTCTGTGTTCAGTTAGAATGAATGTCATCCATTGTTTAAATTGGCAAATGCTTCTAAATGACCCGCTGTGTGCAAGATCCACCCTGCTGCAACGACTATGTGCTTGTTTTCCATTTCAAGATCTTCAAACGCCTGCATGCTGCACTCATGTGTAGATTAGCTGGGCAATTTGATTCTGATTATTTGAATTCCATCTTAAATTTATCAATTTTTTATTTGTGAAATCTGCAGTCTCTGAAGCCATGGTCTTTTTTTCAAGTCTAACAGAGGAACAGTCAGTGAAGAAAAAACAAAACAAAACAGGAATTCAGTCTAGCTGAGTTTCTTCTTGAATCTTAATTTAGGGGACTTTAGTAGCTGAACGCCACCCTAAGAAAAAGCGCTTGTTAAATGGGTTCCATCGGGGTCAAGCTGGCTTGTTTTAAATGTTAAGTAACCTGCGCTGACTGATAAAACTGTTGTAGAGAGCACTTCAACCTGCTTTTCCCAAGAAACAAGCATTTTCTGTGAATGTGTGAATAGCTGCAAAATAAAAAACACTCTAGAGAAAACACATCGGGGACATATTGATGCTTATCTGTAAACATGGTCAATCTGTTTAATTAATATGTATCCTCTTCTTTTCTCACAACCAAAACTTAGTGTTGAATAAATGTCTCTTGTATTTGGATGCAATACACTGAGAGGTTAAAAAAATGTCTTTGTAATGGGCTCACATTGAGCCGGCTGCTGAGCCCTACCTGAAGCTGTTGCTGAATAGCTGCAGTGTAGTGTTACAGTTCAGTCCCGTGCTGCAAATTAAAACAGCTTAAATGTCTAACTGACAGGTTCAGATTATTATTATAAGTGTTTGATGTCATTATGGAAAGAATGGCTTTAGAGAAAGGTCTTTTCATTTATGTTTCACCTCTTCTAGTCTCAGCTGTGTCATCACTTTCACTGTCTGTTATGTCATATGACATTTACAAAAGGCAAACCCCCGGCATATTCCCTCATGCCAGGCCAAATATTTAGCTGATTTTCAAGAATTTGGAGGGGACATTAGAAGCTGATGCCCATCACTTTGAGCTGCATCTGTAAGTTATTGGCATAGAGAGAAATAACAGGAGTAGCTGGAAAAGCTTTATATTAAACTAATAGAATTAACTTTTCTCTGACAAAAGTCATGTCAATCTAAAGCACACACACTGGTCTCCAATGCACAGGAAAAATCCCACATTTAAACCAAAAACCTGAGTGTTTTGTAAAAGTTCTCTATGAACGTTACTGTGGCTCAAAATTGTCTTGCCATACTGTACAAAAATATAAACTGCAGCTGTGAAATTATTAAAATGTTTAATCAGATTAATCACAGCTTACAAATGAATTAATCACGATAAATCACTATCTGAAGTTTGCCAGTTTTTACTGCTAGCCAATGCATACAAATATTTAGTGTTAACTGACCTTCCCTTGGGTAAACATCATATGTCCAAGGGTCAGTAAATGCAGCATGTAATGTACTTCCATATGTTGTGCTGCATCATCTCTACCATGTTCTAATCATAATGCAAAATTCATACAGCATTAGCTCACCAACCATATATTCTGTCAGCACTTTTTTTATACACACCTCCCGCCAGACTTCATTAATACCATTGCAATGGTTTTTGTGCCTAGTGATGAAAAATGCATAACTAAAAAAGGAACATAGGGCAAAAGGTTAAATGATAGAGGCTTCTTCACTGTACAACCTAAATCTAACTTTAACCTATAATCCCTGATTTAGGAGAAAAGTGCCTCAGTCTTTAAACCACTGCTCGTGAATAGTAGCACTTTTGGATGATCTATCTTTAGATTTTTTATTTTGTTTGGGCAACATTAAAGAGGATATTTAATTATTCATTGCAGAACACTAAAAAAGTTTATTAATATTTATTCATATTTTATATAAGCTGAAAGCAATAATTCATTAGCATTTTTAGTAAAAAATTACTTTATTTTAATACTGATTCATAATCTATGTAGATAGAGAATATAATCTGAGTCCACATGGACTCATTTAAAAATTTAATCCAAGACCAGAAGAAAGTTTGGACTTTAACTTTTGGTTTTGGTTCTATTTGTTTTAGTTTTTGAGTTGGTGCTTCTTATAGCTGTTTTCTAACGTTTTCTAATTTTTCTTCTGTTGATTCATTTTGCTGTTAGATTAGTCTTGTAGTAATGTACAACATCAGCATATTATATAATTGCTTGTAATGAAGATTGTGACCCACTTGAAATATCACATTTGCCAACATACGTAGTTCAAAGTGTGTTGTACTCTCTCTCTCTATATATATATATGTATATATATATATACATATATATATATGTTGTAGCTGTAATAATTGTCCCAGATGTGCAAATTCTTCTTATTTTTCACTTGTATTTTAAGTCTCTGCTGTGCAGTGTACAATAACTTCATTTCTAAATAACATTTGTTATTTTATTTGGTTTCTTTTGAATTGGACCACATTTAGAAATACTTATGTATTATTGTAAACATTTCACTATTCTCACCACTCTTCTGTTGCTGCCTAATGATGAATCTTACTGGGAAGAAGTAAGATGAGAAAAGCCTGACTATATTGTTGTCCTACTCAGACTCCGAGGACCTATTGCGCAGCCAACACAGAGGATCTGGAGACTGTTATAGAGCACATCAAGAGAACCTATGAAGCTGCTCCAATCATGGCTGCTGGCGTGTCCATGGGAGGGTAAAGAAACATTTGAGATCTGGCAGATGCTAATAATAAATGAATAAATCTTGAAGATGGACAAGAGAACATCTCTTATTTTGTGTTGGAGACAAATATGAACATTACACCCTGAGTGACATGGCAGTATTATACAGTCTCTCTGTGTTAGTTTGGACATGTCAGTACTTTAATTTTATGCCAGTCGTTCAGTGCTGCATGCCAGAGACTGTGTTTTTCAGTGCACGGCACTAATCCCTTGAATTGAGGGATTGGTCTGAAATGGAATCTGTGTTTTCCCCGTCTGTTCCTTCAGCTCTCCCTCTTTCCATATTCAGGATGATGCTGGCCAACTACTTGGGGCAAAAGGGCCTGAAAACCTGCCTGAAAGGGGTTGTAGTTTTCTCAGCAGGCTGGGATGTATTTGAGTGCACAGCGTCACTGGAAAAACCCCTGGACCGTTTCCTCTTCAACTCCTACCTCACCAGCTGCCTACAAGCCTCTGTGCACAGGTCAGCCAGGGCCAAAGTAGGATTAACACGGCCACTAACACTCTGCAATCACACAGCTCAGTATTTTAGATTTTCAATTTAAAGTTTGCCATTTTGGGAAATGTTTTACTTATCCTGTGCAAATCAAATGAACAAAGCCTGCAAACACTTCAGATTTTATTTTTACCACCCATATGTGTTATTAAGGGCTTGATATATACATATAAGGTAGTTATAGTTTCACCGAAGTTATTTCTTGCAGACACAGACCAGTGCTCGAAAAGTGTTACGACATTGATCATGTTATGAAGGTAGGGATTTTTTTTCACCCACATTAAGCTATTTTATTTAACATGAAATAGAATTTAATCATTTTGCTGGATCACTACAGGCAAAGACCATCCGAGAGTTTGACGAGAGGTTCACCTCCATAATGTTTGGTTATCCTACTAATGATGACTACTACCGTGATGCCAGTCCTATCCACAAACTGAAATCTGTGCAGGTGCCAATGCTGTGTCTGAATGCTGCTGATGATGTCTTTTCTCCATCTCATGGTGAGTCTGCAGAAGTCTCAGCTGTTTTTTTTTTTTTGTTTGTTTGTTTTTTGCACAGTTTCACGTCACCACCACCAAGTTAATCTGGTGGCAGGCTTGTTGATGCAGCAAAAATATCGGCTTGAGTAATGGAAATATACAGACACAGGTGCCAGATCTGCTTATTATAAGTGACTGTGGGTCTTTTTTTTTTTTTACAAACGTTGATTGAAGCGGGATGCTGGATTTTGGTTTGTTTTTTATATAGTGGTATCTTATCCAGCTGCAGTAGACCTCTGATGAGCAGGAGGTGATGATACCTACTGTACTAAAGTGGGTGTAAGGACAGAGGAATGAATTATTGCATCTGGACCTTATTAATAAACGAGCAGTCAGATGGGGATTTTTGCCCCACAGTCTTTTTTAACTCCTCTGAAATCCTCCCTCGTGTTTCATTAAGGTCAAGGCAGCTACAAATGGACCCATCCATAACTGAGCAAAATATATAATAAGTACAAAACAGAGTAGGAGATACAAATAATTACATCTCTGAATTCAAAATAGTTAGAAACTAGCAGACCTGTTTATATTCAGCAGCCAGGCCCGATCCTGTTTTTGCCCTTTGTGCAAATGTGCATTACTTACAACACTACAGTATTTTAGCACCGTTTTTGTCAGTGAGTCATACATTAATTAAGACAACTCATCAAATATAATTTATGTCTGACAGGAAATTAACTCTCAATTTTATTTGCAGCCATCCCGGTGGAGGCAGTGAAGCAGAATCCAAACCTGGCGTTGCTTATCACCTGCCGTGGCGGCCATATTGGTTTCCTGGAAGGGCTTTGGCCACGACATAGCACTTATATGGACCGAGTCTTCAAGCAATTTGCGAAAGCGGTCATTGAACAAGGCAGCCGACTCAAAGACCTCTCCTGATAAAAAAGCTCAACGTCCAGTTTTATGTATGTTACTTCCTTTCTTTCTTTCCTTCCTTTCTTTTGTCTTTCCCTCTTTCATCTTATTTCTCTGCATTCTGGCTTCTATTCCTTTTCATTACATTCATTTCTCTTCCTACCATTGTCCTTTCTTTAACCATTTAACCTCACTCCCAACCTATATCCACTCTTTATTCCTTTCCTCAGCACCAGTTCCTATTGAACTTTTTTTTTTCATGCAGCAGCTATACTTTATCTGGGCAATGCATCCATCCGTCCCATTCCTTTTTCTGCCACAAGCAAAAAAGTATTCTGTATTATTTGAAGGGCACATTATTGAATGCAGCATTTGTGCTGGGCTCAACGTTTAGTTATTCCATTCATTGAGCAAGTCTGTAATCGTGTGCTCCAAGACAAGCTGCTCATGTCCGTGCTGAGATGCTAAATCTGCGCTTATACTGTTTAATTACTGTAGCTAGCTAAAGATTTATGTGATTACCTTGTGCAATCATTTTTTGAACTCAACAAAAATATTGTCCATGAAAATCCTTTTTTTAAACATCCTGTAGTATTTAGTATTTATATCCGTCTTTTAAGTAATAACTTAATGTGTGAGCTACACTTCTGTGCTGTCTTTCAGAGAGTTGGGAGGGCTGATTATACTAGTTTTTAAATACGTATCGACCATCAGGATGCCTTTAGATAAGCACAGTATGGAGACTGGAACCAGGAAGAATAAAAAAGCCTACTTATCAAAAACTTTAAAACTAATAAGTTAGATGTTTCTTTTAAATAAATATTATGAATTGACAATCTATTTTTGGAGACTGTACATTTTAAGGCCCAAGTAGCAAAGCTGCATATGGATCCATTGTCTTATTCGTTATCCTCCTTTGCTGTTGGACCCTGTGGACAGTCCGAGTTTGAGGTGAAGCTGATCCACCTTCACTGTACATTGTATCCTGTGTAAAAAAACAGGAGTTGAAGCGCGATTTGCCATTAAAGTACTAATGAGCAAGCAATACAGTCATTTATGTCAAAGACGACCTGCCATTGGGGAAAATGTTCCTCCACATAATTACGCCATCGTCCATTAGCTGATGCTGCAGAGCTGGCTTACTGTGTGCAAGCACACTGATGCAGCACTGAGCTGCATCATTAATATGTGAAACGAGGTTATGGTGTGACCTCAAACTATGTTTAAAAAAAAAAGGCAAATTTTTTTGGGTTGTCTGCCTTCACCAAAAATACAGATGATGATTTTCAAAAGCATAATCACCGTACAAGTCAAATCAGCAACAAAGTTGCTAAACGGAAAGCAAACGGGTATTTGGTAATGCTTAATTCTTTCAAATTCAAACTTGGTACTAGACCCTGTTGGAATAAGCACTAAAAAGAATGCAATATGTGACTTTTAAAAAGTCCTGCAAAAAGCAAACAGAGTTTCTCCTGGTCATGTTTCTCTTTCACACAAATATGAAAGACTCAGCTAAAACAATCTTTTTTAAAAGAAACAAGGGTTGCTGACAGATATTAACATTTTAAAACCATTTTGCTCTTATCTCTGCACCTATTTCCTGTATTTCCATCAAAATTTGTGTATTGACTCTGATTTTTGAAGTGGTCTAAAAGCATGCACCTCCTGTCCCTTAGGTGGGACTGTAATCGCCAAAGTATGTGTATTTTTTAATTTATTTATTTAGTATTTTTCTTTTGTTTGTTTTTGTTGTGTTTTTATTACAAATTAAAATCAGCATCATATATAGCTCTGGAAAGAAAAGAAGAGACCACTTCTATCTACTCTCACATCAGCATCTCTGAGTATTACTACCAAAAACTAAATTCCTACACAAGCACATCTCATTCTGCTTTATGAGGACAACATGAGGGCGAAAACATCCTTGACCACAAACTCATCACTGAATAACCATAGGCTGCAGTCAAGTGACCGTCAAACAGTGGCAAACTGAGACTGAGATGAAGTGTACGGCAAGAACAACTGGAAACAGGCTCTCACAGGGAGGACTGGAGTCATGCTAAACTGACCTTAATCGGTGAGAAACAAAGACCTCCTACTGAGGTCTGAAAAAGACCACAGGAACTGAACAGTAGAAGAAGAGAGTAAAGTCTAATTTTCAGCTTTGCCCAACACCTATTCATTTTATGGCGAGAGGGAGACACAGTGTCTCGCACTGACTGTTTAATATAAAGGAGGATCAGTGATGATCAGTGGGGGTTCCAGCAAGACTGGAATCAGGAAGATGTGCCTTTGTGAAGGACTCCCCAACTCAGTAGGACCATCCTCCATGCCAAACAGCCAGGGAAATCAAAGTCTGGATGGAGGATCACCACATCAAGAGCCTGTCATGGCAGCTCAATCTCCAAAACTGAACCCTGTTTAAAACATCTGGAATGACATCAAAAGGAAGATGGATGGTCACAGACCATCAAGCAGAGCTGAGCAGTTTGATTTTTGTAGAAAGAATGTAAGAAAGTTACCCTACAGCTATTTAAATAGTTTGAGCAGTGGTCTCTTATTTTCTTCCAGGACTGTATATCCAAGCATTTGGTGCCATGTAGACGGTGTCCTGCCAAACTACTCTGCCCCTTCATCGCTGCTCGCAGCTGTATTTGCACTTAGATTTTCAATTAATGAAACTTGTTTAAACAGGTTACAGAACATTAGATCGACAAGTGATCCAAGCTCGTTTCCTCCTGCTTCCAGTCTGTAGCTAATAAACCTACTGCTGACTGTAGCTTCACATTTAACAAACATACCATAGAGTGGTGACAGTCTCTCAACTGACTCTCAGCAAGAAAGCAAATTAGCACATTTTTGTGTATTTTATTTGTAGAAACTTCTACATGCACTTTTATTTTCACTCCTTCTAGCTTCATGCACCAAATAGTTTTCCAAATGGATGATAGGAATAAAATTTCATCAGTGACAAGGAATGTAAAATTGCACCATTTAAGTTGATGCTACCATGCCTCTAATTCCTTAATCAAAGGCACTAATTTCATTAGAGATATGAAAATATATCCCAAAGGCCTAACAGAGCAGTATATGAATTCCATGAGGTTTTGTTTGTGAAAATGTTGGTTGGTTGTGTAAGTATGTCTGAGGGAGGTTGACACAGTGAAGTAAAAGAATACAGGAAGACAAGGTGCACTTATTGGCTGTCTGAAGTGGTTGATGCTGCTTTACAAGACACATAGCTCTATTGTTAGTGGTTTCCTGTCCTTTTTGCTCTCTTTTGCCAACAATGATCAAGGCTCTGGCTACCATGAATGAGTTGGCATCAGTGAATTGAGCAGATCTGATGGGCAGCTGGACTTCTAGTAACGCTTTGCATGAGGGATTTTGACTTCCTGTGCAATTTTAGTGTTCAAATTTATTTTTCTGCAGTGTTCATTAAGTTGCATGTGTCGTCTAGGTCATCATGTCCTGAGCCTCAACATAACATTGTAAGCTGTAGCACAAAGGACATGATTGTTCTGTTTGTTTGTTTTTTGTTTTTTTTTATAGAATGCTGCATTTCATTTTCTACACTACATAAAAAAAACATTGTTTAACATGTGCAGCAATAAAGTTTTAAATTTAAAAGCTGTCTTGATGGTATGAGTGCTAGTATATTCACATTATAAATTTAAGTGTAATATGCTGTATTTATTAAAATTATTAAACAAAGTCTAGCTCATCTTGTCTCCTGTTTCCATTACTTCTGCTTGCAATGCCTTTCTAGACTAGACTGTAGACTCATCATAACTAACTTCAGCTGCTTTTTCTCTCTTTTTTCTTCGATTAGGGATAATCCAGCAGCAAAATACAGACTGTATTTGCATTACACCATATGAAATTCGACACTCACTTAAGGTTTAACTTATACAGAGAATCTTCTGTAGTCTCAGAATCAACACCTGAGGATAAAGCATTCGATAGTCAAGCATTTGATCCTGTTTACAGCATGACCGGTGTGTCACAGCAGGGTCACAGTATCCCCTCTTGCATTAGTTTTTTGTCCCTGGAATTGACACAATCCACACTCGCTGGCTTAGGGGCTGATATGATATGCTTCGCTGCAGTGGTAGATGTTATCCACGAGAGGCTAACTGTAATCCTCCAGCACTCCACTTACCTACAGTCCAACTGTATTAAGCCCACAGACAGATGAGCTTTGGTTTTAGCTTGATGATTCAGGCATGCCTGTGAGTAATTAGACTGCCAAGAGGGATAAGCAGTTTACTCTTGGTTACCCATCAAACTGATATTGAATAGCAAGAATCCCTTTGTCAAAAATATTGATATCTAAGGACATGTGCCCCACATATTAATGTTTATTAAGAATTGAAAATCAACAATTTTATATGCTAAATTAAAATTAAACCAAATATTTTACTGTTGTAAACGTGATATTTTTATAATATCTGTGTTTGAATGGAGTGTAACATGACTCCCATCCAGAACTGGTTGATGATTCTGTAAAAAATGACACAGAATTTGGCAAAAGTTTGGCCAAAAGGTTAAATTTAAAAACTGCAAGTGAAGTTACAGCATGATGGAGAGAGCCCACCTTTGTCACAAATAAATCGCTTGGGACAACTAAAGTCTTTTGAGGAACATCTCTTGGGCTTAGAAGACAATTTTTTCCAGCCATTCCCAAAAGAGTAGTTATGATGAGCAGGAATAGGTGTCCAACGTGCTCTTTCTTTCACTCTTTCTTATCCCATCCTGACAGGAGCTGGCTGAAAATAGCCATGTGTCATATCACACAGGGGTTGTAGGTTGATGGAAAGTGTGTTCTAATATTACTTCACAGAAATAGTCCTGTCCCTGGACCAAAAATGCCCCTTTGCCCTTACAGTGCTTCCAGAGAACAGCATTGCTTTCATTATCAGGCCCATTTTTCCTTTAGACTGTGCATGGGGTGTTTTTGGATCATCTCACCACCCTTGTTGAGATGAGACAACAAGGTGAAAGATAAGTGGGGGCTTGAAGTTTGCTTTTATGCTGGCTAAGAAGATTCCAGATTCATTGTGCTCTAAGGAGTGTGAATGCATTGCCAATCACAGGCTAAACATGAGGCAGCACATGCATTTTAACAACACTGCTTAAGCTTTGTTCTAATACACTCAACACACTCAGTAGGTACACTTGAAGCACGGCAAAGTTATGAAAGCAAGCCAAAAATTTACCTTGAATTTATACTTGCAATTTAGAAATTAGGAGGAGCATTACAGGTCCATCCATCCATTATCTATACCGCTTTGTCCAATGAAGGGTCGCGGGGAGGCTGGAGCTAACCCAGCAGTATAGCAGGTGACAGGCGTGAACTACAGATTGCAGATATGTTATTATATTTTCTTTACTTTTTTTTTTTTTAAACAGTGTTAATTCATCTATGATTTGCCATCACAAACAATAAACCATGGTTCTTAAACTGTAGTCCAATCAGGTTTTAGGTGTTTCTTTTCCCGCACTCACCTGATCCAAACTAATGGCCTGCACAGAAGATATTGAAGAGATCAACTTAATTTGAATTAGGAGTGTTTAAGCAGGGAAACAGCTCAAACCTGCAGGCCAGTCGTCTTCAAGTATCGGAGTTGAAAAACCCTTTATTTGACCGCAATGAATTGAAGAAAAGCTGAAATACCTTAATATCCTCCTATTTCTCTCTTCCTTTTTCAGCATATTGGAAAAACATTGTGCATTTAAAAACTTTAGAAACATTTTTCAATAACTGTAGTAAGGACAGTATTCTGAAGAAATCTAAGGTAATGAAAATGCAGAAAGTCACACTTTTATACACATTGAAAACATGAATATTCCTTGTTGAATATCTAATAATTTTACACAATTTACCTTCAACCAATATGATTATTTGAGGACAAAAAAGCAAAATCATGACTTGTTTTCACAAATATTTGAAAAATCTTAACACAACTCACTTTTGGATGCACAGCTTAAGTTTGTAAAAGCTTGTAGAGCATATAAGTCCCCTGGAATAAGTAATTGTCCTTTGTTTGTTTCACTGTCTTTGTTTACAGATTAGCAAGTGAAATTGGTGAAAAAACAAAATTTAAGCGTTCTAAAATAATAAACAATCAAATGGATTAAGAAGTCATTTTATTACATTCATACATTTTTAACAACAATAGCAAGGCTCTACTGTTACATTATTCACAGCTTACAACCACAATGGTAAACATGAGGTAGATCAACCAGGCACCAAGGCTACCAATGGGCTGCACAAACACACCAAACACATTTCAGTAAAGATTGTGAGAGCAAGTTGCATATTAAGTATTAAATTATCAAAAAAACAAAACAAAAAAAAAACACATTCTTTGGACCAGTGAAGAATGACAAAAATGTTTTGATCACCAGTCTTATATTTGGACTAAATCTGGGGTAGCAAATGTTTTTGCTTATATTTTCTCAGTTGGTAACTTGAATAGTGCAAACTCACATTTCCAACCCCCAGTGACATTCAACCCATCAAAGAATCATCCGTTTGGGTTCCTGTGCAAAGCATTCATGGATGGTTTTGAAGAGGGAGCACCCTACTCAGCATGTAATCAAATATCACACGTGAACATGATTATCAGTCCAAAATGCTTGTCAAATAAATAAAAATCCCTTATGGACCTGATTTTCATTTTCAACAAAAATCCAACACAAGAACAGAATGGGGATACAGACACATGTTTAAAGATATATCTAGGTAGATTCTTCTTGTCTTTGCAACATAAAATGCAGAAAGACATGACCAAAATATACTGGCAAAAGTTACACAAGAATTTAAAAAAAAAACATAAGAATCCCTTAGTGGTTAAAGGGGTGATATAATATATTAATAATGTAAACAAAATTTAAACAGTACAGTAGTCCAAAATCCAATTATTTTATCTTGCTTCACTCAAACAATTTTTCCTTACAGTTAAAATTTTTCCTTCTCATTGGTCTGAAAAACGGATGACATGTGACTATGTGAAACATCATTTAAGGCATATTCTTTGGACAACCCTGTGGAGAAACACAAAAATACTTTCAAGTAAATGAAGTGACCTGGAAAGCTGCTTTTGACATTTTTCTTATTTTTTTTCTTTGATTAACCTTTCCTTAAAGAGGTAAGGAACGCAAATAGCAGCCTAAAAGTACAATCAGCCTCGGAGCATCACACCAGGAGCTAAAATCCCAGGCATAGTCAGTAGCAAGATCATTGGCAGTGAGGGAGCTTGATTATTAAATTGTATTAACTAACTTTATGGCATTTAAGTCAGCAAATGTGTAAATTCAAACTATTTCTTTTATGATAGGGTATTTGTCAAACTGGCATCACACATAAACAGACTGCTGTATGTAAGTCTAATTCTGGGTCTTAAATATCAGACCCACTTCACAGGTTTATATTCAAGCCATAACATCACATTTAAGTCATACATTCTTGGAAAATCACAACTTGTAAACTTTCATAGTTGTGATTCAGCGAAACTAAAACAACACTAATACCACTTCTTTGTCAGAAAGATTATCAATACCACATAAATATCATAGAGGCACAGGAGACAAGCTTAAATGTGCTAGATCAAATAGTCACTTACTGTACAAATCCCACTAGTAGAAAAGCAGAATTTGACACTCTTGATAATGGAAATCCAACATTCAACCTCCATGTTTTTATTTATTTTTTTAATGCAGTCAGCTAATGAGCTTCGCTGTTGCAGAGGCAAAGCAAGGGAAAAGAGGAAGGTGCAGCTGAGTCTTTGGTGCCAACATAAGTTAATACAAAACATACACTGTGAACAGGGAGGAAAAAACTTAACGCCTTTAAGCTGTGTCCCTTAGACCTCCCTTCTTTGAAACCCTGAGATAAACGCGCATGTCCAGGATTGGACGCACTAAATTCAAAGTTTATGGATGCAAACAATCTTTAAATACTCCAACTTATCAATCAGAGTGCATCCATTTTTGTAAAATGTGACAACGAAAGTTCAACTTAAGCAGTGCTTTTCCCCCAGAAGTCCCTTTCGGTAGAACAACTTATAGTGAAGACGAGTGGCAAGCAGGAGTTGAAGGGCTCTACTCAGAACCAGGGATAGTGCAGTGCAGTAGTACACACGTAAAGAACAACCACATCTATCAGCTTGGAAAAAATCACAGTTGCTGGATGATTTGGAATGAACCCTTTTTTTTTGTCTGTTCAGCAGCACATTACACTTTGATGTGTTTAAATGTGGCGGCCTGTCAAAAAATAGAGGGGCCGATCCTCGCTGCAGTTTGCTGTCTGAAACTCATCCCGCAGGCGGAACTGCCACTCATCCTCCAGCTCCAGGCGGACGATGGTCTGACGCAGGGAGCTTCGGTCCTGACAGATCACACAGAGGGTGGCACCTTTGGACAAAATCAACAACATGTTTGGTATAACTGATCAAATCAAGGAAACTGCATGGCAACTGAAGCCTAAGTTGTTGGCTCATGGGTGTCACCTTTGAGAAAGCGGAACTTCTTGAGCAGTCCAGAGACGACAAAAGAGTCACAGAGGTAAAGCAGCAGACCACTGAACACCAGACCCTGATGGTTCAGGTTGGTTGAGTGTGGACGAGAGCTGATGTAGCAGACAGAAATCTGAAAGAAAAAAGATGACACTTGATCATCTACATCATAATAAAGTGTACAATAAGAGGTTGTATTTTAGATTATAGCTGTTTGAAATTGCATTTTAAAACCTTGCTTGAGGGGAAGATTTTGAAAATACAAACAAAAAAAAAGTTTCTAAGAATGTAAATGATGTAAGATATGCAGAATTTTTGCAAAGAGATGTATGATTTCCTACACACATACAGGACTTTCCAACACAGGTCATATAAGCGGTTGCTCTGGTAGCAGGTCAAATTTATTTTAGCAGGTGTTAATGCAGAGCTCAACCTGAGAGGCAAATTCATTAACATCAAAATGAAGAGAGGAACACTTTAAGGTGCCCAGAATGAACAATGACAAACAGAAGGGGTTGAGACGTAATATGTCTGCATATTGATGTTTTAAACAGTCTCTTCTTTGCACACTCCAATTCTTATATCTTCTTTTTAAGATCTCTTATATTTAATTGTTGGCTGCATCAGTTTCTTAGTAGCAGCCTGTTTTATTTTTCAGTGTTAAAATAGTTTTAGATTTTATGGGCAACAGTGATAAGGTTCATCTAGGGTTGCACCTGGGCTTTGAACCGAACTGCGCACATGTGCAGTATTTGCTTTGTTAGCATTTACTGTGTCTGTGTAAGCAGGTCAGAACGTTCTTAGCAAAACAGATGGTAAAGTCATGCAACATGCTCCTATTTGGGCTAAGATTTTCTCTCTTTTTTTCCATTAGCTAACAGTTTTAAAGGTACAAAATACATTCAATATTTAAACAAATAACTGATTTCTACTCTTCTACACTCCTGCAAATTTAATTAAAGGGATGAGTACAACCTCCAGGAGGATCTTTACCTCTGGGCTTAGGTTAAGGTAGCTGTCGATGGACAGAACTGGGTTGTTTCTGTTCTTAACAGCCTTTGGAAACAATCTGTGGCTGCAGCTCTGCAGGAAGCTTTCCAACAGGAATTGGGCTGGGGCATCTAAGAGGGTCTGCTCGCTGTCTGGGGCACAAACATACTGTGATGGGCTGATTGGAGCTGGGTTTTCTATTTCCTGGAATGACAAGCAAGCAGTTTAATGTAAACATTTTTACACGAAAAAAGAAAGTTAACATGAATTCACTTTGAATCATTTCACAGCCTAAGTGAACAAGTCACCCACCATAAGCTTAGGTTTGACGACAAAGTCTTTGTTTCCTCCGACTGGAATGTGTTTCTTCATCAGGCAGAAGTTGTTGAAGCGGCATAGCAGCAACCCACTGCTATTAACCCTCAGATTAAAGTCCACCTCCTCACAGCCATACCTGCACAATATAACAATGTCAAATAACAACACATCATCTATTACTGACCTGCGGGCAGACACGGTTCTCTACAAACTCACCGATTAAGGTCATACTGAACATTCTGGGTCAGATCCACGTTAAGCATGACAAAGTCGTGGAGATGACATCGGCTGAACTGGTTTCCAGGAGACTTCTGAGCCAAGCTGCTATTCCACTTTCGTGTTCCACACATAGCATACAGGGAGATCTTTGGTGTGTTCTCCATGTGTTGCAGCACCGTTTTCAGGGACACGTTGGTGAGTGTTGAGCTTCCTTCTGATGTATCGCTAAGAGATAAATTAAAGGACAGGATTGAGACCACACTGATAGGAGTCACTAAAATGTATTACATATTCCAATTTTAAGTCTCTAGTCAGTTAAGCTAGGACACTGATGAAAAAGTCAATTTACAAAATGTAAATCAGTGCCAGAGGAAGTGACAGAAGTAGATTCTTGAATTTTCCCCACTAATCCAAACGACCTTCTCTGTACTGTCTGATTGTTCACATCCCAACATTTTTATTACTGAAAATAGGGTTTCACCAGCTTCTCACTCACTACCTTCCATCTGCTGACTGGTGGGCGTTCCACAGCACACAGGAGTCATCCATCATGACAATGAAAGGCCATACATCTTGTCTCTTGACACCTTGCTCCTCTAGTCGGTTTCTCTCCAGCTCCAGGTTATGGTATGACAGCTCTTTGATCATAAAGCGTGCAGCACCTTTAACACAATGGGGCGTATTAGTCAATATGTCATTCATACTCTCATAAACGTTGACATTTCAACCATGTCCTTCAACGACAACAAATTGTAGAAGGAGGTAATAAGTGTGCATGGATTACAAATGAAGAATACTAACAGCTTAGAAAAGGACTTTCTCAGTATGTATAAAAATAGTTTGTGTACAAAGTGCAATGGTTTATCCAGAACAGAAATATTGGGTGGGTGTCATATCACGGGTCAAAGTAACACCGCTGTCATCTGTGCTCAGTTTAATTACAGCCATCACACAGGACATTAGCTACCTTGCCAATGATCCTGTTTCTCTGTGGATGTTCATACGTGGTGGCTATTTTCCATTGGCTAAAACAAACATCTAACCTTTCACCTACTACAAACAAGTTGTAAAACATGACTGTAATGCCTAATGACCCAGAGTGCATATTTACTGCAATCATCAACAGACTGATGAGCTGCAAAGAGAAAAAATGAGTATTGCAAGCTAGTAAACATTAACAAAACAATCAAATACTTAAAATATCCACTATATCTACTTTATAAAAGGTCTTACAATAAAGAAACCCAATCACTGTGTTTGTTTGACCACAAGTATGCACAGTCTGCTTTGTGGTTTGAGTCACAGTAAGATAAATGACAGATAAGTCAGTGAACTACTCACCAACTCCAGCATTGTTGAACATTGCTGGAAGGACTAGTAAGATGTGGTTGGGCCAGTACTTTCTGTAGTGGGGCATCTCAAACTGTTTAACTACCAGGATGTGCAGATGAGTGGCGCCCTCCATGGTGTGGTAAAGGTTGAGCAGGCCGTGCTCCTGGCGTCCTGTCGTCGGGGTGAAGATTGGACTCTTCAAAAGATCTGGGTCCTACAAAAGAACAAAAAGACTCTGCTAAGACAAAAATTTCAAAGTATAAATATCTGATAGATGCTTCTTTATGTGAACTCTGAAGAACAGATGTACAAATAAATATGCTGACGCAAAATGTTACACCCACACACGGTGAGTTGGCTAACCTTGGTGGAGACCAGTGGCAGACGCAAGCTCTCCAGGTGGCTGCCCTGCTGATTGAAAACAAAGTGCTGCTCCTTGGCTTTAGGAATGAAAAACTGAAGCTGGACCTCCTCCCCCAGCATGGATGAGCAGAAGGTGAAAGCATGGAAAGTGCACTCTGACAGCTACAACATAAATACATTCATTATTACCAGAGACTTTACCAATAAAGCAGCAGCTGAGAGCCTTGGATATCTGATGTGAATGTGTCTGCTGTTACTCACCTGTGTGGCAGGATTTGCCTCACAGTACTGGTGACACTGTTCACAGTGATGAAAGGCATTGTGAGCAGCAAACCTACTGAGCCGTATTGACTTGGTCACTCGTTTAACTTGAGTTTGGCTTTCTCCTTCTTGTTTAAACTCTGCACGGACATTGAAATAAATATAAGCTAGTATTTAAGAAACACTGGAGCTGTATGTACAATTGCAGATTAAAGTTTTTACTCTGAGAGGGACTGTGTGTATTTATATAGTTTTTCTGACCTCTTAAGCTCTTTGGTATCTTGTCAGAGTAAACGGGGCTGGCCTTCCTGAACTTGGGATCTCGGGGGTTGGGGTCAAAGGGCAGCTTTCGTACATCCTCAATGTCAGGCCACTGGGTATTTACTGGAGTTGTGACCGCTGCAGTGTCTGCAGATTAGAAGCAGGATAAAGGATGAGAACTTGTGTCAGTGTCATGGTCATTTCCTCAGCATATATCTGATGTGTTTAACAATGTTGTTTCCTTTTTATCACAATGTGGTTTAACAACTTTTGAGTGGCTGACAGATATGGACTGCAGACATTTTTTTTTGCTTAAAGCAAAGCTGTTAAAAATCCTGCAGAGTGTGGTTTAATAGTGACAGTGTGGCTGTGTGCAAGTTATAGAAGCCATGTGCATTCACATACTGTCACAGATGCTGACATTTTAACTGTGCTCAGAGAATCCATGATAAAAATAATAAAAAAAACATCTACGCTTACATGGCACTTTTAATCTGATCGAATGTCCAATCAGAATAAAAATGTGTCATGTAAACAATCATGATCGGATTAGCAGGAAACAATAACTATGTATACACTCATTATGATCGTTTTGTGGGTGATGTTGTCTCTGCGCATGCCTTAACTATGTGGAGGTTACGTGACGCAATGAGTTTCAGGGAAGATTTGAACAATGGCGGCAGCAAAACAAAACAGAAGTGTGGCGGGTACAATGTTTTTGTTAGAAACTAAAAGAGTTAAAGATTATTGAGTATTTCGATGGTCAAAAGGTTAAAAAAAAAAATGAAAAGAAAACACTTCTTTCCAACTAGCAGGCACTGCAAATGTCAAAAGCATTATGATCGTTTTAAATCTGTCCATCGTGTAAATACAACTGATTGGACGCTCATGTAAACATGTCAGCTGGATCTCTGATCAGAGATTTTTTTAAAGCTGGTGCCACTTTTCAGTGTAAAAATGTACTTAAAACAAACACACAAAAACAGAATTTAAATTATTATATCTGGACCACCTTTGATTATGTCATTAATTGCCTGTAACTACTCCAGGATTGTCTTGGTAATATTATACAATGTCACAGTTTGTGAAACACAAACCAAGATGTTGGTTTAATAATAGAAAAGTCGGACTGCTGCAGTCTTCTTCAGTACCAACCCAAAGATTCTTAGCGTGGTTACTGATCCTTGTGTAACAATGATGCTTCCTGAACTAATTTATAACGACCTGAACCCTGTAAATCTTAACAATGTCATCCTTAAATATGCTTATTTGATTTTTTTTTCATGGAGATGATGGCTGACCATCATACTTCCAGGTTTTAATAATGTGTTGGACAGTTCTTAATCAGCGTTTTCTAGTTTCAGAGATGTTTGCCTGATGCAGACAAAT
Organism: Melanotaenia boesemani; assembly: GCF_017639745.1. Lineage (NCBI taxonomy): Eukaryota > Metazoa > Chordata > Actinopteri > Atheriniformes > Melanotaeniidae > Melanotaenia > Melanotaenia boesemani. Next base: position 21,484,588 of record NC_055689.1, on the reverse strand, counting down.
CAAGGTTAAACAAGTTATTATTCAGCTAAAACATAATTATCACTGCAGTCATGTTTTGAATTACAGGGGAGCTCGACACTCACCTAAGACACTTAAAAGGAGCTCTAGAAATAGTCCACTTCAGGTTATATTTTATTTTATTCTCCATAAGGTTGCTGATGTTTCTTAAATGAAAAGAATTACATGAATTTATCAGGATTGTATTTTTATTCATTTAATACATTGCATTTTCTGAATGACACAGGTCATCCCTTCTGTTTCTTGGACAGCACCATTGTTTGTTTGCTGTGTGCCACTCAAGCAGTGACCACCTAATTTCCATCATTATATGTTTCCGACTGTATCAGCTGCATACAGTAGCAGCAGAATGTTTGTGGTCATAACTTTGTTTTTAACTTTGCTGCTGTACACTAAGATATATAACCATATATATGTCACCTGGGAAGTCAGGATGCACCCCCGCCCCTAAATTAGTATTTTTTCTTTATATTTTACACAAGAAAAAGATGTGTTGTAAAAATGAGTGTTGACAGCCCTTACCTTCCTCCTCGTCCTCTTCCTCATCATACACATCTACTTCTAACAGCCTGATGAGCATGCGGAACAGGATACGTAGAAACTGCAGGTAGGCACCAGTTTTTCCCACCTGGCAAAAAAACAAGAAACATGGCTATAGTGCTACAATGTCACTCACACTGTCAGTTACATAAACATGCACATTAATTTGCATCTAAATTTATTTTTTACAGCTTAAAAAATAAAATGTTTAACAATGCTTCAATTTCTTTTACTTAATAAACTGTAGATAAAAATAATTGTAGGCTCCATATCTCATACTTAAATCAATCATTTCAATATACAAACAAGTTTTTTTTTTTTTTACAACAAATAATCTCAGTTTATCATTCACATCCCTAATTTTTTGTATTTTTGAAAAAAGTATTCCAGATATATTTGATAATGCACTCATAGGGAAACTTGTGTTTGGTTACCTGGGGTGGTCCACTGAGCAGCAGGCGCCGTGGATGTGGCACAGGTGGCGCTTCATAATCAGCATGATGCTGTCTGGCAGTGGTCCACTGGCGGTAGTACATGCTCTGTTCTGCCCCCTGCAGGTTGTAAGTGATGAGAGGCCTTAACGGACTGCTCCAGGCCACGTCTGCATGAGGCAGCAAGGAGAAGGAGCAAAGCTGACTCCCCGACTCCCCTGCTAGCAGGTTGTACGCTGCTCGTGACAGGATGACAATCCGAGGTGACACTCTAGAGGACTTAGACGCTCGGCTGCACTGAGTGGACTGGCTGGGCCTCTGCGAGGAGGAGGAAGATGTGGAAGGGGAGGAAGATGATGAGTTGGAGTAAAGGGATGGAGGGACATTAGAGGCTTTGGAGGGGTTGGAGGAAAGCTGGCTTCCCAGAGAGTCGCACTCCTGCTTGACTCCTTGCGTTAACGTGCCGATGTCGAAGGTGACGACACTTTCAGGTTGGGAGGTGTAAGTGGAGGGCTTCTGGGAAGAGTCTGCAATGTCAGATGAACTGACACCATTCTCAACTAGAGAGCCTGGTGTTGCGACATGGGGAGAGTAAAACATGAATTATGAATATAGTTCATAACAACCAAGATTTTATTTTAAGTACAAAGTGTTACACTTTCAATAACCACATTTGAGCCAATTATGCAGTTAAATTAAGACCAGATGTCCTTTTAATCAAACTCTTTCCAGTTAAGAGTAATATTTTTGCATTCAGGCCAAACTACTTTGAAGCCATTTGAAGGTTAACCTCTTACCAGTTCTGGTGTTTACATCTGTAATCTCACATTCCCATGTTTCAAAGAGACTCACCAGATGTTCTGGTTGCAGCACTGCCATTGCTCTGAGGTCTTTCCAGCTCATCTCCATCATTCAGACTGGTGGTAGCTTTCTCTCCATCTGATTCCCGAGAAGGCCTAGCTGCCTTGGGCTCCTGCATCACACTCATGGACACGTAGGTGCAGGCCAGACCCACCTCCTGCTCCAAGGCTGTACGAGTCAGGTAGCTAGAGTCTATTAGACGCAGATCACTGTATTTCAAAGATCTGAAAGACAGGAGTGTGATGAGGAAGATTGTTATTAATAATATTCTTTGCAACAAATTGTCTGGTTTGAAAATGATTTTAAGATAAAATAACTTTCCCACAACTAAATATAACATCACACATTGGTGGGATGTTTTAAAACCATTCATGCAAAGTGTGGGATTACTTGGGGAAGGTCTCTCCAAGAGGGTCTTTCCCTGTCAGGATGACAATGCAGGGCAGCCCTTCCAGATCCTCATATGTGTGCGGTACCCAGTCCTCATTCTCACAGCCTCGCCATGCCTGTAGCATAACACAAAGCGCAGGTTTCCTATGATTTTCACTTTTAAGTTATGATTTGGACTGATCCTGGAAACAGTGAGGATTTTACATATTAGAAAGCTGTAAATCCTAAACACTGCTTCTAGTTTAGATTTGAATACTATCCTCAAATATAATCAGACTCGCAACTGTTAGTTTGTATAACTATAACTCACATAGCTTCTTTTAACAGTTAGGGCATAAAAAATGCTATTTTCTGGCCCTGGCCTTACTAACACTCACAACAGCAATCATGCTAAGCTGTGCTCTGATGATGGTTAACAACTTGGCAAATCAGCATAGTTTGTCTCAGAACATCTGGGTACACACTGTTTTATTACTTAATACACTTTCCAGCCAAACGCCTGCACAGAATGAACATATTCATATTTTTTTCTGTCTTGTGGATGTACATGCTACATGATCAGTTACCCAGATAAAACTTACTGCACAGTTGGAGTACAAGTGTGAGACACATAGAAATAAATTCATTCTGTAAACAACCTTAGGTCCTTGATAATTAGGCTTCTTCATTCCTCTCTGTAAAAATGTTATTGAACTGTTGTTATAAAGCATTGATGTCACTCGTTGATCTTATATTTTCAGTGTATGACTTAAAGTCACATCCAGCAGTTTAAATTTCTCTCACCTTGAGGCGGCTGGTGAAGTTTTTGGGCAGGTTGAGTTCAGACGCTGGACTTCCCAGCAGTACCGCAAAGCACAGCTGGAGTCCCAGTTTGTCTCTTACATCCTCTAATCTCTCTCGGGCCAACATTGCCAGCTGCAGTGAGGGAACACGGACCAGCAGCATGTGACCACGGCCCTGGGAGCCATCCTGGCTTGGAGCATTGATAAGGTCCTCCACCATGGCTAGGGTCTCTGGGGTTATGTGATCTCTCAGAGATGGCGAAGAGGTCAAAGCCATCATGGCCTCCGTGTACTGCTGAATCAGCAGATAGCTGCGGATCACCATGCTATGTAGGTGTGGATGTCTGAGATACATGGTAGAGAGTTTGTCAGTTTGACTGATCATCATGAAATCTTTTTGACAGGGTTTTGCTTTCTTGGAAACTAACCTCTCCAGCAAAGTGTGAACCATCTTCTCAAACGCATCATCACAGCGCAGAATGGGACTGGCCACACCCCACTGCAGGGAGCTGCTGTAGTCCCTCAGGCCAAAATAGACCAGGTCATCAGAGGACGGCTCTCTTTGCTGGAAGGCAGCATGAATCTCTGTCAACAGCCTCTCAAGTGCATCTCCATAGTCCATACTTCAATTCTTTTTCTGTTTTTCATTTTAACTTCATCACTGCCAGCTAATCCTGTATGTTCAAAAGCATTGCATTTAGAAAATCTCAACAATGTACAATATTTAACTTAAATGTTAAAAGTATTATTTATTTTAATGTATGTGTTTCAAGTCTGCTTGGTCAAAGATTTGAGAAGAAATAGTGTAAAATTTTAAAAAAATCACATGTTATCATTTTCTATAAGCACAACATTGTTGGAATATGGAAATAGACCCAATTAGAAGCTTTCTTAAGAAAAGAAATAACAAAAAAAAACAAAACATTTCAACTGGACCCAGGCTTTACTTTAATACTTCAACATGTGTAAGCCTTTGTCTTGCAAGTGAGTATCTAGTCCAGCAGGTGGAGTAGCTGAGCCACAGCTACTAGAGGAAGGAAGAAAGAGAAACGTTCACCTCTAACAAAATATATACATATATATATATATATATATATATGTATATATATATTCCTCATACAATGTTAAATAGATTTTTCTTTGGGATGGTTATTTTAGCAAGTCACACCAGAAAACTGCTTTCGGTTTTATGTTTACACCCTAGCATGCAGGACTTTTGTCATTTGATATATTCTGATGTTTGTTGTTTTCTTGTGAAAAATACTCACCAGGCTTTCATTGCATGGCCAGTGAATTTCATTGTGGGTGCTGATGCGGGACTGGCGTGTCTGCAGGGTGTAAGGGAAGCAGCTGACTTGTAGGACTAATAGGTTCATGGCGTCTAGGACTTCCTGGCAGTTCACTACCCGGTCGGCCAGACCCTGCAGCTCCCCGTGGCACACTGACCCTGACAGCGCGCTGAAATGAAGTGGAACGAAGTGTTTGAAAGTAGTTATAAATATTTTTAAAAACTGTAGTTTCCCCACCTAGATGTTTGTAACATTTAACATAGTTTGCCAACAACAGCTCGATTAGGGACACGGTTCACACTCAGAGTTTTTGTGTTTTCTGGCCTAACTGCCCAAGTGTGTGGGAGGATGAAAAATGTTCTGGAAAACAGGAAGTGAGTTATAATATGTTTCTGGCTGTGAAAACTTGCATGAGAAGCAGTTGGAACCATCTTTGAACACACACATCACTGTAAATAGTAAAACTGCATCAGCATATAATCCACTCATAAATGATTATATCTAAAAATAACAAAGAAAAAACCAGAAACATCAAATTGCCTGGCTTACATTTACTTAAATTTCATGATGATTTATTTGTTTTCTCTTGTTTTCGGCTGTTTTCCTCTTTGATCAAGGGTAAAGCTGCATTTGAAGTCACAACTCACTTCCCTACACGACCTTAAAATATCAACACGGCAAAAACAATGCCAGTTTCCATGGTGTTTATCATGGTTCCCTGTGGTTTTAAGTCATCTTCACCTTGTAAGGTCAACGTGTGAGTTGTCATGGATAAGGACAAACAGGGTGTAGGGATTCTGTTTGACTTTCTTCATGAAGGCCTCCATCTTGGTGTGAACGTCTGCGTCCAGGCGCACCACATATTTGTCTGATTTCTGGCTCGCTGTGGAGGCATCTTCATATCCCAGATCCACAAGCACTCCTGGGCCAAAAAGAAATGGTATATTAGATCAACTACTTGAGAAAATATTATAAAAAAATAATTGCAACATCAATTAAACTCTGTAAGAAAAGATAGCTTAAGGTGTTGCCAAGTGGAAAAGTAATTTTGGGTACTTTGTAAGTGGTATTGTTACTGAACGTGTACCTGATTGTCGGATGCGCTGTGCTGTCTGGTGTACCAGAATGTGAGATGGTGGGACCAGAATAAGAAAATCCACCTTACAAAACCGCCCCAAGTCAAGGTTCTGGGTCCCTGAGTCAGCAATGGAGCAAACTTGAGATAGGAGGTTACGAGCCACACTCAGTTGGGCTGGATAGATCTGAAAGATCTTACTGAAAAACTCTGCAATAGGAGAATAAAAAGCATGATCATGGAAGTAAATGGGTTCATAAAGGCTTTTCAAACTAAGAAAAAAACCTATTTCTTATTTTCCTAACAGGGACTGATCTGTATTTAGTCTAAAAATCATGTAAAACACTAAAGATGTAGACATATTCATATTTATAAGATTAGTAAATAACATTCCTTACAAAAACAGAAACGTAACCTCCTAATACTAAGACACATTCCCAATAAATACATTTCATTAGTGAACCTTTTCTCCTTGAAACTAACCCTCATACTTGTATGTATAAATTGTTCTGTACTCTGTGAACAGTTTGAAATTTCTTGAAAGACATGTCCCCTTAAATCCTCTACAATTAATTACTTACATTTATACTACTATTATTATTCACTTTACAAGTGTTATGAAATTTAATTTTAAAATTATTCATTGTCTATGATCTAATTAACTGTGATCCAATTTTTTTGTGACAATTCCCACATGGCTCTAATTTAGCTGAATTTTATAGTTATGCCATATAAATTAATTTTTCACTAAGAACAACAAAAAAAAAGAGAGTAAAAAGTTTTATAAAACCCCCTCAAACTGACACTTTATAACCGCTTGTGTTGTGTACTTCCAGCTGAATTAAAAAAAAAGAAAGGTTTGCAAACTAATATGCTATCCAAACATTTCAGTTTAGATAGCAAGTACACATGAGAGCAGTCTAACCTGTGTCTGCCAGTAGTGACATGCTGGCAGCCTCTTGGGAGTGGATGTGGTCAGTGACATCGACCTGAAAGGGCTGGATGACCTGTCCTTTCCGTCTGCGTTGGTACCGTACCAGCTGCTTGTCAAGATTATCCCCTAGAAACAACCAGTCACCATAGTCACACAAGGACACAGAGCCAGGGATTCAAGTGCAACAGCTGTGCACAAATCTGAGATATAACACACTTTATACAGTTTTTTAACCATGTATTTTTTGATCATTTTAAAGCAGCACATAAACAACAGATTTAAGTTATATAACTGCAGGTAGGTTTTATTTTTTGTGAAAACAGATTTGCATTTTTTCTTATTCAAATTGACAAATCAGTGAAGAATTGTTTCTTTTTCATAGCACCTACCAAGGGAGGTCGTTTTGAAGTGAGATGCCAAGATGCTGACTTTACCCGTGATGAGTTCATAGCTGATTTCCTTCAGGAACTCATTGGTTGTCAGCATACCTTCAGCTAAGGCTCGTGCTTGGTACTTTCCTGCATGGGATGAGTTTGTTTATACTCACTGTACATATCTTGTACAGTTTACCAGGGTAAAATGCTTCAATATTTAAATGAATTAGGCAGACTGCAACACTCACCTAAAACAAGCACGCAAAACTCATTGCCGCTAATTTTTGAGGTACATATAATTACAACATAGGTTGGCAGACACTGTTGATGGTGAGGACCCTCACTGAGAGAACGCAGGGATTCAGAAATGCCCTCCCCTAAAGATGTGTGGGTAACGACCACTTGGACGCTGCCCCCGGAAACGCTAGCTTCCAACCGAGCCAGCCACGGCAGCTGTGACGGGGATATGGCAGAACTCCCGGGACAGCACAGCATGGCCTTCAGGACTATCTGCTCCAGCTCCTCCCTCAGAGGAATTTGGTCTAAACCTGCAGGAACAATTTTCACCAAAGATGTATTGAACTATCTCTTCATCCATGTTTTTCTAGCCTGAGTTTGATGGCAATATTATCGCAACACTTCAACTTTGATTTATGTGTATTTGAGATTTTGTGCTGACTGCTTACCTAAACGTGCAAGGTACTGCAAAGTGAGCAAGATCATCGACTCCACATTAAGCATCTGACTGCTGTGGAGGCCCAAAGTCACCAGGTTCTTTTCTGTCAGCTGGCTGCTCTTATAGCAGCTGACCAGCAGGGGGCTCACCATTATGTCGCCAACGTTCCCGCAGAAATAAGGTAAAGTTCCATGTCCTGAATAAAAAAGTTGTCATGGAGTTTCACTCTGACCTTCACTTATATTGTATGCTATGCAAGTTTAGTCCGTACAAGCTAAGGAAGGAACAAAACGGCAAGATAAAGCTCCTACCAATGAGGATGACAGGGCGAACTCCTGAAGAGTTGAGCAGATTGTCTGGGACGATGACTGTTTCTCCAGCGTTGACAGGCTGTGGCTGTATGACACCTGCCACAGGTGGCTGAGGGGAGGACACTGCTATTACAGAACCTGGAGGATGATGAAGGGAGCATATGTCAGTGCTTACATACAGGTAGGTTTAGCTTTAACATGTTAGTGTTCATTTTTTAAGCAATAATTTTGCAATCTTGCATTTGTTACATTGTGATTGCAGAACTAAAGTGTTTCTTCATACAATAACCCCTGAATATTAACTCCATTAATCAAAAGTCACTACACAGACAAGATTAAAAGAATAAGGTCCTACATTAGTGTGGATCATTTCCGTACAGTAAGTCTTTGCCTCCTTGTTTTTTTGGATCTTTTCCATTGAGCCTGGTCTGTTGTTCCATGCAGTTCAACACTTTGAAATTAATTTTTTATATTTTAGTGGTGGTCCAGGAAAATTGCCTAAATAAATAATAGGGGCTCAGTTTGGGCAGACTGATTGCTGCCACTCCAGGTACCTAGACTTGTGCTACTTCCAGGATTTGACGTGTTTCAAACCTGGTCCTGAGGATCCACTGCTTTGCATGTTTTAGATGTTTCTGTCACTGAACACACCTGGCTATAATGAATGGCTCATTAACAGACTGGCAAAAAACTTGATGAGGTCCATTAATCAGTAGGAAAACATTTAAAACATGCAGCAGGTCCTGAGAACCAGGATTGAGAAATCCTGTTCTAGGAAAGCTGTAGTTGTTTTAGAAAAAACCTAAGAAGGCGCTGTTTTTTTCCCTAAGCATGCAGCACTGGCTTATGTCTGGTCTACACTGTTGCATTATATGAGTTTACCTCTGATGGCTAATAATTTCTTGATAAATACTGAAGTTTGATTTAAAAAACTTTGTTCCTAGTTTGAGGCTGCAGATCCATGGTGGAAAAGCTCAGCCATGACAGATGTGTTAACAAGAATCTCTTTTTTTTAATTGATTGTTTACACAACTCATCCAGTGAGTTATTTTTAAATATTTTTGCATTTTCCTGATATGTTCTTGTTTTTTATCTGAAATAAAGTTTCAGAAACCTCAAAGTGGAGGTTATAGCTATCAAAGTTTTCTTAAATGTTTTATTCTCATCCTTATTTTGGTCTTACTTTGTCATGTTTTAGATGTCGGGGCCACCATGTCATAAATGTTGAAACTAGATTTACATAATCAGGCAACTTCCCCAAGAATGCAAATGTTAATATCATTTCAGCACCAAGCTGTCCAGTTCCATCTCCATAGCAACACTGTGATTCATCCTTAACAACCAGAGAACAGAAGGGATGTCAGTGGTATACTCATCTGCACACCAGAGGGATGATAGGAAAAGAGGGCAGAGAAATACATGACAGTCTGTGCTTCTGAGGGTAGACAAACACATCACTGGACACACATATGCACACACAAGTAAAACAGCTAGAGGACAAATCATGGCACAACAGGACTGATGTAAACCCTAGCTCATTTTGAAACCAGTGATGATGAACAAACCTGGAGAGCAAACTATTGGGCGAATTGCAGGCACAGGGACAGCTGTTGGCGGGACTGGTACCAGTGAGCTGGAAAGCCAGCTGCGGTGACGCTTCTTTGGAGGGCCAGAGCTCATAGCAGACGAGACTGAAAGCATAGCAGAAAGACATGAAAAAGAAAAGAAAGGAAAAAAATGGATAATAATAAAAGACAGCTTGAATAGAGGAGCTTACCTGGACTGTCTCCTAGATCAGCAGTGCGATACCCCTGAACCTGAGGGCCTAATGAAACCTGGGAAGGGCTCAGTAAGGGAGGATGCACATCAACACTCAGGCCATTAGTTGGCCCATTCACCCTAAGAGCTGTGGGAACTGGAAGCACACACACACATTAAAACTGCAGAAATAGTTTAAATCATCCATATTCATAAATATAACATGTTTACAACCAAAATGTTTGCATGGTTCACACTACTTCATATGTCAACAATGCAAAAACAAGGCAAAATCCTTTCTTTTCTTGCATTGGTATGAAATTATATTTTTCTGACTAGAGAACATTCATCCAGCCTGCATGAAACAGCGTGGTACAGGGCTGGAGGCTATCCCAGAAATGACCAGGCGAGAGGTAGGGTAGCATGGTACAGATTCACAATAGAGCATCTAATGTGCTTTTAAGAGGGTTATCTTTCAAACAGTTGTGGTTTCACCCCAGCAGACTCTTACAGTCAAATGTAAGTGCAGCTGGATTCTCTTTTCGTCATTGCTGTCTCTTCGAAAAGTCCTTAGGAAGTCTCCTTCGCATCCTTCCGTTCTTTAAAGAAGACAGGAGGAAATTGCTCTGAGTCTTTCAGTCCCCATCCAGTCTCCTGTCACCCACTTTGCCTGCCTTCATTTCCCCAGTTAGTTCACCTATTCTCCTCATGAGCCATGAATCCCATATACCAGCTCCCCAAAAATCTTGATACTCGTGTTCCAGTCTTGTTTCATCCTGTTTTTAACTACTTGTTTCAACCTTTAGCCTGGTTTGTGCATCCAACCACTTCACAACCCCTCCCTCCCCACTTTGATTTGCACCCAGGTTTTCCTGCCTGCTTTATGTGTCATTTCCTACCCTCAATGGGTAATTTAACAAGCTGTCACTAGCATATTAAAAACTTATAAGATATATAAAAATATGTAAAAGTCTTCCCTAAACATGTAATTGTCTCCAGAGGACAGGCAATAAATAAAAATGAGTCAGTACTAACAGCGGGTTATTGATTTCCTATACATATATGCCAGTTACAAAAGGAGATTTTCCCATTTAATATTCACGTGTGCAAGACACTACAACACTGATCGTTATATGTAGCCTTCCCTAGTCAATATCACAACCTTGTAAAGAGTCTAATGGGTAACAAGGCCTTTAAAAGTCATTACAGCACTTCTTCCTCCAGTATTGATTAGAACGTACACACATGCACGTGTTTATATGTGCATCTGTGAGTGTGTCCAAACAGGTTGTTGCAGAGGTTAATCTTTGCTCCATGGTCAGCCACAACTTCATCATCCTTATGCTGCGGCGCGTAAATAAAACAACCTGTGTCTAAGCAACGCCATTCTGCATGAGGGCAAGGTCGTTGAAGTGTCGCTCTCATAAATGTAGCAGCGTATAAGCACCTAAATTCTTGCAAATGTCACTGATGAATGAGATTGACCAGTGTTTGTGTATTTTATGCTGTCATGATTGTTTCTCGAATGTGTCAGAATTAAGCTCAACCAACATGTTAATTAGCTGATGAAACTATGCAAAAACTAAGCGGACTGAGGCAGTTATTTACCTATCGGCAGAGTCTTGTTTCCGGGAGTGGAGGCCAGGGGTTTGAGGAAACTGCAGTCTCTTCCAAGATCCTGACTGCCACAAAACACAGAGGATACTTGTGCTGTCCTGGTGGGTGGAGAATCTGAAATGAAAACAAACAGGCAGTTGTAAAACAATCAAATCTTATGTACAGACTCTGTGAACAATCTCATGGCATAGGTACATACTATAAAGACTTTTAATGAATCATTGTGAGAAAGGAAGAGGTGCATGTTATTGATTATACCCTTGAGATAAAAGATAGGGATACACCCTGCTATCTCAACCATGAAATTTAAGGCAACACTAATGCCAAGACAAAAATTGTCTGTCCAATGCATTACTGTGCAAGATCCCTGCTGATAAGCAGTTTAGTGATTTAGGACTAATCAATACTCTGAGTTCAGGAGCTTTTTTCACAAAAGGAAGAGGTGCTGCTGCCTGAAGTCAGAGAAGATCAAAATCTCCTTGAAAAGAAGCAGAATCTCAAGAATCAGGCTTTACTTAGATTACAAAAATGTGAAATGGTCACATTGATTCAATTCTGTACGACCTCTTCACACAAACAATATAAAAATGAAACATTGCCATAAAAATGTGCAAAACTATCAGCTGATATTAAGAGCTCAACACTATTGATAGCAACAAAATATACTGTATAATGTCAAGTGCATTTACTACTCAGAAAATATCAATGTGCTACCAGAAAACACATGAAAATAGGATAACACATAACCAGCCAGGGCTCCTCTTTGTCATGAGCCGACAACCCCCTCTCATTTAAAACAGGGCTTAGCCACCACAACTCATCTCTATGGCAACCACATAAACCTGCCAGCATACATAATCAGTTTCAGTAACCCTTTGGTAAATATATATCTGTTGTCTTTTTATTATGAATACAAGAAAGAGACTCTACGTTGATTTGGGTTAGTGATTTCACCTTTGTCAGCCTGAGCCACGCCACCTCACAAGTGCATCTGTGCTGAAAACATGGTCTCACCTGAGAGGGAAAATGGAGAGGAGCTGTGTCCGCTAGTGCCTCCGTTTTCTTTGCCGCTCAGAGATGAAGACGAGCTCGGTTTGGAGGTCGATGCATTGCTAGAGAATTGACGGGTTTTACTGTCTGAGAGTGCAAAGTGAGGAGTGACAAAGAATGTTACACACAACATGTAACAGAACATCATCAGAGAACAAGTTCAGAGTTTAAAGTGTGTTATATACACAGTGGCATGAAAAAGCTTGGGTATACGGTCAAAGTTTCTGTTACTGTATGTTTAAATAGGTAGCTTTTTAACCATGCAGTACAACACTAAAAGCTTTATAAATAATTCCTTGGAATTCTTCTTTAAGCAGCTGCTTATTGCCCTCTGACATTTGAACTAAGAAAGCAGATAGTTAATAAAGGACAAAAAAACAAATAAGTTAACAGTTTCCCTAATTTGTAATGTAGAAAGAATAAATGTCAAGTTACTAGGAACAGTGGGGGTCAAGCTGAGGTCTGAAAGACCAAGTGTGAGAACTATTTGCAGGATTGCAAGAAAGGCAAATAAAAAATGTCTTTTAATCTTCTGGTACTTGTCCATTCTGCAGCTCACCTTTACAAATTTAATCTTAACTAAAGGCTCTTTATAAGATAAATATTTCCTTTGTTTTCACTACAAAATTGAGCTCACAATATTGTGAATGATCATATTAAAAAAAAAGAAAGAAAATAAGCCTGATTTCATTTGGAAATCAGTTTACCACACCACCCATGGTACAGGGAACAATTTCAGCAGCTGAGGAAAAAATGGATTTATTTAACGCTTTAAGGGTAATAAATGGTTAAATACCATCAATTTCTGATTGAAAAGCATCATGCATTTTTATAAATGAAAAGAGGATGGTTTTGATCACTACACAACAATCGTAAATGCCTGAAAATTCCCCAAAACTGTCAAATTGCCATAAAAAGTACAAGCTGAAAGTGTTGCCTTTTTTATTTCCTAACCTAAACCTCATTTAAAAAAAATCTGTTGTTTGTTCTCAAAAGATGAGATAAAACTCTTCACTGGCTACGGAAAGTATTTACACGTCATTAAGTAAAACCATAAACAAGCATCCCCTATGCCCTCTTTGCTGGTCTAAAACTGAAAAAAGATGGGTGCCCAGACTTTTGCATGCCACTGTATTCATTCATAAAAGTGAGGTGTTTTAACCTTTCCAGCAGATAAGCGGTCCTTTGCACAAAACACCCTGAGAATTCTTCACCAGGTAGTATTTTAAGTGCTTCTGCTTTTTGGGCTGTGTAGATAACTTCAGGTTGATGTGATTTGAAAACTCTGTGAAGTATCTGAAACCCTTTTCACCGCAGCCCACACAGTTTCCTGAAAAACCTGGAAGTGATGCACCAAAAACTGAATTATTCCTCTTTTTGTTTACATTTTTTGCAAGTATTTGAGGTACAGAGTATGTCCAGCACAGTCAGTAGAGTGTATTTGTTTCACCGGGAACTAAAAAACGAAATATGTCTCCTTTATTTCAGCTCAGATCAGAAGAGCAGACTGACCTAAAAGTGCATTTTTCCCATTCTCATCAGGCAGAAAGCGGCGGTCCACAGCACACACCAGGATGTGCTCAGGGACGTTGGGGGACTTGGCACCGACCAACTCAAAGCCTGCTGGGACTTCAATGGGCTCTGTTGCTATGGAGGCCAGGCGGAGGTCCTTTCCAGCCTGACAGAATCCTAACGAAAAGAAGAAAATCTGATGTGATTCTGCAGGAAATTAGAAGATTTATGAATCATAATCATATTCCTTTAAATCAAAAGCATTTTTTCTGAGAATCTTTTAGAAAGGTTTAGTTTTTTGTTTAAAAAAAACAAACAAAAACAGAAGATGTGTTGAGTTCATACCATCCAGCGTGCAGCATCCATCCGGTGCAGGAGTTTGCAAGTAGGGGAGAGGAGGGCTGTTGCTGTCTGAGTCGTCATCATCTTCCAGATCCTCCAGATCATTGGAGGAGTGACCATTCATAAGCTCTTGCCCCGTGTCGTCCCCACCGTGGAGCGCCACATCAGCTTTCGACTTCATGTCAACTAAATACATTAAATGAAATTAGTTTTATCACTGCTTTACAGATTAAAAACACTTTAAGGAAGTGTAACCTAAAGTTTGGCTGTTACAAAAATCCACAATTATCATGGCCAAAAGCATTCTTGTTATCAATGAGTTATCAATGGACTCAATCCATAGAAATGCAGCCAAAAAGAAATAATATGTTTGGTTTTTATCAGCTGAGATTAAAATACTGATATGTTCTTATGTGTTTGATCAACAAGATTGCGTTAGTTGAGTTAAGTAACAAAAGATAAGAAAGCAAACAAAAACCAAAAAGGAATAAATAATGCTTTTAGTTGGGAATAATTGCAAGTTACAGATTATATAACTAAAGGTGTAAGGTGATTTATTAATACTGGTAATAAACCAGTACAGTAATTGGGGTATAATGACTTTTGCTTTTATGCAAAATTCAAATCAGTACTACAAATTCATGAAATTCTTTATCTTATAACCAAGTAATATCAAAGGTAGTCCTGCGGCAGTGTGAAGTCAGCTCTTGTTTTGCTGTTTGGACTGAGTTCCCTACCTTCCACTTTACCTGGATATGGCTCTGGCTCCAAGTAGAGCTGTGTGAAGATGGGCTGCGGATCTCTGCTGCTTGAGCGCAGCGATGCCTCGATGGAGTTGTGGAGAGCCTCCTCAAAGCGAGCAGACTTCAACTGCCCTGCGTACGAATTCCCCATTATCTGTTGGAGTGATGAGAAAAGGACAGCAAGATAAGCAAACAAGCACACGTATCACAGCGCCGTTTATCTCGGCTCATTGATTTCTTTCATAATAACTAAAAGAGCAACAGATGTGCCACTCAAATGTTTTCAGCCATGTTCTTCGGAATACATTTTTTTTATTTACAATTATCTATAAAGCCAATATTCTTTTCACAAACCATGTTAATTGATAAGTGATTATGTTTTTATATTGAACAGTGTTACAGCATTATTTTGTTTTGCTATACAATGCTGTAAACTCATTTGACTGATTAATAAGGATCATATGTTTAGCGCTGCACAGAATGCAAATAATCTCCAAAGTTACTAAGAAGAAAAGATGAATCACTGAGAATAATTTACTCCATTTAGTTTTGAAATTGGTTGCAATCTGTTGTTTCTTTGGATGTGAAATGGAGAAACTCTGTGTTTTACACTGTTGGTAAGATGCAACATTTAAACCCTATTATTGATCAGTAAATGACTGAAATAACTGCTGCATTCATCAGCTAACTTAACTCTGTCCTTTTCTGGAATAACAATGCTTGCTTTACCAAAAGCGTCTCCAAATAATCTCACACACACACTTGGTCTATGTCAGTCAAAACATAATGGCCAAGGTCAGTGGCTTCTTCCATTTTTTCCCTTTCTTTTTTTCCCTGCCTCTTTGCCCTTCTGTCCACTTGTGTCACTCTGCCTGCACTGCCCCCACGCCCACTCCACTCCAGTGTCCACTCAAGGACATCTGCCGAGGTCAGGGCTGCGTGGGGCTATGGTCGACTGGCTCTCCGGTGGCAGCTGGCGAGGGACAGAGGGCTGAGCATGTGTTCTTAAAGAAAAAAGCAGCACAGCACAGAGAAAGCACTCCAAATGTGGTGAAAAAAGCAGCTTTGACCCATGGCTACGCTCCAGTTGAGATTCCTACTCTATAACTCCCATCTTGCAGTTTGTCAAAACACATCACCCAATGTGTTTTTAAGTCGACTGTTCAAACGGTGTCAAACAAGGACAGAAAAAGGAAAATTAAAGGGAGGGTTGGCTGCTTTCCTGACACACGAGATTGACCTGAAATGCTTCTTTTTATGTTTGTCCTTGGACTACATTTGACTGCCGCAGACCAGTGTTTTGGTAAACACCACAGCTGCCAAGAGGAGGCCCAGGCTGAAGACTTCAGCTGCTTGGTAAAAGCTTCATCTTATTATTAGTCTAACTGAGAAGCCATGCAGCTGTATGTTATGTCAGTGAACTAAATCTGAGATAAGAGTTTATTAAGCATTAGTTTAAAAAACCTCAGATTTGTTATTTTGTGAGTTGCTTTACTGCAATCCTGTATGCTAAGAATTGGATATAATTCAAGCACCGTATACTAGTACAAATCATGCTGGGCAATACTATCATTCAAACAATTAATGAAATACTCTGTTTTAGTTTTACTAGTCAGCGGGCATTTATATGTACAGGTGTCAAGTGCTGGCCATGCAGACACCCTGAACCTTTTTTCATTTTATCACTAGAAAGCAGGGTGGGAATTAAGTCAGAGGTGGCTTTCCTCCTCCCAGGTCTCATTTTGCCCATGCCTGGACAGATACCAGTCACCGTGTTTACTTAACAACCTTCCTGGGGAGGAATCTGACCAACCCAGACAAAAGACAAGATTAACAATGCCTGACTGTGCTGTCACACAGATAAGCAGCTTAAAGAGAATGAACCTACAGTACTTCTTGCTTAACTGACGAAGGAAGGTGACTGCATGGAGAAACAATGATGGAGAGGGCAAAACAAAACAATACAAAAAAAAACAAAAAAAAAGAAAATTAGTGCTTGAAGGCTATTGTCTGTTTGACAGATTTGTCATTAATCTCTTGAAGGCTGGAGGTGATTATGGAGGCTGACATTTTATCACATATGCAGCTTAAAACAAAGAGTGGCAGAGGCAGAGGTTGCACAGCGGATGCTTCAGAAGTGCGAATCAGGTGGTTGCTAAGGTCACTTGCAGTGGCTGGGAATATTTCAGGTCAGTCAGTGCCTGCAATCCACTTGATGGATGGCTAGAATGAGCAGGCTCCAGTTTATTGTTCAAAGACTAATGACTGAAAGGGGGATGTTGGTGTTATTGAGCAGTGGACAGTCAGTTGGTCAGTCAAGGCCATTTTCAGCTCCTGGGTGGCATCAACAGATTGCATGAATGTGACCCCAGGTCAGACTGAGTGAGGGTGATCTTCACCCGACGCATTTGAGGAGGCCAGTGTGGAAAAAATATTATTGTGCAGACATTGAATTCAAATTTTATAAAAAGAAGAAAGAAAAAAAAGGCAACTCACAATGTCGGACTGTTCCCAGGCGTGAAGGGACTTGTTTACTTCAGCTACATGTTGAATCTCTACTGCTTAGCAGAAACACTCAGCAAAGACATGTCACTCATTGCTGCAAGGCCTGCAGGGGGAGAGCAGGGAGATTTCTGATTAGCTCACAATCACAGATAAAATACAACTTATTTCACAAAATAACTTAAATAATACTTTGTACTCTGACTTAGTGTAATATTATATAAAAAATATTTAATACAAAACAAGAAAAGTACATTTATTAACAAGTTCCCAAACAAGTTCTAAAAAATGAAGAAAAAAACTATTTACTGACCAGTAATAGCAAATAAATCTAATAATAGCCAAATAATCATGTCCATAGGTAGTTCATTTATTTCATAAATGCATAACTCACTCATTTAAAAACAGCGACCTAGAATAACCCCAAAACATCCTAGCTACATGACTGCAGGTCACTAAAGAGCATGCTCATTCTTAAAATGAGTGGAAGCACTTATGGGCACTCAAACATTAAGAGCAGCTAAAACCATGACACATGTAGTCACTACTACGAGGCTAAAAAAATGCGTTACATGATACCACCACGGCCTTGGGGCTATTTTCATAAAACACAGTTGGGTGTTTTAGCTTGCAGCAGTGGTCCCTACACACAGTCACTCCACTGTGAATGGATTTAGCAGTTACTTTGACCCTTTGACAAAGTATTGTCTAGCCACTCAGGCTCTGATATAACAGAAGCAAAGTTCCCTTCAAAACTCTGACTGTCACAATCAAGCCAGTCATCACCTCTGAGCGAGCTGCTATTCTGCAAGAGGGTCTCTGGTCCGGGGGTCCAAGTCCTTCAAATAGCAAGTGTACACAAACTGCTTCAACTTGCATTTACTGACCACTCTGGAGCTCGTGTTGTGAATGATTAGCCAGCTTGACAAGGTAAAGAGTTAAAAACATCAATGCGCCAGGCGTAAACAGAAATACAAGAATTTAGTTAAAAGAAAATTTGACTCCTAACACAAGGTCATGTTTTATCCTCTGCTCCAGCAAATGAGTCTCCACCAAAGCTCTCACTCTCTGCTAATTACCCAGGCAGCGGAGTCTTGAAATATTTTGATGCTTATCTGGTTGAGAAGGACAGACGACACAGAAGGAGACGCAGATGGCTCTATAGATGAAGATGAAAGAGCAGTAAATCTAGACACCATTACAGGCCTGAGGTGCTTAATGAGGTCCTGTTCCTCCAGTGATGAGATTGAAGGGAATGTTGACGGTGTGGTGAAGTTTCCAAGAAAAGAGACTTACTTAAAATCCAGGAGGTTCCAAAGGAAGGTACCATTTCATGCAAGTACATCTGCAGATGCATTGAAACACATCTGGTTATGGATCAGTATTATAGCTACATGTTGCATTTAATTAATTCTATAACAAATAAAGGAATCCCTGAACTGCAGCAATCAGACCAAAATGTCTGATTTTACAGTTTTTTCATTACTCTTTGGACTTGTTACAGTTGCAGTCTAGCACCTTCTATGCTATCAGCAACATTGATTTACTTTAACAGTAAAGGCTAACCCCCCCCACCAAAAAAGATCATGTCCAGTCCAACCAGTTTCCCCAGTTCCCTTGTTTAACAACAACAAAAGTTGCTCACTTGGAGTTACTAAAACGTAGCTTTGCCGAATTAGATGTATTAATGGTAAAGTACTAATAAATATTATTAGTGTACAGATTTTACAGTTTAATTTTTCAAATGAGGAGCAAAAATAGTAAGAATGTAAAACTTAAAAACAGCATTATGTTCCTTACTGACATGGAAATCACAATTTGGATTGAAATCTTTTCTTAAATTACATGATTTAAAATAAACTTCCACAAAAAATATGGACAATACCTTGAAAAAAAATCTAACTCTGTCTATTTAGAGGATCTTGCTTTTCACCCTGTTTTTTTCCCTCCTCTCCAGTCTTCCTTTTGTTTCTTTCTATGCTGCATAATTACATTACAATGTTTACAATAGAGTGAATAGAGGAAGGATTAAATCTACTTCCCTGCTGGTTTACTCACATTCTAATTTAACAAATTCTTCACATTGGACCCAAATAAATATAAAATAAATAATACAGGTGTTTTGTATTGAATGTAAATTCCTGTTAAACTTGACACGTCAATGTTTGCTTATTAAACAATTACTGGAGACCAAAAATGAGTTAATATAGGAGTTACATCACTTAAAACTGGTCTAGCATTCCATTTTCATTTGCTTTAGAGATTAAAAATAAGTCAAATGTTAATGGGAATTTGATAAATATTAAATTAGTTTTCACCTCATTCCTATGCTTTAATGCTTAAGGTTGATAGCATTAGTTTGTATGCGGGAAAGAACTCAGTGGTCTCTTAACATTAGAAAAGACACTGCCCATCAGACATGAGAGAAGGGGGGATGGGGTTAAGAATTGAGGAGAAAAAAAGACAAACATTGCTCCATGTCCTCTAAATGAGGTGCTAAATGCCCATATCATTAATGCTCTTTCAGGGCCACATGTGACACACAGCCAACAAGCAGTTTAAGTAGCTTCTCCTGTACCTTCCATAACTCCTCCACCAGCTGACAAGCCCTTAAAATCCAAATCCAATGCAGTAAATCCCAAAATGTGCAGGAAGCTTCTCAAATATAGTCCATGTTAAAGAGTAAATCCTTTTAGGAAGAATTTATCCATCCAGGATACACACGTAGAGCTTCAGTCCTGTTTTGCAGTCATGATTCTCCACAGAAAGAACTTGCCTTCCCTCAGTACAGCAGAAACCCTCCTTCCCTCATGGGCTCTCTATCTCACTCACATGCAAACAAACACATCCACACAGACCCCTCCCCCTAGTCCCCAGCGCACTCCTCTGTCCTGTGCCATTTGCCAAGGAGGGAGGGAATCCACTGGAGGCTCATTCATCCTGAGCTTGCTGACCCCCTGCGGTGACAGATGCTCTTGGAGACCTGCAGAGTTGATGGAGGGGGGGACAAAGACAAGGGCCCACATCTCCCCATTGCCACACAGTCCTGCCACGCGTCACCCCATGATGTCAAGGCATCCGCTGTGGGCACCCCGTCACATTAAAGTTTTTATTTTCAAGACAGCAGTTGGAGTTGGGTGGGGTGGTGGTGGTGATAGGAGTAGGGGCACGGAAAGTCTTTAAATTAGACTTTTGCTCTCACACTCAAGCTCAGTTCAACTTGCCACACCCAACATTTTATTGGGGCCAATTTAGAGACAGGAGAATCCATCTCCAGCAAAGTGGGGACAGGAATGTCGGGTCAGCTTGAGCATTTTGTCTTGGTAGCTTTACCCAGGATTGACCCCTTGCTAGGCTTTTTTACTCCCGCTGTAAATACCAGGGGCTCATCAGGTCAAAATAAATAAACGGAAACGCGCCACAAATCAACAGCTGCTGGCAGATGTTGGGAATTATAAGGTATTAGTGATCGGTGATACTGCCTTATCATGATGCTGTGAAAAGGACAACGAAGCAAAGGGCTGACGATATAAGGCTGTATAAATGAAGTTAGAGAGGCTAAAACATGTTTGTACAACAACATGTACAGTTTGCTACAAACCTATGTGATGTTCTTATTACACCTCTAATGATGCATTATGTTGTATTCTACTGTGTATAAAGCTTCTGTGTCCGTTTTCCTCCAAACTAATTATTGTCAGGAAACATCAGCAAGAATTTGTCAGGTAAATAGTAAGTCTGAGAAAATTTACATCTACTTGATGGAAGGGAAATCACTCACCAAGACTCACCACTTACTCAACAGCTTTACTTCAGATCAAAACTATACTTTTGTGTCAATTTTATAAACATACCACCTCAAACTACATCAAACATGAAACTACAAAACAACATCTTTGAATAATTTTAAATACTGAAACCTGTGTTGATATATATATGATCATAGGATCATTTACTCTGTTTACTGGTTCAAATGCACTGAGCCATGTGACTGACGTTCCAGTTCATTACCACAGACGCGGTCAACAGTTGGTTTAATCAAGTTGTGTTCAGCTTTTCTCACTTCCTCTCCAATGGTTATATAGCGCCGCATTCAGTGCGATGGTTGTTGTAAACCACCACATGAGCCAATCAGGGCCTCCATTAGTCCTCACAGAGCTTTCATGCACTCATTTTTCTCAATCTGCCACATTTGTCTAAACATAGGCTTGAGCTTGACTGTGAATTTTGCCTCGCTGTCGCTAATTTAGACCACACATGTCAAATGTCAGAGACTCTCAAACCGTGTATCAGATTATATTTGGCATTTTAAAGGATAGCTAGTAAGCAGCTGTATTTATCTATGTTTAGTGAAAGTGAAATCATTACAGTCATCCATCTGAGAGCGCTGCAGTCACAAGTTCAAATGGGGGAAAGGAGCTGTCAGTGTGATTTATCTCCAAGCCCCTGACTTTGACAGGGACCTGTCTTAAATAGCCCATTTAAAATTGAGATAATGAGTAAACCCAGCATTTTCTCTAGCCTCAAAAGATAATGTGCGAAAAAACAAAAGAGTGTGGATTGAATAGTTTCCCACCCCTGAGCCCATCCTTCAATGATGCATTGAGCTCCAAAGGGGACAAAGGGGAAGTGTCTCTGCCAGTGTCACCTGAGGAAAGACAAGTTAAGCGACTGGCAGTGTGCTCTGGAAGATCTTGATGCTGGTTCTGTCTCTCTTAGGATTCTTAAAAGAGCTTTGTCTTAGCTGACTCAGGCTGCTGCTGAACAAGTGATGGGTGTTTGGAGCAGCTGGAACTGAGCTACACGGAGAATCATCTCCTGTACTGCTCTGACACTAATACCTTAAACTAAGTGACATAAACCAGCACACAGGACGGCTTCTCATTACATAACATTGGAAAACTGAAGCTCTATCTATGTAGGAAATGTGAGGTCCCCTTCAGATGGGTTCAGCTGAGTTATGATGAGAAGGAAGCATATCAACCAAGGTGCTAATAAGCATGTTACAATGAGAAAACAATCCAGCAACTTAACTGTCAAAAACCAAAACAAGAAAACAATATAGCTACCATGTGAAATTTCCCGTAAGAGAATTTCCTTTTTGTACTCAGGTCAGTTGGGCTATCTGACACCCAGGGCGTGAGGACTCACACTCCTGTTTACTATCAGGGTGGCAGTCTGCAGCTCTGATTTCCTTATAAAAGCCCCACAAGCTTCTTCGAAGACCTCCTCCTACCTCTCCTCTGGACTACCTGCTGAGCCCTAAAGTGCAAATCGCTGCTAGTGAGGATAGCAGATGAGCTGAGGTCATTCATGGCTTTCCAGTGAGCCAAACAAACAAAGGCAAACATTCCACTTGAATGCCATTGCTGAAGTCGGCAGCAACACAGAGAAAGACAGGAAGAAAGAGACAGAGCAGGGCTCAGTGGAGATAATAGCTTGAGGGCATATGTGTGTGGGCATGTGCATGCATGTGCACGTGTGAGCGTATGCGTTCTGGGGGGGATTATCTGTGGAACTATAAAGTAGGGTGAACCAGGGTTTAAAGCCTGATGTGACCAGAGGGAACGGGGGCAGGGTCTTGGGCCTTAGGAGGGGTGGACAAAAGGAACATTTGGGCAGATGAAGAAGTCATCATCATTAAGCCACTGGAGGTTTACTGTCTAGTTATAAAAGTCATTTCAAAATTAGGGGGGGTGCGTGTGAAAGGTCAGTGGGACTGTGTAGGCCTGAGAAGGGTTGGAGAGAAGTGCAGAAACTTGCTGAGGAATGGAAGAACTAATTAATTAGAGGACAAGTGGGCTTTGTGTTAACACGGGGTTGATTGGAGTGGTGACCTTGTCACACACTGTGGCCCAGAGGATGAGTTTAAGGGCAAGGTATTTAACCTTAAACTAAATCTCAGCCACGAACAAAGGCCAGCATCATCTAATGGCAAAAGCCTACCAAACTGATAACTGAAGCAAACGGAAAACAAGCGCAGTGAAAGGGAGCAAATTGTGGATAATTTTGTTAACTTTAGCTGCTTATCGGTGGAATAATCTTCAATCAAGCACCTAACATTTTACCATATTGCTTTAAATTTATTATCAAATGTCAAAAAATTAAAGTTATCTGCATATTAAGCTTAATATTATCTTGGATTATTAAGTCACAACAATGATGGAGATGTACAAATTTGATACAAGAGTACTAAAATCACATTGTTCAAGTGCTCTTCTAAGAGAATGTTATCTAAAAAAAGGGTTGATTATCATAAATTATATGAAATATTACTGATTTATTATTATAATATCACTAATAGTACACATTTATTGAAGTGAAAACAATGTACTTGCTGTGTTTTTTTCTGGTGGAGCTCATTTTTTTATCCACCTCATCAGGCTAGTTTTGTTCCAGATTGTTGTGCTGATTTTCTTCAGTTAATGACCAATTGGTTTGTCAAAATTAAGAAAATAAAGATATGCTTCCAAAACTGCTCAGAAAGAAAAATGAAAATGGGTCTAAATTTCTTATCTATTGATACAGATTAATTGATTAATTGTTTGATATGTGTTTGAATCTTAATGTTACTTGCAAATAAAGCTATTATATAAAAGAATAATGTATAAATGTACAACAAAGTTGATGTAGAGGATTAGAAAGTTACTTAAGTGCTAAGAAAACATGTTTCATGAACTGGCTTTTAAAAAAAATTAAACTATGAGATGATGATTGATAGTTTATAATTATCACATGTAATAATTATCAATTTCAGCCTTACATGTACACAATTCCTGAATTTAATATTGCGATTTTTAACCTTTTCAGCTGTGTCACCAGATTGATAAGGCCCACTAAGGTAAACAAAGAATTATAAAACATTTTTTATAATAGTCATTAGTTTATATTTGATACATAGAATTGCAGCTTAATTTATACAGAAAATAAAGCATTCAAAGCCACAACCTTACACCAAAATGCCAATGCTCGGATAACGTGACAGGAAACAGAATCACTTTGTCCCGTGGATGTTATGCCTGAAAGAAAATAAATAAATAAACGAAAGTGAAGGAAAGTAACAGTTTAAAATGCTGTTCATGAGTATATAATAAAACAGAAGGCCTGTCAATGAACCCAATCTGCATTTTACAGCATCGCTGGGTTGAATGCCAGTTCACCAAAGTCAGAACAACAGGGAGAGACACAGGACACTAATACATTTATAGACTTATTCAGGGAAGTCAGACTGAAAAAGACAACAGTGAGTTTTATTTCATATAGTAAAGCTGTCACTGGCAATGGTCAATGCTAAAGGACAAGAGGAGTGAAAACTTGACAAACACGAGTAAACTGGTGTTAATGGTTGATATTAACTGCTTAAAATACGTTCTCAAAGAATGCATATTTTAATGTAAAGACTGGAAGATCATCCTTGAGCTTGTTTCAAATAATCTCACTGATCCCTCAGCATCACTTCAGCTTCTTCCAACATCTGGTCCACACCTAATGACTCATCCCAGAGTAGATCTTTGATGATGGTTGACCAGGCCTTGTCCTGGCCATAAACTGTTGTTTAGACAGCCCTATTTGTTATGGGGTGTAAAAGGAGAGCCATGGATCACGCTGAAAGGCCCAACGCTATCAAAACATTCGCTCTTATCAGATGACAATTCCAGCAAAGGGGTCAGGTTCCAGCTCCTGGCTGCACTCCACCTTTCCTCCAGATCACAGGGGGGCTGAGGGTGTGATACTGAGGATGAACAAAGAGGCAACAAAAGTCCAAAAGCAGATTCTGGCCCTTGTTTCAGGATATATGAATGTGTGACAAGACAATATGCAACCTAATATACAGGCATTTTCTATTGCATTTTACATTGCACACAGGTTCAAACAACAACACATAAAAATAAGTCTTTCAATTATTCACACAAATTCAGAATATTAAAAAAAAAGTTTGACAAATCTAAATGATAGCATGATAAATTAGTACGGTAGCAAAGCAAAGCAAGTCCAAAAGACCAAAAGAAAGGAAGAAAACATCAGTTTTAAAACTGGATTCAAACCTGAGTCTAATGTTTAGGAATTCATTATCCCTTTTTACATAGTCCATGTTATATACTGATAATCCACTACTATTTAAATATGCTCAGAACTGTTTATTTACTGTTGATGCAGCTGCATGCTGTTGAAGAACACTGGAAAGTGAGAGTAAACTGCACTTAGGTGATAACTTCATTTTTATTGCTGGTTGCTAACACTGTTTGTAACTTGGAATTGTTTTTTTGTCTGTACAGGTTAAACTGTGTTTGAAAAAGAATGGAAAAATTACTTTAAAAATTAAATAAATGTAAAGGAAAATGATAGTTTAAATGAAAAAATAGTTGTGAATGAATCTGACCAATGATTCTGGGTGTGCATCTGATATTTGATCCACAGGAACACAATCAATATGCAGCTCTATAGCTGACAAAACATCAATTAAATGACTGAAAGAGGGCAAATGAATCTTCAATATCTAATCAATGGACTGCTTTTCAATGAGAAAACAAACCTTTAAATTCTTCAAAAATATTTTATTGATATTTCTTTTTGTATGTCATGTTTAAATGAATGTAAGTAAACAAAGATGTCAAACATCTGACAGACGTGACTGATATTCATTCAAAATTTAGGAAAATAATTAACTATTTTACATAATGCTTATGGAAAAACTGTCAGGTTAATTGATTTAAAAAAAAGTGAAATCCAGCTCTCCTAAATCTTTGCTTTAAACACAGACACATTAACTCTATTTTACCACACAGAAGTACCAAGCTCTCCTGGAAATTACATTAGAAAGAAGCCTGTTGTCTTTATCAGGGCTCCAGAGAGAGAGAGATCCACTTTGAACAATAGAACCTCTCCTTTCTTTTCCTCCCAGAAAAAGGTCTCAGCCACCTTGAATCCATTTGAGTGACAGCGTGACAAAGAGGCTTCTTTATGTCCTGACGAAGAAGCCTCCTCCTCTTTCCCTCTAAACTTCCTTACTGGCTGATGAGCTGTATCTATCATGCCCCTCTTCCTGACCCCAGGCGGCACTGCTGCATCAGCAGCACCCCATCCCCCGTTACCTCCCCTCAGTCTTTTGCCACATCTCCTCCATCACCCAGCACCCTCCAGATTAATAAGCACCAGGTTGCCCTCGGTGACAAGACCCACACTTAAATCCCATCAGTCCTTCTTACAGCAGAAACAGCTACAGCATCAGCAGGGCTCTTTTTGTCTTAATGGGACAATAGAAGCAGAGTCATCCTTTGTTAAGGATTTGACCCCACACACAAACCTCACTGATGAGAAAAGGTGACAGTAAACCTATTCAGGCCTTCATCCTGAACTGATCCCCACAAGAGACGGGATACTTTACAGGCTGACAGATGTGACGGTAATACCCTTTGTAGACCAAAATTAGCCTTACAAAAAAAAAAGAAAAAAGCATACAACTCATTTACCAATAGGAAATGGAATTGAGCAGAATTGAAGGGAAGAGATTTTTTTTTATAAAAATATCTTTTATCAAACTCTTCACAGACTGAATGACCTTTGAACACTACTTGATTGAAGACAGGGCAGAATTTGTGACTAAGATGACAAAGAGTTTCACAGATTACCAACATAGGCATCAGGTCTCCACTGCCTTTACTAGTAGTGTTAGAAAAGGGATAAAAATTCTACCTGGGTGTCATGTTCCCAAATCTGCCAAATGAAGTTGCAGCCGATATATATCCTGCAAAGTCATTTACTTTACTGGAGTAAATAGTGATTTTACTTTTTCCTACTGTGAGACTCAGCTGTAAAGGGGTGTCAGTGGGCTGTTTGGTCCAGTGTGAAAGAGGGTTTAGAAAGGATTCCTGGACAATGGAGAATGCTGTGTTAAAAACACGACTAAAACACGCTGAAAAGAAACATCCTTACTGCGATAAGCTCACAAGAGAAGAGTCGTTATGATGCAGTAACACTAATTATTAAGTTAGATCGTTACGTTCTGCTTTACCTTGTGTTTGGTGGAAGTTCCTACACCTGTCATAAATCTAAACACTGCAGCCTAATAAATGTTCATGCAGCCGTTTTACAAACGGATGGCTTAAAAACTGTTCGTATACAAACTCTCAGCTGCAACTACACCATCATACTGATCATTGATATGTTAATTAAACATTTATTGTTCTAATGTTTTGATTCTGAAATCAAATAAAATAAATATGAAGCAAATTATCTGTTTATCTGTGAGGATTAATTTCTGATACGTTATTATATTTAGGGCGTTATACAAGATAATCCTAACCCTATTTAAATATACAGGATTATGTAATTTAATTAATTTTAATTAAGAAAAAAATAGAAAGTTGAATATTTCAGTAAAATAAATATTAAGTAAAACTATGGAAGCAGTCAAAAATATGAGGAAATATATTTACTTATTACAAGAACAATAAAATATACAAAAAACTTACTGGATCTGATGGCAGATCTACTCAGTCGTATGAAAAGAATGATTAGTCCTGAATGTTGTGACTGAATGTCTAAAAGTACAACCCTGGGACTCATGTTAATCAGACAACAACAAAGATCACAATTTGGTGGAGGATAGTTATGTTTTCATCTGCACACTAGAGTTTTATCCAGATCGGTACAGCTGCTTTTAAAATCACATACTTATTGCATTTATAGCCAGTAACCCTTTCTACATGAAGTCTCAGGTGTACCACCTCACCTCACCTGATCATCCAGTTGATAGCTGACACAATGTAAATGCAGACACCTTTACTTCTGCACACATAAAGCCCAAACTATCCATGGAGGTTAAAAAGACAAGAGCCACTGCTCTCTGATGTAACCGATGTAAACAGACTGCAGGTATACCCAAAATAGCAAATACTCCCACAATTCTATGTGTTGATGATGTCGGTGTGCATTCTCTATAAGCTGCACCAGGCAGAGACGGTGGTAAATAAAACAATCAGGTACGAATAAAAAAATAATTCTGACTGGAAGAGGAAGTGATGTCTTGTGTTTTCAAAGCATATTTTTGCTTTTTGTCTGTTCTTTTCTAGTAAACACTGAACTTTAACCCTCACTATTCTGTTACTTGATGCTATAACATGACAAGCAGAAAAAAGATAATGTGTAAGAAAAAACATGCTACTTTGACACAACTCAATGACTACACGCCTCCATGATGTTGTGTCATCTGAGCATACATTTTTAGATAACATTCTTCAGAAGCATGACACAACTTTTTGTCTCTAATGTGACTAAACTTTTCCAACATACAATGTGTGTTTTGGC
The DNA here is from genome assembly GCF_017639745.1 of Melanotaenia boesemani. Classification (NCBI taxonomy): domain Eukaryota; kingdom Metazoa; phylum Chordata; class Actinopteri; order Atheriniformes; family Melanotaeniidae; genus Melanotaenia; species Melanotaenia boesemani. The sequence goes on along the minus strand of NC_055689.1, from coordinate 21,456,076 downwards.
TACTTTCTCAAACAACCCTCCACATTTAATCATTGCAACTCCCATACTGATTAGAATTAGACTAAATGGAAGCAACAGGCTGTATGAAAACGGCTGCAGAAATCAGCCATTGAAAGATGTCTCAATATGCTGTTTTTTTTTTTCCTAATTAGAACATGAAGCTCAGATTCAGATCGGACGCACTTATAATCAATCACAACAAACATATGACAAATTATAAGAACGCAGCATTGATGGAGCACCACTTGCTCTGTAGTAATATGTCTCCTAAAATCTGCTAGAGGTGAAAGAACAGAAGCCTTAAAATGTACTGCCTCATTTGTTGTTTTGATGATGACAAGGAGAAAGCTGATATGCATCCAATAAAAAAATCAGTTATTCTACGCTTTTTGCCTTCTGTTTTCAGATTTCCAGTTTCCCTGCTTTGTGAACAGGAGCAGAGAGAAAAGAGAGTAGAAGGGAGACTAGAATGAAGCAGATGCAGAGGGAGGGAGATTGACCTCCCCTGCCACGGAGGAACATTGAGTCCTTGCAGCAGAAGGCTGGGTCTTGGTCACCGTAGCCTTGAACAAGCTGCAACAGCCTATGGAAAAGCCTTCTGCTACAGAGAGCCATCTCTCCCACAGTCCTGGCAGCATCAACACACACTGACCTTGTGCTAAATCCTGTATATGATGGTGTCTGCTTGTTTGTGTCTGAGTGATGGTAGTGAGGTTTTGGAGCTGCACATGTGGGCAGAGACAGTGATGCTGCTGAGGCAATGTGAAAAAAACTGGCTATAAGCCTGAGTGTATCCAGCTGTTCTTAGCACACATTTGATCTTCTAACATCAATAATACTAAACAATACTTCTCATTTTTGTAAACCTAACTTTTACAAGTGGATACAGCAGTTTTAGTAAAAATCATTTTAAAATGTCTATAAAATGGCCGATAAGACAACAATGTAGTTTTATCCAACCGACAGTCCAAAAATAAATAATTGCTTATGTGGAAAAAATTAAATAAGGTTGGCTTTTAATATTTTATCCTAAATATTGAATGAAGCGACCTGTCCAGGGTGTACCCTGCCTCTCGCCTACTAATTGCTGGGACAGGCTCCAGCTCCCCCATAGGGGAAGGGATGCAAACCAACAACCAAACCACACCAGTTTGTCTGCTGAAATGGGAATGTCTGTAAAGTTCTGGGTTTGCAAAATCAAATCCAAATCAGAAACTGCTCAAGCATCCTGACAGGAGTTGATCTGCTTGTGAAGATCCCTGTATTAGCACCGATACACAGATTCTGAGGAAATACTGTTTTGATACCTCACTTCCAAACAGTTCTGAACAGTGTTCATAATAAATGGACCATGCCCTCTATTGTCCAATATTTAGAAATGCATTTTGTGGAGGAAAATGGGAAAAACATGCTAATTTTAACTCTTTTTTTCAGCCTTGTTTTTTTGTTAGCCTGTTAGCTAATATGTGCTTCCACCTCCCTAACACGCATTGTTGTCTCTTGGAAACGGACTTTAAATGTATTAGTTTTTCCCCCATAGCTGATCAATACCAGAAACAGACTGAAACATGAGCAGACGTCAGTAGCTTTTGTAATTAAACTGCAGAATGAATGAAATACTGTAAGATTCTGCATAAACTATATGATACTGCAATACAATAAAAGTAACATTCTGTTAAAATGAAGTAGATGAACAGTAAAATTCAGATATCTCTGCTTCCAGTCCTGCATTGCTGTTACTTCCAGTTAAATCTGTTTTAAAATAGTGTCTATGATCTTAGAGGGTCAAATAAAAGCAAACATCCATTCACAGCTTCTCAACAACACAGGCTTTGCAGGTACTTGTATAACTAGACCTACAAACACAAACTCAATGTTGAGATGGTGAAGCAGAAAGTGCCCTCTATATGATTCATCTTTATCTGACAAAATCCAATCAATATTTTAGTCCTACAGTGAATCACAACTAAATAAAGATCTCAAACCAAGTAGACTTCTTTATTTGCCACATATTTATCTATGTGATGAACCTAAACTTTAGTTAAGGTGATAAAACAAATGATATTTTATGTTTTGAGTTGTGAACTCACTTGTCCGTTGCAGTTTACCTAGCTTAAAAATACCCTAACAATGATGATGTAAAAAGATGATCATCAATGAGTCAACTGTAAAAATGAAAGCCATGACAATGAGACCTAAAAAAAACACACAACTGTGGCTTTTCCCTAGACAATTATGGTACAATCCAGACGATTGCACAGCACACACTGTACTCTTAGAAAAACAAGTAAGGTGCAGGCAGACATTTCTGGCTACAGGTACTGTTCCACTGGAGCTGGCATCTGTGAGCAGGCGGGATACAGCTGAACACAGTGTGAGAACACACTGTTCCATAACAGTGCTGTGCAAAAGGGAGTTCTCTGTTGGGTGCTTTCCATGATTCAATGGTAAGAATGAGGATATATTACTACTAAGTGCTCTCCATGGAGCATTGCGCACATTTTGCTCTTCATGAGGTGTAATGGAGATCACAAAAATCTGAATGGTTTAGTTTAAAGAAAGGGGGGGAAACTATATACGAGTCTGCTCTTCAAGCCATAATGCTACTGTGAATCCACTTGGATATTAAGAGCTCACCTAAGGGAACAAAAGACTGAAACTCGTCCTTCACCTTGACATACCATCACTCCCCCACGAACCCCTGTATGGCCTTGTGCCTTGTGATGACCCTTTGACTTTTCCAGGCAAACGACTTGTGCATACAGCTGGATGAGTTTCATGCATTTCTGTCCAGGAGATAACTTTGATATGCAGATGGAAAAGGAGAGACAGACAGTGAAGGTACAACTTTGGATCCTGTGCCTGTTGAAGCTTTGCATTTAGTGCCACAAATCAAGCTATATGAATACTAATGCTCATTTATGATGTTACAGAGAAAGAAGACTTTAATAAACTAGGGCTAGGTTCACTGCACTCAGTCATTTGGTTCACTAAACTAAGCGATGCAGTGGTGACAGATAAAAACCTGTCCCACTTGTCAGAATCGAAGATAACAGGACAAGAGGAAGTGCCATCTACTGGAGTCGGGTTCCACTTGTGGATAAATGTGCACACACACACACACACTCACACACATGCACCCAGAAAATTAACATCCCAAGCCTCCCTTGCAACAAAGAGCAGGATGTTCCGGCCAGTCTATTTGGCTGTACTCCTACATACTGCACGTCTAACCTTCCTGACTGTAAGTTCCTTTTATCCATCACTAAAAAGAAGAAAAAAAAACAAACACATGTCTTGCTCTGGGACTGGGAGAGGGAGGCTGTATTGGTTTATCTTTAAAGATTTTCATCTTCAAAACGTTCCTTTTTCCGCTCATTCTGAACACAAAGATGTGAACAGGATTTAAACAAAGTTCAAAAGCGAACATATAATGCTGTGTTATTTCTCTCAGAATGAAAAAAAAAGATCTATAAAACTGAAACATTTATAAATAGCATGTTACGTCATTTAAATATTCTGTATTGAGAATATTGCCCTCAAGAACTGTAATAATGCATACAAAATAAATTGAAAATTTTTTTCTTTTATTAGAAGGTCAGAACTTGATCAAAAAGCCAAGAATTAAAAGGGTATGATTTGAGAAGCTGGGTTAAGTAATCTTAATAATCAATTATTACTACAGGCATCATCTACTAAAATGTTTTTACTTTGTAAGCAGCATGGACGTAAAGCACAGATATGAATAAAATGAAGGAAAAGGAAGAAAATAAAATTAAATCAAGATTAAATTAAATAATTTCTCCACTTCCTGCAGGTGAAACTAAGATATACAGTAACAGCTGATGGTGGAAGGGTTTGAGGAGGAAGCCCTCCCCCACCAAAGGGATCAATGCACATAAATGGAAGAGGTCACAGACCTTTGACATCTCCATTCAGCTGGGGGAGGGGCACAGGCCTTTGTCGGATTGGTTTTAATGTTCCAATTGTCGAGTATGTCACAGAACTTTATACTTACAGTTCATATCCGATTTCCATCCATGCTGTGAACACACCACCGGTATGTTTACGTACTCATGTCTTTCAAGTTAAGTGTTAAGAGTTTTTAGCTCTTCATCAGTTCCACATCCGTTTAAAACTTTTCTCCAGTCTCTTAGTGCAGACCTTATCTGTGCCTCCACTCCCTCCTCTTTCATGCTTGATTTTTTTTTTTTAAATTTTTGACCACCTTCACAATTTCAGGGAAATTATAACAAAACACAGCTCCATACACGAAAGAGTGGTTCCAGTGAACTGTTCAAACTTGTGCCTAACAGACAGTGATTTACAGTCAATGAATCTGTTCTTTCATTATTTTAAACCAGCACGTCTCTGGTGAACAGAGTGTTCTTGGCACTCTTGACCCTCAATAAAAAAAGACAAGTTAAACATTTACAAGCATCTGTGTGGAACACATTAATCTCTGCACATGCTATTCTAAATGAAATGTTTTGTTGGAGATGAACTATGTGGTTGATCTTTGATCTTATAATGACCTTACTCAGTTAATTAGTTAATTATGTCAATTCCAGTCTGGTTTGGCCATCACAACCGTTAACTTAATTCTTTCTCCCTCACATGAAATACAAAGTGCATCTTGCTAAGGAGGCAAAATGTACTGGGCATAAACGTGCTGTTTAATTCTCTGTTCTATGAATATATATATATTTTATAGCAGTGGGATGTAATTAGGGAGTTATCAACAATAGGCTTGACCTTAAAATGGGCTTGTTAACCTTTAAATGCATGTATAATTTATTAAATTGTTACTAGTCATAAAAATACCACAACTTGCTAATGAAGAGAAATGACAGTCCAGATATAAACCTTTCCTTGCAGCTGGTCAGGAGTTAAAATTCTAGTCTAAAATGTAGACATCAAATCACTTATCACCTGCAAAAAACAAATAAATAAATAAATAAACAAACAAATGAAAAACAAAACAAAGAACGCAGTTAAAGGAGCTTTACCCCATTGTCAGCATAATTTTATCCACCCATTTAACTAATTATCAAGCTAATATGCATATGCAACTACATGCATTTATTGTAGCCCTTCCAGAGGTGCCTGTACTATGACCAACTCAAACTTGTTATTAAAAACAGCCAGATGTATTTATATACATGTGGCACAATCAACAGCATGGCTACAGCTGTAGTTACTTATTGTTTTTTTTAAAAATAAAAATGGACTATCTATATAAAATATGATTTACTGTTATTTATTATTTTTTATACGCATAAAGCAGTAATCGTTACCAAGATTCTCCCACAAATTCTGTTTTTAATATATGAAAAAAAAATTATTTACTTTTGATATTTTAGGGAAATTTGCATTTACAAAGTCTATTCAAGGTCTAATAAGTGAGATTTTACTCAGGACAGAGCAATCTTGTACCACGTCTGATCAAAATACTTCTTGCGCTAATAACATTTAGTTGTTGTGATTAAGTTACAGACTTATGTCAACACTAGTGTGCATGAGTAAAAAACAGATCCTGACTCTGCACTTTGATGAATGACCTTTATTTTGAAGACCACCTGTTTTCTAGGTTTTGTCACACTGCAGTCAGAAAAGTGCAAAACAAAAGCATTGATCTCTCTTTTTGGGGATTTTGTCCCTTGTGCCATCTGCACTTGTGATCAGAAAAGCTCACAATCACCGAGAGGTGTCTCTGAAAGGAAGCATCTGTCCACACTGCTGACTGGGCCCCATGGTGTTTTGTGATCTGAATATTATGAATGATCTGTGTGGGTGTTTCAAGTGACACATTTACTTCATTATTCAATCATTAAGAATTTTATGTTTCAGTAGATAATTGACAAGGCAGAAAAAAATATGCTAGATTGGTAATTAGATGGTTTATCATGGCACAGAGCATTAAATTTAAGTGATTACCAATTTGGTTTGTCATAACAGAGTTGTTACCTATCAAATGATCAGGCATTGTTATTTGTTCCCATAAGAAAAAAAAAACCCCGAAGGCCAACTGGGTAAACACAGGGCGAGAGCAGGAAAAGCTGAGTCCTGATGTGCTGTAAAATCCAGCAAGAGAATAATGAGAGAAAATAAATCAATCTGTTACCCTGGTGACTACGGCCTCATGCACAAATGGATGTGTAATAGTTACCTATGGTTGAGCTCTTTAAAGAGAGAAATGTCATGTTGCATTTTTTGGAACACCTCTTCACCTCACAGCAGGCCTCCAATAAAACAAGTGAGAATAAGATGCTGGGCAAAAGCCAGAAAGGGATGAGAGGAGACTGTTATCATAACAAGATAACAAAAATAGCATTAGAGGTTTGCTTGTTGAATAGCTTATCTTTCAAGGGTGATTTGGAAATGAGCCACAATTACTATCTTAACTCTTAATTCTTAAACACAGAGGAAGCATTTTCATGAAAAATATGGGAAAGTGGCATGTGCTTCTAACCAGCACACTTCCACCAGAAAATTTTTGATAACTACTTTTGTGGTGGAGTCACAGTCCATGGTTGAGACATCTCTTGGTTGTTTCTGTAAGATTCTGCTGTTGTGACCTGACAGGGATAAAGAGCTATAACTGTAACATGTACAAGCTACAAACATGGAATTTTTTCAAACTCTCAAACCATGTATTTTGTGATACTTACATAAGCTAATTATTATGTATATTTAACCATATTTCTATGCATTAATTGCAACATTAAAAGATTAAAAATTGAGAGGTGCAGGGTGCATAATAATTGTGCAAAACTAGTGACCTTTTGCAATGAAAGTCAATGGATTTAAAAAAAGAACAATAGGTGATAAGGAAGTTTAAAAAGAGCAATGATTGTGGAAGGCTGTGCAAGGCCATCAAACTAGAAATATTTTGCTCTAAATTCTGCGGATTAGAGAGTGACTACATTTTTAGCCATTAGGTTAAAATGCATCCATGCTATTTTATGTTATAAGATCTGGGTGTTATAGCACAGCATAAAAATATATATATTTTTTATATTATTCACATAAGGGATATGGTGATGCTTGGAGTAATATGAGTCACATTTATCCATCCATATGAAAAAACAGAAACTATTTTCAGAGCAAATCTATCATCACTCTGTTCTGCCTATCTCAATCTCTGTGAAGCAGTCACACCAGAGAAAGCAGCAAACTTTACTAACTCAAGAGATTCCCAAAACAACAGAGACGTCTCTTTCAATGCTGCAGAAAGAAACCTGTCCGAGTACAGGAGCAGTGTCACAGGGCCTTACTTATCTCCTCCCAGATTAAGTCCCGATTGTTTGCCAGGAACAAAGGCAGCCAGTGAGGAAACCAGCCCCCAAAGGGCCAGATGGTCAGCGGTCAGAGGCCCCCTGCCCCCTTCAGCCCTTGCCCTCTGTGACAGGGCTGCGCGTGCTCTCAGAAAGACAGGCCACCCAGTTAATTCACAGTATGCACTATTCATTGAACACATACTCACTGTAATATCTACAGGATGCATTAGGATTTTTATGGTCTTAAATGAAATAATAAAAAATGAAAAGTTGCAGTTTAACATACTAGATTCTGGTTTGCTTCTGATGAACTGGGAGGATGTTGAAATGTGTACACAGTGATTATAAGCTCTAATGACACTTTGGTACAATCTAGAAAAGAAAAAAAAAAGTCTGGTTTGCTCCTTGAAAACTACCAAATACATCTTCTGCTCCTTGTTATCTGATATGACTTTATCTAAAGCTGCTGAGGACAGTTTCAACACCAAGCCTTAGGCAACTGTAGTTTTCAATAGACAAGCACTTAAATTAGTGGCGTGGCTCCAGACATCCTGCTTGACCTGACAATATTAACAAAGATAGATTAACACCAGCAGTAGGCTATCAAAATAGCTTATTTTCCTGATTATTATTTTCATTAGTACATCTTATCTTTATCCTAAAGAACTATTTAATGTAATAAAAAAAGGCTGTTAAATCCATGCACTTACAGGTGACCATCACTGACAGCTACAACATTAGGGAAGGCTTGTTAATTTGCAAACAAATGAAGAACAGGCTTTTTTAAAAAGGCGACATTCTTGCATTCAAACAGGTTTACTGGCACTCCTCAACTGATGCCAAATGGTGTCTCAGTTTAAACGTTCTCCTCAAAAACCCTGCACTGTGAGAAATCACTTTACCTTTTTTACCTTCAAACAAACTTTCAACATCTGTTAAACGTGCGACTTTACAGGCTGCGGTGCGACCATGATGTAGACATTCTTGACATGTGACGTTCAATGGGTGTTTATATGCGAAGACAGGCAAAACAGTCCCATGCAATCTTACCTTATCTGGTCTGAAACGCGCTACGTGGCCATGTCCGTGAAGAATCGGGGCCGTGGGTGAAGTTGCGTCCCTGACTCCAGCGCCACCATCGATGCTGTTTCGGACACAGCTTATGTGATCTGCGCACCGCCACGGAGCTCCCGAGTGACGTCAGGACAGTATTTTACGTAGGCTACCATTTGGTTAAGTTACAGCGGAACTTAAGATCGATTTGAAGGTACAGGAAACACAGCAGGATAGATAGAAAGCATTTGAAGCGAAAAAAAAGAGTTAAATGTTAGCCTGCAAATAAGTGCGACGGGCCAAAATATTACAAAGAAAATAAATAACAAACAGCCAAATGCAAATAAAATTTTCTTTCTGCGAATTTGAACCTCATGGGCTATGCTTGGTTAAATCTTGTGGGCATAACATTGTTTTTATTCAAATAAAAACGTGTACCTTGTTTGAGAGACAGACAGAATAAAGTTCCACTGGCCCCAATGAATTACGCTAACATTGCTTAATTTGTAGAGTAACAAGCAAACGATTACAGAGATTACAGCCGTTCAAGTTCCTGAAAACAAGCGAGTTCCCAGCATACATTGTAAAACACCGCCCTCTGGTGGGTAAAATCAGGAATACTCTTTTTTTACAGATCAGTGTGGTTACAGTTCGCTTATGTTGAAAGGGATTTTTGTGTATCGGCAATTGTTATGGGTTTTCTTTAATTCGAGATCTTTTATAGTAAACAAATACACTGGAGAGGAACAAGTGAAAGAGTACTTGTTTGGCATTAACTGGAGTACAAAGTACATGTATAATCTGAGAACCATTGACGATGCACAGAATCCAATCACACCTTTCTTATAAACAAAATGGGATGAATAAAAAAATGACCTGAATGTTATATTGCAATAGCCATTGCTGTGACATAAAAATGCTTCAGTTAAAGAAGTAGACAAAAGATAATTAGCCTGTTATAATTCATTGGAAAAATATGTTTTCCTACTGAACTATATTTATAAATGACGAGCTCCAACATTCCTTCCAGTTAGTATAACACAATGACAGCAGGATAATATAAATTACTGCTGTCTAGACTCACATTTATTGGTAATTTATTTGTAGAATTTGTTAGCAATTTTGGTTAATTTCATTATGGTTCAGAACTGAGGGGAACAGCTACCCATATTTATATATATTTTAGCACCGAATAGAAATAAATAAATAATTTAATTTTCAACTGAATGGAATACAATATATTATCAGTAAAATTAATCACCTATGAAATTTTGTCCATAGCTAATATCGCTATAGGGAATAAAGTTTAAATATGTTTAGCACAGGAATAGAATAAAAATGGACCAACCCTGAGTCTATTGATTAACTCTGCAAAATGTATCATTAACAAGTTTTATCATTAACCCTTTGCAGTTATTATTATTAATATTGTTTTTGTCTGTGTTATTATTTAGAACTTTTAATGATACATTTATTATGTTAAAAATGTATTCATACAGTAATAATTTTACTAACATAATTTTGTCATTTAAATGGTAAAATGTGATTAGAGTTACCGATAAATATGTTAACAACATATAAAAAAATGCCCTATTGTACCATTACAGGGGCCGAATGAAGCATTATTATTATTATTATTATTATTATTATTATTATTATTATTATTGTTGTTGTTGTTGTTGTAGTAATTAGCGAGTAATATTTAAAATGAAGACATTTCATTTGTTTTTTTTACAAATTATCCCAAATTACATTTTTGTCCAGTACATGAAAAATTATGTTAACATGTCCTGCAGAAGGCCATAGTCCAAAACCTGCAGCTAGTACAATAACTGTATCATCAAAACAATTAGGAGTGAGGAGAAAGGGCCAGTTTAATATAAGACGAAAGTTGATATAATTTTGGGGGTGTATGTGTGTAATGATTTCCTTCTCCTGGCGGATTTTTCATGGGATCTTGTCGTTTACGTTGAAACGTTGGGAACAGCAACGTGTTGCCTGTGAAATCTTTATATGCGCCCTAGCTTAGCGCATGCGCAGTACTTGACATTTTGAAGCAGCTTCTCTGGGGTGTTTGAACAGGAAGGCGGACATGTTGGCCAAGCTGTGTGAGAAAAACGGGCATAGTCTGCGATTGCTTTCCGAAAACGAACACAGATCTAACCAGATTTACATTTATATCCAGTGTGAGAGTTACAACTGTTTGGATGGAAAACAGCCGTCAGTGAATGACAGTACATGGGACGCCGCGGAAGGACTACGGTGAAACGTTATAGAGACTCCGTGTTTAAACTGTTCGAAATTTGGAAGAAGCAGAAGTTTTTTTCCCACCACTTCTACTTTTCAGCTGTCAGATTCATTTGTCGATTCCTGATAGGCCCTGGCACAGCGATGGGAACGGGCCTGGACTAGTCTTCCGACCAACTGCACTTTTCGAGAAGATATTGCAGTTACATTTGAATTGCCTTTTGTGTGGATGCACCAACGTTTTAAGTACTTATCCTCAGTGGCATCCTACGGAGGTTGACTAATCTGCCGCCGCATTTATCTCTGCCACTGAAGTTGTTTGCCACTTGTACTTGGAAAGAAATCATCCGACTCCGAAATGTGGCATGTTCAGTGTAACCTTAAAGTCTTTGTTGTCTGTGAAAACTCGAAGAGAACGATGCATTTTCTCTGAAGTTCGGTGTAAAGTTCACACCAAAAAAGGAACACTTGGCTAGCTAGCTGCCGCTGGCTGCTAAAGCTAGCTAGCCATCCCATTGCCTCGCTTGAGAGCTGTTTTTGTTCATAGCCCAGCGCCGGGACTGAGTTTGACAACAAAATGTCTTCTGGGGAAAGTATGGAGGCCCGATGTGAAAAAATCGATTCCATGTTGACGGACCCAAAGTCAGAAATAAACACGGATTGTCTACTGGTAAGTTTGTAGCTTGTTAGCTTGCCATGTAGCTAACGCAGCTATTTGGGGTCAGTCTACTCCTAGGAGCAGAAATTCATACACTTGAACAAGTTTGATGAGGCGTTCATTAACATATATGAAGTATATGTTTACTGAAGGACACAAATGAGTAGTTTGTCAATGTTTCCCTAGAGTCAAACATTGTATTAACCTTAGGTCTTGGTTGTATTGTGGAACAACAGACTCGTGGGTACAAACGTGTAACCGGCCAATTAAGTTACCTTAACAAGGACCAAAACAGTCACTATAATATTTGTTATTATGTGTTCCCATCGAAATATAATGTAGATTTTTTTCACAATTTTTTGCGACTGTGGCCATTTTGAACTATAATAAAAGTTGTACACTGTCCCAGTTTGGGCAGTTTCTGTCATATTGTCAAGCAATTCTACATTTCTCTTCTTGGTTGTTTGACGCCCCCCCGTTTTGCTTGTTTTAATCTGTTCAGATTTATTGTAACTTTGTGGTGATTTGGAGTCTATATTTTGGCCCTCCAATTTTTATTATTTTTGTCCAATTTTGATCAGGTTTTATCTCCTTGAGTAAATTTGTTTCATGAGCGTTTTGTTTTTGTGCCACATTTTTGGTTTATAGGTCTCTAATTTTGGTTATTTTGCATCTCTACCAAGTGTGTGTGTGTGTGTGTGTGTGTGTGTGTGTGTGTGTATATATATATATATATATGGGCATTTTATATAGCTGAGATTGTTATGTATTTTTTTGGGAAAAGTTCAGGATCCATCTGACTCCTAATTTATTTTTACTTCCCTAAATCAAACTGTAATGAGAGAAATTATAAGCTATGTCAATATTGTTTAGCTATGTTCTGTCAGCATCAACAACAGGTGTCAGAGCATATTACAAGGGATAAAGAAGAACAGTGACAATTAATTTAGACTGGCAGATGGCAGCCGTTGTGTTTGTGACAAAGAAAGACACACCATGTCTAAATATTTACTTCAAATGGTTACTTCCCACCTTCTCTAAAGTGATTTGTGATGCTACAAGGTGTAGTTTAGATCATTAGGAAGTGAGTGATTAGATGTGTTGTTTGGTCTGGATGTGCCTAAACTTCATATGTAGCTTTAGACCATCTTCAAGCCAGTTGTAACCTGTATTTCTCCAGCTTCATCAGTATGGCGTTCATGTTTTAATAGATGACCGCTCATGAACCGACTCTCCTGTCTGAGGGAGAAGGTGGTTGCTGCACGTGCTAAGCCCTCAAGCAACCACTTCATAGATTTGTATTAGAGCAGTTTTTTGGAACTGACTTGGTGTGGAGTGGATGCCAGGGGAATTTTTTTGTTTTTGTCAAGAAGAATATGTCAGCTTCACTGACAGTGACAAGGGTTTTTACAGGGATTTGACTTAAGTTGAACCCATATGTTTGGCATGATTGATCCAAATTTGTTGGGTAAATAAATTAATGTACATGCCCAGAATATCTATGGACTGACAATGACACCTGTGTTTCAGGTTTGCAGGTCTAACTGACTTTTTATTATGTGTTTACTATTTGAGAACAGTAGTTTTATTGTAATTAATTCAGGTAGTTTACATATATGTTCTGTTGGTGTTTCCTGTTAAGTTTTTCGCAATCTTGATGGTATTATATGAACTAACAGACTGATAACTAAGCAAAAGAACATTTGGGAAGGGGGTTTGCCATACCACCCCACCCATATGCTGAAGTTGTTGTTTATGTTGTGAATAAGCTGCTGTGGATGGCTGTCTTTTGAAAAGAAAACATGCTTAGTCTCTATGATGTCCTGTCATGTTGCAGAAATAGGCTATTAAACTCACCTTAAGAGTGCACATGCTCTGCATTTCAACAGCAGAAACCTGTGGAGGCTGTTCCTACTGGCAGGCTCACACAAGGGTGTTGTTCATCTTTTCCCCCCTTCCTGCAATCTCCTCTGATCAATGAATGGGGGCCTTTAGCTGAGGCTCTCTCTACCACCATGGAACTCCACCCACAGCTTAATAAAATTCCATGCTAATCAAATAACCTCTTGTCTTTGACTGGCCTGGAGTCCCCTGTGTGTCCCAAAGCCATTCTGCATGTCTGGAGAGAGTTGAGACCGACCAGGCAAGCAGCTCTGAGGTAGCAGGGTGTGGGCTCTGCTCTCTTCCCATAAACCAAAATTATGTGGACTGAAGAGTAAAGACTCGTGTTTCTCAGGGCTGTGAATCAGGACATTTAACTCATAAACCAGCCAGCATGCTTGACTGTGAGTAATAGGTTCCATCATAATGCACAATTCAAGCCATTTACTGACTACAAAATGTTTCTTTACCTGCCACTGCTCTCTGTTTAAAGTGTAGCACTGCTGGAATTGTACTTTTCCCTGCTGAAGCTTGGTCTGGGTTGTGCTACGATTATAATTGGCCTAAATGTTATCATTCAACTTTGGGTTTGCAGTAACTTTTCTGTTTTCTAACCTTGTTTCTCTTGTCTTGACCTTCTAAATAAATCTTAACTTGGAATGAAGAGTACCTTTATCTGGATGGTCTGACACCACAGCACCACCCTGTCATCATTTTCTGGAGTGTTTTGCAGAAGGGATCTGAGCAGACAGAACAGCTCCAGGGAAGAAGGAAAAGAAAAAAAAAGGGAGAGACCACTGCCATTTATTCTTAAATCAGCATCTTTGAGTATTACTACAAAAAATTTAATTCCTACGCACATCTCATTCTGCTTTACCAGGACAACAAAACTACAGTATTGCAGAGGGCAAAAACAACTGTGAACTGAAAGGGATGACCACAAACTTATCACTCAGGAACTACAGGCAGACATCAAGTGACCATCAAACACAGTGGCAGACTGAGGTGAAGTGTATGGCAAGAACAGCTGGAAACAGGTTCCTACAGGGAGGACTGGAGTCATGCTAAACTCACCTTAATCAGTGAGAAGCAAAGACCTCAGGCTGAAGTTTGGAAAAGACCATATCCTAAGGTCTTACTCCAGTCTTCCACAGGGCAGTAAAAGACTAGAGTAAGGTCATATTCTCTGAGTCCATCTTGCAACTTTGCTCAACACCTAGTGGTTTTATGGTTAGATGGAGACCTGGAGAGGCTTACAAGCCAGAATATCTTGTAGTGACTGTTAATTATAGTGGAGGAACAGTAATGATCAGGGGGTGCTTCAGCAGGGCTGGAATCAGGGAGATGTGTCATTGTGAAGGGTGCATTAATAAAGCCACATACAAGATTATCCTAGAAAAACATTTACTTCCTCATGGTAAGACTGTGCTCCCCAGCGCAGGCAATTACAGCAGGACAATCCTCCTGACCGCACAACCAGGGGAATCAAGGTTTGGATAGAGGATCACCACATCAAAGCCTGTCATGGCCAGCTCAATCTCCAGATCTGAACCCTGTTTTAAAACCTCTGGAATGACATCAAAAGAAAGATGGATGGTCACAGACCATCAAGCAAAGCTGAGCAGTTAGATGTTTTTTTGTAGAAAGAATGTAAGAAAGTTACCCAGCAGTTGTTTTAACATAGGATATATATATATATATACGTCATGTGTTCCCAGCTTTTTAATATTTTATTTAGCAATAGTTATTTCAGAGTTAATCATTACATGTTCAGTCTTATGCAGTTTGGGGGAAGGCGCTGGATGCTAATTGGTCAATGCTACAATACTTGTTTAAACAACATTACGACCTCACTTGTAAAAATGTTAACCAAAAAAAACATGTATTACAAGTACAGTTTCATCTGCTTTATCTGGGTTTTTAAGTGCATATCCCCTCAAGTTTAGTCAAAAAAGAGATGCACTTGAGCAATGCAGTTAATATGCAATATAACACACTAATGTTGAGGCAATTTCTTAGTAGTCATTGGTGCTGAATTGATGGATCATTTGCAGATTTCTGTGCTACACATGCACTCTTCCTACTAAGCTACAGCTGTCATAAAAAAAACCATTATCATTGTTTAAAAAAAACTGTTCTAAGTTATTTTATATAACATGTTGTTGATCTGCCTCATAATCCTATTCCTACATCCCAATTAGAATAATAGCTGGAGCACAGTGAATTCTTACCTTACTCCAGCTGAATACCTGCCTTCGCCTCAGTAACCTTTGCCTTCAGTTGGTGAGCCTAACCCTAAGGTGTTGCCTACTCTAAAAAATGTTATTTCTCTGTGGTTTTAGGTTTACTGATGAATCTGCACAGTTTTAACAGGAGCATAATGAAGCAACACAAGGTTTCGTTACTGTTGACATTTATTTGTGTGTGGCTGTGGTGGCATTGGTTTGATGTGGAGGTAGAAAAGTTTTTACATGGTACATGGTCTACTTTATAAACATACTCTATAACCTGAGCTGTTTAAACTTGATTGAAGCAAAGTACTGGTATAATTAACTTATATGTGCTTCTTCTTTGTTTTGCGATTGCTCTGCAGTATGGAGAGTTACTCTGCAAAGCTCTGCAATGTTGAACATGTAGAGAACTGCAAGTTCAAGTAAAACAAAACATGTTTTTAGCAGGATGAGCTTTGATTCTAAAACAAGGTTTTGTGTTTGATACTTATACATAGATCACTTAATAAAATTAAGCTAAAATAGAATTTTAGAAACTTTATCTAGTTTCCTCAATCAGATGTTTACGCAGATGAGTGCAGCATCTTTATTTGTTGTGAATGGTTCCCATATCACAGCTCACTGCCTTTTGCAAAGATAATACAGCTTAGACACTAAGTGAAACTCACTTTTATGGTTGCAAACGGCCATTATCAATAAACGTTCCTCTTTTGTTAAAAATAAAAAACAGTAGTTAGATAACTAATGTTACCCGTTTGAAAATAGATGATTAAGCTATCTTTTACATGTTTTAGTCAATAAAAAACATTTTAAACAGCTAGATTGGAACTTGATTTAAGAAACATATTTGTGGAAAATGTTATAGCCAACATCTGATCTGCCCCTATTGTTAGAAAGGTTCAGAGTTGTCAGTTGTAAACTGCTCTCCTCAGCTATTCAGTTATGGGAACAACAATTGGCTGAGCTATTTGTAGCTCTGCATTCCCTCAACAGGCTGATTACGTTCAGGAATGCATACTAAAATGATTTAGTTTTTTTTAATAACTGAGCAGGTTTTCCTTTTTTCCATTGAACTTTATTACATTCTTCTTTACTTTTAATCTTTTTTTCTTAAATAGTAAAATCCCAGTTAGGTTGTCTTACTTAAAGGAGCCTCTTGACTATGTCCTGTAAATATGGCTAAACTGTACCAAGTTCATGATTATTTGTTTGGGTGAGATAAAAACAATGCTGAGCAGGAAAGCAGGGTTTTACTTGAGAATGCAAAGCCCTGTCTGTGGAAACACGCAAGTGTGCTTCACTGTTGGACTAAGGCATTTATATTTTGACATAAAAGTATTTGTGGCAGCGATTTCAGCTCACTTGGACCTGATAAGAAAATGGAATACCCCTGTTTAATCACCTCTGGTTTCACTGTCACTCCCATTTATCCAGTAGAGTTGTTAGATATGCAGTCTTCATAGGTAAGTAGAATTGCCTGTCTATAGATATTAAGTACAAGGGGGGTGTGTAAAAGTAGTTTGCACAAAGTGAATAGTTTAAATAACCCAAATGCAAATCTCACTAGTGTCTTTCTTTCACAGTGTACCAACTGAATAAACACACACTTAAGTATTGGTTTCTCTCAGACTGTCTGAGAGGAAGCAGTGAGGAACTGATGTGGTATTTCATGCTTTGAATGGCTTCATTGGTTTGTGTGATCACATTTGTATTTTTTAAGCTCACAGTGGAACTGCCTTTATTTGCATGATGAATTAAATGCCCGTCTGCACAATTGTTCTCGTGGAAAGCATATTGTCTTGACGAAGTAGCAACAAGGAAACGAGAAGTTATGCTCAACTTAGCCATCCACATGCCTTGTGCTAGCATACAGAAAGAGATGATGTGGCCGAGTGTCTCATGGAAATTTTAACTCAGACATAAATGTCTGGAAAAGGGCTTGTGTGTATTTTTCTCCCCGAAAAGTTAAGAAATAGAAGAAATAATTGCCATATGTAATGTCAACCAGGGGCTTAGTGTGTTTTGTACAGCTATTCATTTTTTTTCATTGCCACCACATTTCTTTAATATGGTAATTAGACAGGTTTTCATGTTATCCAGTAATCCCAGGGATGTGCCATCCTCTGGCTGGAGCAACATCAGCAGAAAGAGGATAACAGGGAGCCCTGCAAGCTCTGATTTGTTTTCTTATGTTTTTTTTTTTTTTTTTTTTTTTCCACAAAGAGTGCTACATATTAAAACTGAGTCTAATGACTCCCCTGTTCGGCTTCTGATGCATTCAGTAAATCATATGCATACATTTCTGTCAGATATCTAGTCTAGAATTTAGCTCGATGTGTGAACTTGCATTTTGCTTTGTTTGCAACATTCTTTCTCATTTTTGTGCTTCAAAGTCTTGCGTCCTCCCTGTTTGCCTGAAAAGCAGAGAAACAAACTTGCTACTTTGAAATTTAGGGGCTGCAATATGTGACAGAACTGCTCTATTAAGGATAGGTTAACTTCTGGAAATTCTTTTTTTTACAAAGGAAAAGCTTTGTTGGGGATCCGTCACCACAAGTCTTTATACGTATTAGCCTGGTGTTGAGCTGATTTTAGAATGATCCATGTTAGGATTATTTGCTCTGAGTAAGTTTGGCAGCTAAAACCTAACTGAGGTCAATGTTGGAAGTTGACCCACAACCTTGACAATTAAAGATTAGTCTGCAGAAGTAACTTGATCTTATTTATGGACTGAATGCGATGACCTCTCTGTATACAGGGATTTTAAAACAAGATCAAAGTAATCTGTATCCCTACAGCTCTATACATATATCTCTTTATCTACCTCTACCCATCTATATATAGAGATTAAAAAAAGGTATAAATCTAATGGAGATAGAAAGAAATATTCTTGATTAAAAATAGACTATGTTCTGATTTATCCACAACGTGGACTTGATGTGATAAAAAAATGAGTGAAAAATTGCACAAAAATTGTTGTCCTACATGACAGTTAATATTCTAGACAAAAGAAAGACATATGTTGCTGCTCATTCAAGTGGTGCTTATTTATTAGAGATGCGCCACTCTAATATGAAATCAGTGAAATCACGTTATTGTCATTATTGCTGTTGTTGTTTTTGTGTAAGATTTCATTAGGCTGTAGTAAACCACGCATCACTTCTTAAGAGGGCAACTGAAACAAAATTAATCCAATTTAAATGTTTTCCAAGATAATTTATGAGAAACCTTCTAAATTAAATCGAAGAGAATGTCTGTAGCTGCTTCATAATCTTAATAAAACGAAGGTAGTTATTATTTAGCGGTAACAACCTCTTTTTTAATATTTAAAGTTAAAGAGAATGTGCTGAAAGGGAAGCAGGATGTATGTGAATAATCTGGGAACACTAGATCAGGGGTGGCCAACGTCGGTCCTCGAGAGCCACAATCCTGCAGGTTTTTCATGCATCCCTGCACCGACAAACCTGACTAAAACTAACGAGTCATAGTGCAGATCCTTTTAGGCTGTTGGATCCACTTAATTTGAGTCAGGTTTGTTGGTGCAGGGATGCATGGAAAACCTGCTGGATTGTGGCTCTTGAGGACCGACGTTGGCCACCCCTGCACTAGATAGTCTGACAGGGTTGCAGACAGATTATGGTTTGCTGTATCAGCTCAGAGGGCTCGTTTCTGCTGAGGAAGACTTCTGATGGTAGAAGCTGCCTTTCAGTCTGGTCAGAATGTCTTCATGGAACCGATTTCTGACAATTTTTAGTTAATTTTAAAGAGCCTACAAGCGGTACTGTGCTAGTAGCCAATGTTTAAAATGCTGTACGGTTTTTCGTGGCTTCGCTTTTCTGTGAAATGAATCCATCATGCTCAACAAGCTGCAGCATATGAGCAGAAAACAAAACAAAACAAAAAAACCCAAACTCGAGATTCCCAGGTTTTTCTTCACCTTCTTCATATGAGTCGCATCATTAAGCCGGGTTGCAGTATTTTAGCTAGTGGACTTCTCCAGTATTTTCCTTGACAGATAGACTGATCAGCCAGAATGATGAATTGGAACAACTTTTCTGTTTGTTAATCCCTTCAGTTCTTACATTGTATGTTTACCATTCCTCTGCAATACTTAATTTGCTGCCCTATTTTCTTAGTTGAACAACTTTTTATCTTGGAAATCTTAGCTGTACACGTTTCAAGTTTCTGTCTTGCTTTTTTATGTTTCCAATTTAATGTATTCAAATTAGTGACACGTAGGGCTGGACGATTTGGCCCAAAAATAAAATCTCAGATTTTTTATAACCAAATCCGATTTCCAATTTTAATCGATTTTTTTTCTTTTACAAAACATAAACTTATTAAAAAATTTTATTTATTTATATAAATGAATGCCAGCAAAATAAAGCATATAATGTCATAACTTTTCCACCATATAAATGACTTCATATCTTGCATAGAAATATGCAACACAACTGCATCCGTGATCTCTTTCCATTTGGATCCTTATCATACAGGATCCACTGCAGAAATAATTCCCGCGATGAAAGTTGTCTCCTACCTAGAGTTTGTAGGCTAAAGTTGACTTCTGCATCTCGTAGAGAGCAGCGTTTCTCACTGCAGTTATACGCAAAGCTAAATCCCAGGCATGAGTGAAGGGTCACTTCACTGAAAATGTCAGACAAACACTGTTCTGGTGTGGAGGGAAGGCTAAATCTGCTTCTAACTAACTATGGAAAAAAAAATCCAGATTTTCATAAAAACAAATAGCCAGAAATGGAAAATTTGATTTATCGATTTTATCGATTAATCGCCCACCCCTAGTGACACGCTACATTAGCAAAGGCAGCTCATTCCCCATCACACTTATAAGTGCGGGTGTATGGTAACGCTGCATCTAAACTAGAAACTCAGAGTAAAAACAATCATGTATAATTACATGTATTTATAGGTTCTAATGGACAGATTACACTACTTTGGTAGACTTAAACTTGCATCATACTTAGAATTTGTAAACACTGGACCATGACAGGTCCCTGTGTGTATTGGTGCGTTGGATCGTGGAATTTAGTGCGAAATCCGATCCATGAAGCAAGTACATATCTGAGCCTGATAAGATATTGGATCGGATTGATCACAGCTCTAATATTTATTGTATAAACTATTCATCTATCATCAAATAAATGAATTGGTTTCTTTATTGTTTATGTCGGTGTGATTTTGTGATTTTGCTTTAATTTTCCTTTGCTCTTCTGGTGCTTGACCTAATTTTTGACTTGAACCATCTTAACATGGCTGTCATGCACTGTGACTTTTTTTGTTTTTTCCTTTATTTGTTCTCTTATTGGTACAGCCAGCTCCATATTCACCAGCCCTCCCCCCCCCCTCCACCTTTCCTTTATAGTGTTAAACACTAGTGCTGATTGAAAATAAGCAGCACTAAATGACTCTTTTACTTCAGATTAGCTTTTTCTCCCTCTTCCTTGACTTTTTTGTTGAGAACTTGTTTGGCCACATACCTAAAATAGCTCTCTGACGTGTACAGTCCTGTAAAGGAATGTTACTGTGGCTGTCCAGAGTTTTCTGTGGCAGGAAGTTATGCAAACGTGCAATGCTGCGCACAGAGCCTTGTGATTAGGGTCCTGAAAGACTCAGTTCTTCAGCACTCTTCTTTTTGTGTTGGCTGGTTGGATTCAGTATGGCTAACAAGGTCCATTTTTCTAGTAGTTTATGGTCTGTCTTGTCAGACTTTCTCCTCAGCATTGACCTATGTAGTTTTGTAAGCTGAGACGAGTCTTACTACCGACCTTAAAATCCTCCTGTATTGTTTATTTTTTCCAAGAAACATTTTACACCTCCCATATCTCCTTTTGCCTCTCCCACCTGTCTTTTCCCTGTTTCCACCCATCCTGCAGGGCACTTGGTGTTATGTCTCCTGTGGAGGGGTGTGGCCCCGACCTCCACTGTAGAGCAGAAGCAGCAAAGTTACTTAAGAGGATTCTTTTCTTTGTCTTAGCCGCTGATTCACAGTGTGTCATCACAGCTTTGCTCAGAGATGCAGAAACAAATGTGTTGTCGTTCACAATACCTGAATGACAAGGTTCTTTTTATGATAGTGAATTCCGAGATGATGCACGTTTTGCTGGCAAGGAAAGTTTTTTTGTATTCAAATTGTTCCTGACTGCTGAACTTGAGACTACTTGGGTAAACTAACCTGTGACAGAACCATGTAATGTTCATGTTCAGCATCTGGCTTATGTCTGTTTGAGAGACTGCACAAAACTGTGTTCAAGTGTTTATGTGGCGCTCCAGTCACTCTGGATTATAACAGATTAGATTAAATCATGCCAATGGCACTTTGGCTCCTGAGTAGCCAGAGCAATAATAGCTGTATGCACTGTATGTTTACAGCATTTGTAATTCCAATATTGAACATATTCATGAACACATCATTTAAGATATAATTTTTTTCAAACTTCATAGTCCTTTTCAAGCATGGGCAATGCTCATTTTATTGCTGCACATGTCTGTCTAAACAGCTGCTTTCAGGTTTCAGTAGATTAAGATTCCTTGTGGCTCTATTAAGTGATAATGACAACGGGAGCCCCAGCGCACAGATGGTATTTGCCATTTGGATTGCTCTGTACATAAGCTGAGGTATGATGAAGAAGTTTGTAGAGTCGGGGTTATCTAATAACTACATTTACTGTAAATAATGGTTCATATTAGTCTAATGACATGTTTGTGGGTGATTAATTTTCTAGCAGCGGATGCTAGCAGCTGGATCAAAAAGGTAGCTTTTGAACATTCAGCATAATTTCTTACTGATGATTGACCCAAGATACTGCACCTTATAATAGTTGGCTAGTTTGACTTAAATTTAAAAATCTACTGTGCTGCCATTTACATAATGTTCAGTTACTCTTAAAAGCCAATTTTAAATTATGTCAATTTTAGTTTGCTGACTTGGAATAAAATGTCACAGCTGCAGGTCCTTTTCAGCAGCTGGCTGTTGGCAAAGCTTTCCAGTGTGTGACTCAATAAAAACACGAGAGTATCTGAAGACACACTTAATACAGTTGAAAAACCAGCATTTGAAGAAATGCTACACTTTCATAAACAGAATTAACAAACAGGAAAAACATACTTAAAATCTCCAGCTTGTACAACTAAACGAAGAATGACATGACAACAAACGAAGATTTGAGAGAAACAGACTTTTAATCTGCTTCCACAGACATTTATTTCCGAAGCTTAAAAGGAAAACACATGTTATGTTATGTCTCCAGTCTGTTGTTTTTTTCAGTTCTGTATTTTTCTTGTAACAATAGTCCCCAGATCACCATCATTACTTCATCATGTATGTCCACTGCCATGCTGGGTGTTGTGTTTTCCGGTTGTTGCCATGGTTCTAGTTCTTCGTTTTTCTAGTTGTTATATTTCTTCTTCGTTTTTATTAGATCACATTTGGTCGTGCGAGATTTCTGGCTCAGAAGACTAGATTCTAGATCAGTTGCAGGACAGAATAGTTGTGTGTGTTGTGCTAAAATTATCAGAGCACACCACACACAATTAGATCAAAACTGTTTAATGGCATATTTTATGTCTACGTGTGAGGTCTCTAATAGATAAAAAACAATGTCTTCAGATTTAGGAAATCTTTATGTGTGTACCAACCTTTAGTCATCTTAAGTTATTTAATCTGTTACTTTTATGAGAAATATTTTGACTTGTGTAAAAAAAAAAAAAAAAAAAAAAAAACAACTCAGCTTCTAATCATCCAATCAACCTTGGTTGTCTAAGGTCAACAACCTGTTTCTTGCTTTTAATAATGACTTACTTTTCTGCAAATACATTGTGTCTTTAACTGCTTAATGCTGCAAAACAGGAAAACATTTCTTACTGAAGTGAAACAATTGCATATTGTCTCAAAGGGGTTTTTTTCAACTATATAGCTCAAAAATACCTTTATGGCCAGTAGCAATCTCAAGTACCTTAATAAAACCTTTATGATGTGAAAAACATAAAATTTCTCAATTGCTTTTAAATGTTTTGTTATATAATTTATGCTGTAGTTTCTTATAGAAACAAAATTGAACACTTGAACTTCAAGGTCACTGTAAACATAAGTGTGTGTCTCATAGAAAGACTAAAGTCTGATCCTGTCTGCATTTGACTGCCGAATAGAAAAACATAAAGGCATAATTACCCCCACCCCCACTGTCTGTAATAATGAGATTCAGTTAAATTGATTGAATATCATTATAATAATGGGCAACATTCCTTAAAGTGTTGAGGATCCTTCAGGGAACATGTACATTGGTACTAAAATGTGTTTCTCTGATACTATTTATTAATCCCTATCACTGATTCAAATCCCACTGTAGAAATCTATGTTCAGAGCTCTTCCAGAAAGCCCTGCAGTAGACTCTTTGCTCTTTGCATGTTGTCTGTGATGATGTGAAGATCAGTAAAGACAGTCTAGTTTTGTCTTCCTGCTTGTTAACTCTGTTCTTCTTCCTTCAGGATGGCTTGGATGCTCTGGTATATGACCTCGACTTCCCTGCCCTGAGGAAAAACAAGAGCATTGACAACTTTTTGAATAGATGTAAGTACCAGGCATTACACTTTCCCCTCCTAAGGAGTCCTTTAACATTGATGTCCCATTTGCATTTGCAGACCTATATTACATGTGGGGTTTAAGTCTAGGTTTAGAAAAGAAAGCTGTTTTTGGGTCACTGCCGCTCTGTATGCTGGGACACAATAGGTGTCTGCTGCTTGGTGTCCCCAACAAAGAGGCTTTCATTAATGGCTGGTGACCCATATGATGCATATAAGGTTGGTTTCTTTTTTCTCCCTGTGGCCTCAAACTGTATAACCTCCCATAACTTAAATTTAAACTGAACAAAGATATCAGTCCAGAGCTGATGGTGACAGTAAATGTTTCTCTTTCTTAAACAGATTTAATATACAGTACCAGTCAAAAATGTGCACGTACTTTCCCAATAAATACATTGGGAAAGTACGTCCAAACTTTTGACTGGTAATGTAACTGCTGAATTCTCTGCAATGACATCTCTAAGAAATTGCAGCTATCACATTTAGTGTATCCCAGAACTCTTTCTTACAGAGCTTTTAATGTCCGAGGTTTGGGTAGGGTATAAGTGGTGTAACTTCGGAATTTAATTTCTTAAGTTTCATCTAGTCAACATGTAATTTAACTGAAAAGCCTGTAAGTCAACTACATTGTAAATGCTTACTCCATTTTGTTGAATACACTTGATCCTGAAGTCTGCTAAGATTTGTAGTAACATGCAATGTTGATAAAAAAATGATGGGTTTTATGGAGAAGTGACTGGTCTGCAGCATGCACTACACATACATGTCAGGTTTAAGTGATTTTATGTGTTTGAATATAAACCAAAGCTACTGAAAACCCCAAGGCAAAAAACTGTCATTACACATAATCTCAATTACCCTTGGTCAAGTCTTTTTGTGTAAAGCAGTGATGGGTATAGACCAGTGGACTAGATATCTACTGAGACCCTGGTTCTTGGTATAGCATGAGTTGCCTGAAGGGCTCTTTACTTTGATTTCTTCTGATGCATTGTGCTTCACACCACAGTCAACTCAACCAATGGTTCCACTGTTTATGCAGGGGCCTACCAAAATATTCCCTCATGCACAAGCAAGTAAATATATTTACAAAGTATTATTTTCAACAGACAGATCCATTTGCGAATTTCTAAACATTAATATTTCTTAATTATTGTTTTGAGATAATGATCACTCTTGGAATTAAAATGTTTTAATCACAGATGTATCCTAACAGTTTAGGACTTGTGTTTATTTTTAGATTATTTGAACTTAGATACCCCACACCCTGCTTTTCCGTGCCAGTTGCAGCCCATGTGAATTGAAAATTATCCCCCTAGTATAGCATGACCAAATTTGGCTGAATAGTGGATACTATCTCCCTTAGGGGAGCTAGAATTATTACATTGGGGAGAGGCCAATTCTCAGCAAGCAACAAACTTTCCTTAAACACTGTCAGCTTTTTCTGGTATGTTTGCCAACAGTCTTGTTTCTGTTCAAATTGGAGACAAACATGACTCTCAAAGGATATAAGATCATTAAAGAGGATAGCTCACTGTATTAGCTGAGCGGCTGTTACTTGAGGCCTAAGTGCATAAAGCTTAATTTGAGTCAGTTCAGGTTGTGTAAAATATTTATTAATTTTCTTTTTTTTTTGTATGTTTTTTCCAGACAAAGAAACCATTAGTAAAATTCGTGATTTACGGATGAAAGCGGAGGACTATGAGGTGGTTAAAGTTATTGGAAGGGGTGCATTTGGAGAGGTTCAGTTGGTAAGATTGAGTTTTGCATTTCATACGTATGCATTCACTTGAGGTTGCAAACAGTACATACATCTGACTTGATTATTGCCGCATCTTTTTCAGGTAAGACACAGAGCCACAAGCAAAGTATATGCCATGAAGCTGCTGAGCAAGTTTGAGATGATCAAGAGGTCTGACTCTGCTTTCTTCTGGGAAGAGAGGGACATCATGGCTTTTGCCAACAGTGCATGGGTGGTGCAGGTAGGATTTGGTGATGAAACGCCTAAAACTAAGGCCGCTCTTAATTTAAAAAATTTCATTTTTGACCAACAGCTACAGTTTACAGCAAATAAGAGTTGACTATTTGTCTTTACTTTCATAATATATATATTCAGTTCAATTCCCCATCTCTTTCTCTCTATAATGAACACACATACCTAGGGTGCATCTGCTTCTCCCCTCCTAGGCCTTATCCACATGGGGCAGGTTTTGGTTCTGCTACATTTGTTTATCGTATGGATGTTTTGTCAACACAGAAGGGGGGAATAGTTCTGCAAACTCCACCCTTTTGCTTTGCATGTGTACAACCTAATGCATTTTTTTATGACTCAGTGACACAGTCGCCTCAGAGCCCTTTCACAACACTTACTGTCAATGTTCACACAAGTGCTGTATTGTACGCTGTATTTCAGTAAAGGAAAAAAAAAATCTAAGAATGGCAGACCAAACAATGAGTAACCTTCAGAAAGTGAAGAACGATTATCGCGACAGAAAAAAAGACTTCAGTCAAAGTGGAGCTGGACATGGTGTTGCATGTCCTTTTGAGCTGTGTTGTCATGCTGCCTGGCAAATGATTAAAATTTTGGTAGGCAATTTTTGTAAGCTTTTACTGACATCCTAACATCTTGTGAAATTCACTCAATCATCTCAGTATAGCCTGTCTATTTTTGGGAAACTGTAGGTTATAATGCAGCCTAAAAGACTTAACCACCAACTTTTTTGGATCAGAGCGCCAAGCCATCGATGTTTACTTGTGTGGAATAAAGTCTTCCCGCTATGGTTCTGAATAAATTGGTGTGAAAGCAGGCTGGTTCACCAGAGACTACAGACATTCTAAGAGGTGCAGACCTCCCTCTTTATCCTCTTTCCATTTGTCTGTGTATTTCTGTGGTAGCGTTGCAGCAACGCTTACAGGCCTGGCATTGATACTACAGTGTTTTCACAAGAATTGTGTAGATGCAACCCTTTTTGGGAAAGCTTCCATCTGTACAAAAAACTTTTTTTAAGAACTAAATTGTTTTGTGTCTGTGTGGATATGGAATTAATGTACACACATCAGATCAATACACAATCCTGTTCAGAAGAAAATCTTCTTGGATCAAACTGTAGTCAGCTAGATTTCAGCTATTTTTTTTAGATTTTTGCATTTATGAATTTTTCAAACATTTAAAGGTTTTTTACTGTCTGTGTTAGTCAGCCCCTCTCAGCTCCTCTTTGCACTGCTTCCAGCTCAGAGTGGGAGACTTGGTATGAGTGCCTTGGTGCAATCTGAATATGCTCCAAATTCAGCTGCAGTTATTTTGACCAAACAGATTTGCTGGCTGACTGCTCCACTGAAATCTGTTAAGAATTCTTGGTAAATTTAACAAAGAACAACATAGCAGCTGACAAAGACACGGATGTGAGTGAGAAAGAGGAAAATTAATATTTTCTGTTGCTTCTAATATGTTACTAGGTGAAAATATGATTATAGACACCATATTTCTAGAAAACAAATGAATGGACCTATTCAGATTTTTCTTACTATGGTTTTCACTTCAGCTGAGTCTTAATGGACTGTTTGGTGGCACCCCTTCCGAAAATGCATTTAATTGTATAATGTGCCCTACAACACACATGCTACACATAGGCATAACAAACCTAATGCATGAGAATGAAGTTAATTGGTTTGCTCACTTTTTAAATGTGATTCCCCTTTATATTTATTTATCCATTATTTTGATCTCTTTTTGTGTTCCTCAGCTCTTTTTTGCATTTCAAGATGACCGCTACCTCTACATGGTGATGGAATACATGCCTGGTGGCGACTTGGTTAACTTAATGAGCAACTATGACGTCCCAGAGAAGTGGGCCCGCTTTTACACCGCTGAGGTGGTGCTAGCTCTGGATGGAATCCACTCCATGGGCTTCATTCACAGGTGACAGTCAACATCTCTCTTTTCTTTTCTCTCTCTCTCTCTTTCCTAAGAGCCTTTTGATTTCCAGACTGGTTGCAGTGATTGTCTACAAAAACAACCACAAAAAACCCTAACCTTATTTCTCAAATTCATTAAAACATAAATTTAGTTCTTTTAAAATCTGACTGATTGCTGCAGCTGGGTGCAGTATTTTCAAAATCTCTGATATGGAGTTTTCCTCTTCTCACTTCTGTTACAACAAACAATACATGCTTTTCATGCTTTCGATTGTTGCAGATATGCTTTTGTTTATCAGCTTTCCAAATGATGTGTGATTCACTGGCATGTGCGATGTGTTTGTACTGACATCATCACGCTTTTGTGTCAACAGGGATGTAAAGCCTGATAACATGTTGCTAGACAAGGTTGGTCACTTAAAACTTGCAGACTTTGGAACCTGCATGAAAATGAACAAGGTATGACAATATTATCATCATCTGTCAATATCACAATCACACTACATGGATAACAAAATTTTTTAATTTAATGTAACGTGATGAGTTAGAAAATGCTTTTCCCCTTCAGGATGGTATGGTACGATGTGACACAGCAGTGGGAACTCCAGATTACATTTCACCAGAGGTACTAAAATCCCAAGGAGGAGACGGCTATTACGGCAGAGAGTGTGATTGGTGGTCAGTAGGAGTGTTTCTGTATGAAATGCTTGTTGGTGAGTGATGATAAAGTAATTCTTGAAAAATATTTTTTTTTTATTCACAATCATTCAGGTGAACGTGTAATTTATGAGTGGTTCTTTTTACTTTTTTGTCCTGTGCACAGGCGATACTCCTTTTTATGCAGACTCATTGGTGGGGACCTACAGCAAAATTATGAACCACAAAAATGCCCTGACCTTCCCCGATGACAGCGACATCTCAAATGATGCAAAAAATCTCATCTGTGCTTTTTTGACTGACAGGTTAGATTGTGAGAAATTGTGTTATGGCATTTAATTGTGCCCAGATGCATTTGACCCTCTGTAGAAAGATACCTGGTGACACATAAACTCTAATGCAGCACTGGAAAGAAGAACATTACCTAAGATTATAAACATTCAAACTGTTTTTGTCCTTTTGGTTCCTACAGGGACGTTCGACTTGGCCGTAATGGTGTAGATGAAATCAAGAGGCATCCTTTCTTCAAGAATGACCAGTGGACATGGGAAAATATCCGAGAGAGTAAGTCATTTTTCACAGTTGTTTTCACAATGTGGCAGTTTGAGCCACTGCTCTTTCAATCATGTAGCCAGCGATCATGTTTTCCATTTGACCTACTGCAGACAGTTGCAGGAAATTCTTGTAGACGAGCCATTCATTCAGTATCCTTTCCAAGACTAAACGTGATTCCTGCTCGGAGTAATAATTGGCAGCACAGCATTTTTGAGGCCAGCAGTGGGGAAGCAGTTCAACGCAAATGTTAATGCACTGGGATTGACACTGTGGCAGAGAGTGACTGGAAATGTGGGGCTAAATCCAGTAGCTACGGTCAGTTTTTTAGTGGCTTTATGTTTAATACTTTACTAGGCTGAAGTCAGCACTTCAGTGTTGTCCACCCCTTTCGTTTCAGTGGCTAACCAGCTCTGCCAGCCAACAGCTTGTAAAAGAGGTTACAAAATAGATCAGTTCTCCTGAAAGAAAAGCTGTCTGCAGAAACTGTGGTACTTATTTTTGTTTCTCTTATATATCTGGAGGTCATCTCCATCTTCACTAAAAATGAAGCCTAAGAAAATAATCCAAAATATTATGATTAAAGTTAACTGACCATATCAATTAGACATATTTGCATTTAGCATCAGTCATAGTTTTTTTTTATCTAGAGAGTATTATAGTACTTCGTTCCTGTTGCTTTTGTATTTGCTTAGAATGTTGTGATACCAGATATTTAGCATCAACACCATTGAAATTCTTCAATTCCCGATAATAAAATGTGATACCACAGTCTTTTAACTAACTAAGCTAGAAAAACCTGCTACACACACACACACCCTTTGACACTATATGCCATGACAGCAGCTGCTAATGTCCCTATCATAAGCTATCACTGTAACAGCCTATAAAACATGTCTTATGAGACCCACCCTTGTGAGTGCTGTGTGGTGTTGCTACAACAAATTATTGACTATCACTTTTGTCTAATTTCCTGATCATCTGACTTTAAAGTATCTCCACGTATGACTTCTTCTTCTTACCACCCACATATATTTCTACTATTCTATATTCTATTATCTCTTGAAACAACTGGATTTGTGGTACTTATAAACAGTAGCATTAAATCTTTAGAATTTTGCACACTGTTGACAATGAATTATTGGTTCTGATGTCTTCCTTAGTGTTAAACTAATGTAAACAAAACTTGGATTAGGTCCAGAGAAGCTAAAATATATTTGTAGCACCTATAGTGAAGACTCGTCAAGATTGTTAAAGGTCTATTTTGAAACCGAAGTGAATTTTTTCTTTTACAGGACTTATTGTTATGGGTGGGGAAAAGTATTTTTTTAGATGCATAAATCTTACCAGTACCCTCTACATAGCATGTGGAAGTACTTTGGCTTCTATGGATGACTTTGTTTGCTCAGAAAGTCCAGTTTTTTAGTGAGGTGTGAATGTGCAGACAGCTTTGGTACGAGAGAAATGTCTCATGGTCAAACGTGGACGAATCCAGTAAAAGTTCTGATAAAAATGTGGTCTAACTGTAGAGTTCTAGGATTTGATGCAGCTCCATGTTTTGGAAACATGGAAACAGAAGTTGTCCTACATTAATAAGAAGATGAACATATTTTCTTATGTTTTTTGTCATGACAAATATGAGAAACCATGTTGCATGTTAGTAAAGTAGTTACATGGGTAAATAAAGATGCTTCAACAATTGTTTTATAATCACATTGTGACCATCAGAATCATAACAGAATCATGATGAACCTAATGATTCCCACTCCTACTTAACATGCAGCAAATTGATGCTGTACGTAAAGAGTGCTTTGTGAATCTTTTTTATCTCATCTTTGCATCAATTGCAGCCGCTGCTCCTGTAGTGCCTGAACTGAGCAGTGACATTGACACCAGTAACTTTGACGACATTGAGGAGGATCGGGGAGAGGAAGAGACCTTTCCCATACCAAAGGCCTTTGTGGGAAACCAACTCCCCTTTGTTGGCTTCACATATTACAGCAATCAACAGTAAGTGTGTCAGATTTTAGACTGAAATAATTACACTCACTGTTAAGAGTTGTTGTTTCTGATTCCTTGCAACACTCAGACATATCTGTTACAAATACATTGTGGACGTTGAGTAATTCATTTGAAAGGAACCATCACAGACATATTGTTCCAACTCCCCACTTAATCTCCACAAGTTCTTGTTATTTATACTTTTTAGATGAATATTTGCTGTTAACTGAAGAAATAGTGAAAGCAGTTAGTTAGCTAAATACATTTTAACTTAAGTATCTCTATAATAAAACACTCTTTTTTTTTTTCCAGTCTTTTGCGCATTTCTCCTGCAACAAAGACGAGCGATAAACGTGGTTCTTCTACAAAAGAAGACAAGAGTCATGTAAGTAGAAGTGTGCTCTTACAAAGAAAGCCTATGGGATGTAAAATATTTGCTATTATCTCATCTCTTAAATTCAAATGGCATGTTTCTGTCCAGCTGGAGAACCTGCAGAAACAAATCTACCAACTAGAGGAGCAGCTCCACAGGGAAATGCAACTTAAAGATGAGTTGGAACAGAAATGCAGGTGTGCAGTAAATCATTTATTCTGCTTTTGTCTTCCTGCCAAAGACAAAATGCTCAACAGATTTATAGATTTATCTGTAGTTTAGTTAAAAATGAGGCTTCAGCCCTGCAGTGATGTATGAAAATGGGTTGAATTTAGTGGGAATATATTTGTTTGCTATTTAAAGTGCTTCAAGTGTTTCCAATTGAGTTCTTTTTTTTCTTTTGTAAAGTGATAAAGACCCATAGAAATGTTATTTTGACATGTTCCCTTTGTCAGCTGGTTATGTGTGGCTGTTTAGTAATAGGAACACCAAACTATTACATAAAGAATTTTTCAAGATTTTTTTTTACTTCAGCTTTTCTGGTGAGAAAAATATGAAGATAAAAATGTTCTGTGTTTTTGTTTTTCCTAGGGCATCAAATACCAAGATTGAGAAGATCATGAAAGAACTGGATGAAGAGGTCTGTCTTTTCTCTCAGCATTTAACTTCAAGACAAGTCTAAATTCACAGTGGTGTCTCATGTGATTACCATTCTGTCCTTTAGAAATAACCACAGTGGAATAATAATAATAATAATAATAATAATAATAATAATAATAATAATAATAGATGCACCGATATGAACATTTTGGATGATATTCAATATTAATATTCTTACATTTGATTTTTCAAGTATCACATACTACTTTTCAAGTATCTTCTTTCAACACCATGATAAGCAACCACACAGCTGACATTGCTTCTCAGTTAAACACCCCATAATGCTGTGCACCCCTCCACCTTCTGACACACATACAGCCGGAAATAAATATTGGCTGTTATTATTGGCCCAGTTTTACTTACTGATACAATTTACAAATTGTCTGCTGATACAAATTCAAATACTGATATATCGTGCATCCCTTATAATGATAATAGTAATAATTAATAAATAATAATAATATGGTCCTGTGAGATGTTTAGAATGAGCAACAAATTTGGATATCTTTCTGCTGATTACTTTTGGTTTAATGAAGTTTGGGTTTCCTTCACATCACAGCTGCTCTGTTGTTTATTGCCACAGGCAAACTTGAGGAAGAGTTCAGAAGCCAGCATGTCTCTGCTGGAGAAGGATAAAATTATGCTGCAGCACAGATTCGCTGAGTTCCAAAGAAAAGCTGCCCAAGAGGCAGAGAAGAGACGCAATTTAGAAAATGAGGGTAAGGATAATTAAGTGGCTAACATTTAAATAAAAACATAAACATCCCTATGACTGACCGAGGGATTTACTACTAATGTAAGGATTAAAAAGTATTGAATTGTGAATTTTATATGTATGAAGTATGTATTTTTAGATAAACTTGATTGGACTTGAAGCTTAAAAGAGGCCTTTTTTAATGAACATTTTGTTTTTTCCTAGTGTCAACATTGAAAGAGCAGCTTGAAAATATGAAGAAGATCAATCAGAACTCACAGGCCTCCAATGACAAAATTGCCCAGCTGCAGAATCAGGTAAAATACTATTGTAGAAGTGCACACGCATACAAATGCTGGACTAGTCAAGGACTTTGTTTTTGTTGACAGCTGCAAGAGGCTAACGACCTGCTGCGCGCTGAGTCGGACACTGCAGCAAGACTGAGGAAGAGCCACACAGAGATGTCAAAGTCAATGAGCCAGCTGGAGAGTTTGAACCGCGAGTTGCAGGAGAGGAGCCGCTCAGCAGATGGAGAGAAGGCGCAGCTGGAGAAGGAGCTCCTGGTTCTTCAGAGCACCCTGGACTCGGAACGAAGGAACTACAGTCAGGGCTCAGAGGAGATCAGGGAACTGCAAGGTGACCTATTGACACTCATTCAGATCTTTAACTTAAAAAAGCATCACTTATTCCATGATTCTGTCTTTATGTTTCACTCTCAGCGAGATTAGCTGGACTGCAAGAAGACAACAAAAACTTGAAGCTCAACCTCTCTAAGATGGAGGCAGAACGCAAGCAGGCCCAGGAAAGGAGCAATAACCTGGAGAAGGTACACACAAGAAACACTAGTAGAAGCAATAGTGTTAAGATTAGGAACTCCTGTTTAATTTTTGCTCTTTCTAATTATTACTGGTTGTTTCCTGCTCCCCATAGGAAAAAAACAACCTGGAGATAGATCTGAACTACAAGCTGAAGACCTTGCAGCAGCGTCTGGAGCAGGAACAGACTGAGCACAGGGTGACTCGGGCACAGCTCACTGACAAATACGAGTCTATTGAAGAAGCCAAATCTGCTGCCATGAATGGTATGCCAGTCCCATGTCAGAGCATGCCCTCTAGGCTGTTTCCTTGCTTCTTTTTCCTTTTGGAATTTCTATTTTATATATTTTTTCAAGTCACACATGCTTACCCTTTTTATTACCTCTCCACATGTATTTTGTGGAACTACTTTCTCACTCCATCAACCTCTTTTAGCCACATCATTCTTTTCTATCATGTGATCAGAAACCACCTACAGGTGGTGGTTTGGTAGAGGAATCCAGTGAGCATGTCAGGACATTGCCTTTATGCATATTAAAGCTGGACTGTAAACGTTTTATTTTTCCCCCTTCTTATATAATAATAACCTTTACACCCTTTTTATTGCTCAGATTTTAATTTGTTTTTGTATGTATATTTATTTTCATTTATTTATTTCTTTATTTAATGGAAGACTTTTCGGTCTTCAGATTATAAAACATTCAAACTCATGTCGTTTACTTGACATATGTATTCCACTGGTCATCGTTATTGCTTCCGAAAATGTTATAAAGTTGGTGATAGTTGATGGGTTGAGTGTTCATTTACAATGACCCCTAGATCCAAAGTGATTTCTGTACCAATATTCTCAAATTAGGTTCTTAGTTTTTCCTTACTGTCTGTATTTGGCTGTAAAAGACTGACTTAACAGTGTCTCTGTCTCTGTCCTGCTCCAGCTGTTCAGCTGAAGATGTCAGAGGAGAATGGAGCGAGGATGAGAGCAGAGAGTCGGGTTGTGGAGGTAGAGAAGCAGTGCTCCATGCTAGAGTTTGACCTTAAGCAGTCTGTGCAAAAAATGGAGCAGCTGATGAAACAAAAGGAAAGGCTGGAAGATGAGGTTAGTAAATGGTTTGGGTCACATGCTGCTTTCAGACATGGTATTTTCTTTTGGACAGTATTTAGAACTGCTCTTTTTTTCTCTTTTGTATTATTATTGGTTTATATATATGTAAATATGGATGAGTGTGTATTTTATTTTGGTTCTATGTAAACTGTATACTATATACCACTTTCTGCAACTCCAAATTTCCCTAATGAGGGATAAATGAAGATCAATCTAATCTAATCTATCGTCTTTTACACTTAATGGTGCCTACAATTCTTTAATTCTTCTATATTTATTTCCCAGGTGAAAAATGTACAGATACAGCTGGAACAAGAGTCAAGCAAGCGTGTCCTGGTTCAGAATGACCTGAAGATTCGCATGCAGGAGGTCGATCGTCTGAGGTGTTCAGAGAAGCAGCTGAAGCAGGAGATCAACACTTCACTAGAGACTAAACGCTCACTGGAGTTCCAGCTGGCACAGCTGACCAAGTAGGTTTCTGAAGCAGAATTATTCTTACTGACAATTAGATTTCTTGGTTTTCAAATATCAGTGAAATTACTTGAGACATTTTGATTGGAATAAGATAAACCTAATGAGCTTTTGACATTATAGATAATAAATTATGTAATATAATTACAAAGAAAATAAATTTGACAGCCGCTCTGGAACTTTGTTTTGCCCTGCAAAAAGCTGGCAGTAGCTCCAGGAGCTCTTATTTTCTGTTGTTGCAGCACTGGGCAGTAATTCCCTTTGGAAGTCAAGTTGTAAATTGCACTGAAATAGCCTGTTATTTTCAAATAAGTACTATTATTCCAGCTTAAAACCTGACTGTGCCAAAGCTGTTTTGCTGCTGTGTTTATGCTATGAGATTAAGTTTTCCTCTGAGTCCCGCTCTAGTCACTCTTGCTAATCTGTTGGCCAGCTCACTCCACTGCATGAGCTTATTTAGATGTGGGGATTTTTATTTTATGTGAAAAGGTCTTTGGAAAGTTTTTGAAAGTGTTGAATATTTCTTACTTTCTCAATTTAAGGAATAAATAAAATTGTAATGCGGATCTTATTTGGTTAATTTGTTAACAGACAATATAGAGGCAACGAGGGACAGATGAGGGAACTTCAGGACCAGCTTGAGGCCGAACAGTATTTTTCTGTAAGTATAGGTTACAGTATATCGGTGTCTCTTCTCTGAAAACCGCCAGCTGAACAATCTTTTTCTTCCCACAGACACTTTACAAAACTCAGGTCAAGGAACTAAAAGAGGAGATTGAGGAAAGGAACCGGCAGGTACAAGAGGCACATAAGAAGGTGCAAGATTTGTGCAATGAAAGGTAAGTAATGGAATTCCCTTTTATGTATATTTTACCTTTTGTCACTTATTTATACACCTATGTGTTTGTTTGTTTGCTTACTTAGGTTTTTTTGGTTGAGGGCTTAGGGCTAACTCTATCACACCATTTACCTTTAATACAGGGACTCCCTGTCTGCCCAGCTGGATCTGACTGTAACTAAGGCTGAGTCAGAGCAGCTTGCTCGGGCACTTCAGGAGGAGCAGTACTTTGAGCTCAGCCAGGAGAACAAGAAAGCAGCAGCCAGACATAAGCAGGATGTTGGGGAAAAGGAAGCTACCATTGCACGGGTGAGCAAAACCTAAAATGTCATTTTAAAGATGATTCACTATAATCACCACAGCTGAATTAACTGAGTCAGGAAAATGTTTATTTTGAAATTTCTCTGCAGCTCGAGGAATCCAATAAAACTTTAACCAAAGATGTTGAGAACCTCAGCAAAGAGAAAGCAGAGTTAGATGAGAAGCTCCGAGTTCAAGAGGAAGGTACTGTAATGCTGATCTTTTATCTCTGTTATATTGTAATTATCTTGTCACACAAACTGAATCCTTTTTTTTCCCCTTTCTTTCAGAATATGTAGCACAGAAGGAAGAGATTACAAATGCATTAAAGGCCAACTATGAAAAGAACCTCAGCACTGAGCGCACACTAAAAACTCAGGTGAAGATTTTATACTTGAGAGAAGTAGAATGCTGGGTAGAATGTTGGCTGATACAACTATTATGTTTACCTCAATCCTTCAGGCGGTGAACAAACTGGCAGAGGTTATGAATCGAAAAGATATGAAGCTCGACCAGAAGAAGAAAGGCAGCGCAGCAGACCTCCGGAAGAAGGAGAAAGAGAACCGCAAACTCCAGCTGGAGCTTAATCAGGAGAAAGAGAAGTTGACCCACATTGCCATTAAATATCAGAAGGAGCTCAGTGAGATGCAAGCAGTAGGTTAACATCTGAAAGTACGGTCCAGCTTGACTATGTAGAGTATTAGGCTTTAATTTAAATCTCTTATCCTTCCTACCAACAGCAACTGGCAGAGGAATGCACGTATCGCACCGAGTTACAGATGCAGCTGGACAGCAAAGAAAGTGACATCGAGCAGCTTCGGGAGAAGCTAAGTGATTTGCAACAGCGCATGGAAAACTCGAGTGTCATCAGCTTGCAGACGGATGAGATGGACTGCAACATTGCAGGTATGAACTCGCCTGCGTGTCACTTAACAGGGCTGCTGCTACAATTCAAAGCAATAATCTCTTGAAGTAAATGATCCCTCTTATGGTTTTGTAAAAAAAAAAAGTGTCTCTTTTAGTGATGTGCTGTAGGTTATTATCATTACAGAGTTTAATCAGCATCCTTATTGGTTTAGGTTTCATGCTGACACAACTCTTAAAGAATGACTTTGCAGTTTTCTTCATAAAACGTACTGTACATTTTGAGAGACAAGCAGTATTGGTTTATGATAGTCTTTCCTCCTGATGAAATCAATACGTTAGCACTGTGTATTAGTTAAATTAAATGCTTGTTTAATTTAATCGACCCTGTTATGTTTTCCACATTGTCAAAAGCCAGTATTGAATTAATGTTAAGCTCTTGTTCTCACCTGCAGGATCGTTCTCGTAAACAAGCTGTTAGTTGAATATAAATATTCTTTGTTTTAAGTGTGTTTCCATATATGTCAATCTCTGTGGTTAAATACATCTCTCTTATTTCCCTCATGTCCAGTTGGTCCTCGTTGCTCTTATCTTTGTAACTTCCATTCCTTTTCCTCTGTGAGTAACTCAGTGGACAAGTTCTCCTTGCCCGTCCTGTGCTGCAGCTGTTGTGTGTTTCGCCTTGTTTTTCCCTGATTTTCTTAAGTATTCTTTTGCCAGACGAGCTGTATATGTTGGGAGAATTTTATTTCCTTTTTACCACAACACTTTTGAAAGAAGCCTGGCAGAGTGGGGAGAAAATGACCTCTTAAAAATTGACTATACGGTCTTAAAATAAATGACTAACATAATCACCGAAGCACGGAATTTACCAAAAGTCATGAGGCCAACCCCAACTAAATTAGAGCAGTTTACTGACAACACTGTGTGAGGCTGACCACGTCACTCTCAGCACCTTTCAAACGTGTCCTGAGACTGAAAATTTAATTGTTAGCACTGTGCTCTTCAAACACATACCACTTGTTGTCTTTGTCAGCATGTTCACTAGAAGCACTACTCAACACGAAGACCTCTGTCACACTGCCACGTGTAATAGATTAGCCCCTTTTAGTTCACTGATCCTGTGAAGCTTGTGCTTCAGCTGCATGCACTCGCCTTTATGATTTTAACTCCAAATGATGTGGAAAATGTAATCTGCAATGCACCTGTTTGGTTCTGAAAAAGGAGTATGTGGTGAAACTTACTCTTAACATGCTGTAAGGAGGAGTTAGCCCTGCCTAATATTCTCCACCTGCATGGGTTACCTACTGTACAGTTATCTGCTGTCACCTCTTCTGGTTTGGTTGCCTTAAAACCTTTAGACCTCCCTGATGAGTTCATCTTGCGTTAAAAGTAACAATTTAACTTATAACTTTTGTTTATCCCCATTTCAGTTTGGATTTAATCGCAGCATGGCCTGATTTTCTGTGTATTTAATTCACAGCACAGTTACTATTTTTTCTTTTTTCTTTTTTTTTTTTTGCACCTGTGCTGCTTTTCAGAATCCAGATTGGAGGGTTGGCTGTCCATTCCTAATCGTGGTAATATCAAGCGACATGGATGGAAGAAGCAGGTATGCTGCATATTTCCACCGCTCACCTGCTTTTGGTTAAATTTTTTATATGCTGACACAGCAAATGCTGCCAAGCCCTTGAGGGCTATATCAGGCTTTCTCTTATTGTCTTTTCAATATTTGCAGTATGTGGTGGTGAGCAGTAAGAAGATTCTGTTCTACAATGATGAGCAGGATAAGGAACAGTCTAACCCTTCGATGGTACTAGATATCGAGTAAGTCCTTGGTTTTTTCTACTACTGCTACTACTATACTACTGCTTCCTTTTGGCCTGTTACAGATATCCTGAGCAAAAGCAAACTGTAGCAAAGCCAGGGATGATGTAGGGGTTGAAATCTGGCAGAGCTTAAAATTGGGATTCTTCAGTTTCTAATTTCATATTTTCTTTTGCAGCAAACTATTCCATGTGAGACCAGTCACACAAGGAGACGTGTACCGAGCTGAGACAGATGAGATTCCAAGGATATTTCAGGTGAGAGGCCCCTCTCGGTTCTGGAGTTTTATCTTGATTTTCATTTAGCTTCGACTGAATTTATGATGGACCCTTACTTTCAGATTTTGTATGCCAATGAGGGAGAGTTCAGAAAAGAGGTAGACATGGAGACGGTCCCTCAGGGCGACAAGACCAACTGTCTCCCACATAAAGGCCATGAGTTCATTCCCACACTGTATCACTTCCCTTCCAACTGTGAGGCCTGCTCCAAGCCTCTGTGGCACGTCTTCAAACCACCTCCGGCCCTTGAATGTCGCCGCTGCCATGTGAAGTGCCACAAGGACCATCTCGACAAAAAGGAGGATGTCATTTCTCCTTGCAAAGGTAAGGTACTCCCTCTTATGATGGCTGGTGCTTTACTCGGTTCAGAAGTGATTTAGCTAAAATTAGTTTGATTTTCCACAGCAGTC
Organism: Melanotaenia boesemani; assembly: GCF_017639745.1. Taxonomy (NCBI): domain Eukaryota; kingdom Metazoa; phylum Chordata; class Actinopteri; order Atheriniformes; family Melanotaeniidae; genus Melanotaenia; species Melanotaenia boesemani. Next base: position 21,416,374 of record NC_055689.1, on the reverse strand, counting down.
ATTACATTACTTTAAACATCTTATCCAAGACATGTTTGACCCTCACTCTAAAGTATTATGAAGTATTATGATGGCATAGCACTGGTTTCTCAGTATCTGAGCCACGTCAAAACACACATATGTGCATCTAACTTGGATTCTGGCTACAAAGCAGCTCTGGAAACATTTTGGTGTGTTAAAATATAACAGTGATGAAAAAAAACCAAACTTTTTAATAATGTATATGATAACAAAGGGTAAATGGACATGGGAACTTGGGGAGCAGCATCAGAGGGTGAGGGGTTTAGCTATACATCACCACAGGGTCGTTGAAGCTTGTATTCGTCCAGCTCGATTGCTAATCTGCAACACTGTGCGCCTCTGCAGTTAATTATGATGTCACCACTGCCCGGGATATGCTTCTACTGGCCCTGACCCAAGATGAGCAAAAGAAATGGATCGGCCATCTTGGAAAGAAGATTCCGAAGACCCCACCATCAACGTTTTCTAGAGCCTCACCTCGTTCTATGTCCACTCGCTCTGGACCCAACCAGTCCTTCCGGAAGAACCCTAAAAGCAATACGGGAAAGCTGAGGTAACTGGACTGTTTTAACTATTGTTTCCTGATGGCAATGTTGCTATAACTGTAGATAATTGCACTTTTCAGGCAGTAAGTGAAGACGTGCTGCACTCAGAAGTCTTTTCTCTATTAATCCCAAATTTGAGGGCTGAGATGTGGCCAGATCAGTCATGTGACTTTGCTGTTTGTTTCCTGTGTTGTAGCAGAGCGCAGTCCAGCCTCCAGGCAGCAGACACAACATCCAGCACTTGTTGACAGGAACATCTTCAGAAAGTGTTGATATTTTTATTTTATTATTATTTTTTTTTTATCTTCCCTTTACAGCTTTAAACTCTTCTATTTATTAATCGTGTTACTGGGTGTTTCTAACACGAGACACTTCCTGGTTGGTTGGTTGGCTCCTGGGCTCTGTACAGTTGACACTTTAGATTTTTTTTCTAATTGGCACTAATGTGTTCTTGGGTTCAGTAACTAACTTCATGGACTTACTTTTCCACTCTGATAAGAACTGTCTGGATTAAGGACATTTACTTGACCTGTCAAACATGTTCAGAGCTGTTAATGTTTATAAACCGGTATATCTCTTGTATACCTTTGAATGGGTTACTAACTAAAGTAAAGACTATGTCTGTCTTTCTTTTACTGGACACTCTCTCTGTTCTTTCTTTCAGCTAACCACCTGAACCGTTGGGATTTTTTCTGGACTCTAAACTTTCCCTCCTTCCTCGTTCACATAAAAATGGAAAGCCTGTACTTCATTGAAAATTGAATGAAAATATAAAGAAAAATGAAGAGAAGAAAAAAAAAAAGCGATGGAAAATTGCAATCCATGGCTGGCATAAGGCATCATGAACACTGAAAGGCTGATTTCCCCTCCATTTGTCTTTTCAACGTTCAGAGGAAACCATTATCCTTATCAGCAAGCTTGCAGACATCCATTTCTACCAGAAGATGGTGCACGCTCGCCTCGAATTAAGATGGACAACGGAGCGATAGAAGGACTGTGTCATGTGACATTCTTTGGTTATATTTTGTGAAAAGTAATGAAAACCAGAAGGTAATAAAGGGGGTTTGCCTGGACTCCTGCAAGTATGTCTTCAGTTTAAGGTACTGTCATACAGGGATTGCAGATCAACCTTGAAAGGTTGTGTCTCAGGGGAGGAAAAAAAAAATATCTGTTTAGTCATTTTTTTCCCCATCTGAATGATATTTGAAGAAAAAACAAAACAAAAATTCAAATTTAAAAACATGACTCATGCCTTCTTCCTCATATCTCTGGCCTTTTTGCCCACAATATCACTCTTCAGGTCAAATGATTTGTTTGGGAACAGCGTATTGGGACACAAGTATTAGATGTTTTGAGTATTGAGTGGGGAGCATGCCAGATAATCATTTAAATCTACTGATTATTTTTATTGTAATATTTTTATTGCTCAAGCCATAAGGAAAATTCCATTGTAATGGCATATAGGAGTTATAAAACTTGGATTTGTTCTGTTTATTGGTACATTGTCTCTCTGTAATATCTTTTTTCTTGTATTTTTTTTTTTTTCTTTTTTGTAATGTATTGCCTTACATTGATCTATTAGATAAATGGCTCAAAAGGAAAACATTAAGTTAACAAATGTAAAACTGCCACTGTTTGACTTGACCTGTAAATATTTGTCGAAGACTAAACAGGTGTAGCATTTTGGCCCACCTAGTGCCTTAACGTTTGGATATTGATTTTTACTGCCATGTCTTTTTTTTTTTTTTCTTTTTGTTCCAACACAAGACAAATCCTTAATTCTTCCATTGTAATTTTTTAAGAAATTGCCACACATTTGTGTTTTATCAGACCTTCATTTCTCTGGTTCTGAATATGAAAAATGTCTATAATAGATTACCCTCTTTATGGACACATTGCAATAGAGTTTGTGTCAAGCAAAGTCCCCAAACTTCATTCATATCATAAGACAATTTCAGGATTGTTTGTACCTAAAGCAAATCTACCTGTCTGAATGAATGTTATAAGTCATAAGTTGTTTCCAACATGGTAATGTCCATTAATGCAACCCCCCTCAATGTATATAAAGAAACAAGGATTATGGAATATCTCCACGGTCCTTTATTTGTTTTTTTGGTTTTTTTTTTTCAGTTAAAAAGAAAAATAAGAAAAAAAAAAAGCACTGGAACTATGATCACTCTTGTCTTGGATAATTTGCATGGTTAAACTGCATTGGAGTCCGCACTGATAGCTATGTCAATAAATACATATCTTTATCACACTGCACGCTAGTTGTTTTATTACAGATAAACCATCCTATGTTTTATATTTTTAGTAGCAGGTTTTATTTGTGGCTCTTTGAACAACAATTGCTTTAATTGTATTTTTCTCATACATGTAATTCATGTGAGTGTGTTTGGAGTGTGTGTCTGAGAGCCACAGTACAAACTTGTAAGGTTCTCCCCAGTGGCTTCTGCTTATTTACTAATGATGATCCTGTGACCCTAAATGAAAAAGGTACTGTGTCACAAGACCTAGATTTCAGCATTTACTTACAAGTTGCGTTTACTTAACGACTTGATTCTGACATTTCAGCTTGAGCAGAGAAAAAACAAAAACAAATGTCCTATGTTGAAGGAACAGAATAGTTGTTGTCCCCAACATGATGCATCTATAATGCATCAAAGGAGTATCTGATTAAGTGGGTAAGAGGAACTGATATGCTCAAACTTTTCTTTAAATGGAAGAACCTCAGTAAAGATAAACTAAAAAAAAAAAAAAAAAAAAAAAAAAAAACGGTTCAAGACCTGTAATGAAATATGTCTGAAATGTGTTGTAGGTAGGCAACAGGATGACTAACAGATGTCGAGCACATCGATAAGTTCTCAGCGTGTTGTTGCAGCGTCATTCTGTTTGAATGAAGTTCAGATTGAGAACTAGCCAACTCTTGATTCGCGCCCCAGTGGACTGAAACAGGAAAACAACGGCTGAGGAAGTCAAAAACTGCAAACCATGCCTGTGTTTACAGGTATGATACAATCAAATGCAGTATGGTGGTTGTTGTTGAAGGATAATGAAAACAAATCTTTACACGTGTTTCGGTGCAGCAGCGTATGTTACATTAGCTTAGCTGTCTAGCGTAATATGCAGTTAGCATGCTAACGTTGAGAGGTTGACTATCTTTCCTTAAAGTTCTTGGGCAGTCGGTCAAGCTATTCTGGACAACATTGTGAAACAAAGAAACCAAATAGTTGCCCATGCTACTGTCACATTTTGCTCTCTTTTTGTCCTATTACATACATCTTTAACTGAAGCCGGCTATGCTAACTGGCACCTGATGGAGCAGCTACTGTAGCTAACTGCAAAGCTAGTCTAGTTAGCCTGACTGGAGTTAAGTTGGGATGTTTAAGTAGATACTTACAACTACTGACTCGCGTACATAGTAGATGCTTTGATTATATTTTTTCTCCGGGTTAAGGAGTTTTGGTTGGTTGGTTTTGTGATCTAACCGGGTCCTCGCTTTTCAGTAAACGGTTTCGTTGCTAATGAAGCTAGCTAAATACTTAGCCTTATGGTATGTCATTGCTGGTTGTTGAAATCAATTTTAAGAGAACACATTAAAGCAGATTTAACTGCAGTAGTCCTCCATGGCCAAAATGTAAAAACACAACTACCTACATTATATAGTACTATATCTGCTACTTTTCACTTTGTTTTGGACCGACAACGGGACTTCTCGTTAGCTACTTGATTTCACGAAGCGAGCTTAACTGTGGCTAACTAGATGTGCTGTGTCATACATAGGCAGCACATTAACAAAGTTATGATGTTTCCACTACACACGCTGGAAAGCTAATAAATACACATGCACTGTTTGTTTCTTCCAGTAAACGTGAAATGGGGCAAAGAGAAGTTTGATGCAGTAGAGCTCAACACTGAGGAACCACCCATGGTGTTCAAGGCTCAGCTTTTTGCCCTAACTGGAGTTCAACCAGACAGACAAAAGGTCATGGTGAAAGGAGGCACTCTAAAGGATAAATAGATAATATGAAACTACAGGTTTTTCTTATACAAATACTAAGGCAATAGTCTATGGAGTTTTTCCCTAAGCTTGTAGCCACTGATGTATTTAAATTTTGTCAAGAAATATTAGGCGTGATTCACTAAATTTGTTAAAGGAACACATTTTTTGTCATTTTAAACTAAAATAAATTACATCAGCTGCTTATTATTTCAGGAGACCAGTAAAGACAAAAAAGAAAAAAAACAGCTATCAGGAGTGCTGTGTTTTTGTTTTGCTGAAAATTGCCAACATGTTCTTACTTGGTATCCAATAAAATACAATTCAGTGATAATGATTTTAAATGAGACACAAGACCTATGAGCATAATTATGTTTACATTGTCTGCTTGCTTCATAAATCTAATCTATACGCTGTGTGCAGTGCACTTATTTTAAATAGAAAATAACCATATTTTCTAATATCTTAAAATGGCAAATGATGAAATAGACTAATCAGACTATAATTATGACATTAGCAGCTTTGATTTTTCATGAGTGCTTTAATCAAAGCAAATGTTTTCACATCATACATTTTAACAAATATCTTTGTTCCATGCTAGGATGATGAGTGGGGAAATATTAAACTGAAAAATGTGAGTATTTGTTATTTTTAGAGACCATGTAATCTCTTTTTTAAGAGACATACAAGGATAGTCTGATCAATAATTTGCTTAAACGTTTGGTATTTTTTTGTCATGTTTGTAGGGAATGACTCTGCTGATGATGGGTTCGGCAGAAGCCCTGCCTGAGGAACCCGCTGTCCGGGCCCATGTTTGTAGAGACCATGACTGAGGAGCAGCTGCCTCAGCGGTGAGTAAGCCTGAAAATGACCAAGAAAGGCCAAAAAGAAACAGCAAAGAAACAATTTTTTTCTGTTGTCTTTTTCCCTATGTTTTTTTTTATCACCTTTTCAATCAAAAAGCCAAAAATTCAGGAAAATGCAGCTCATTACAATGATACCTGCAAGTCCTCAAGGTCGTTTCGTGCAATTATTATGCTGATTATTTTCAGAAATTTCCTGAGACGCCGGGCAGTATCATTACTAAACTATGTCACTTGATACCCTTGCTGCTGTTGTCTAGAAGCTGCTTCTCAGTTAAGGAATTGCGGTTTCGGATTTTCTGCAAGGACGCCAACTCTTTCTAAACCTACACAAATGACTTTTTGATGCAGTTAGCAGGTTTTTAAATCAACGGTAACTTGATAAAAGCCATGGATGTTTTGCCAATTCATGGAAGCAGACTTTTTGGGGTGTGGTGTTGCAAGCATTTTATGCACTGTTCTAACATCTATTTTATAGGGGGTAGGCAAGATATTTAACACCTTGAACAGGATATCTGCTTACTGCCGGTAGAATAGAAATAAAATGGCATGTTTTGTTTTTATCTGTTATGCACAATGAGGTTTTGAGTCTGTATTTTACCTTAATACCCTTAGAGACCTTATCCAACTTTTTATGTTCTGTTCAGATGGAGCTGCCTTGTGGGCTTACAAACCTGGGCAACACCTGCTACATGAATCGCCACAGTGCAGCTGTCTTCGCTCTGTGCCAGAGCTTAAAACTGCACTCAGGAGGTACATTTTTTCTTCTTTAATTTGAAAATGCAGTGTCTGTATATAGAGTGTGTTTAAATGCACCCAGTGGAATCACGTGTTTCTCTTCACTCTGCAGGTATTCCGGTGCTCTTCGATCTCTCCTAGGGGCAAAATGCACCATCACAGTACATCACAGCAGGTTAATTATTGACTTTATTAAGTAACAGATAAATAATAATGTTCTAAACACAATAAATAAAAAATACTGTTTATTCTTTTATTGTTAGCCCTTCGTGATTTATATGAGACTATGGACAAGACCTCGTCCAGCCTCCCACCCATTATTTTGCTGCAGTTCCTTCACATGGCCTTTCCACAGTTTGCTGAGAAAGGGGACCAGGGACAGTACCTCCAGCAGGTTAAAAGCTCTTCAGTAGTATTAAAATGCTTAAATCCCTGCAAAGTACTGCTATATTTGCAGAAAACACGTAGTTGCATCTGTTAACATTGTTATTTATGTTTGTTCTGTCAGGCTGCCTAATGAGGTTGGCTGCAGATGATGAGGGGTCCTTCAGCAAAAGTTGGAACACTAGAGCCAGAGAACTGCAATGGATGGTAACATTATTATTATTAATTTCTTTTTAACCTTGTTTTAATTGAAAGTAAAGCTGTTCTGTTGAAGTTTGATTGTGCTTCTGTCAATCTTTAGACTGAGTCTGAGAGTGAAGCTGCCTCTGCCTCTTCAAAGAAGAACTTCATCGACCAGTATTTTGGTGTAGAATTTGAAACTACGTATCCTTTCAGTGCCTCTTTGAGAACTTAGCTTTTTTTCTGTGTTCAGGATTGTTTGACTCTATAAGTTTTAGTCATAGACCAGTGTTGTGTTTAAAATAAGATAGAACAGCGAGGAATCAATCTGCCTGAGTTTTTCCCCAACTATGCTGATCAGCATGAAATGCACAGAGTCTGAGGAGGAAGAGCCAATCAAGGGCAAGGAAAGCCAACTCCAGCTCAGCTGCTTCATCAATCAAGAAGTCAAATATCTTGCAACGGGACTAAGGCTGGTATGTATAAGGCAAAAAGTACAAGCAAGTTTGGAAACCATACTTGATGTGACATCATCCATTGCTTTGTGTACTGTGGTACAGTGCTTATCTATTGTTATCTTGGGTTTTTGCTCCCAGAATCTGAGTGAGAACCAGAGAACACTATCCATATCCATCCACTGCATAAAGGCTGTTACATACTCTTCAAAAACATAGAATGTTGTTTTCATTCTCGAGTTGACGTCATGTTGCAGCCTTGATTTAAAGATTTTTTTTTTTTACAGCTTGTCCCCTAAACATCACCCAAACAGAACTTTTTTTCTTGTGTGGCGTCTGAGAACAATTGTGCTATTGGTCAGAAATTTAAGTGGTTAATACGGAATGATTTAATTTCTGGTTTTCTGGTGATGCAAAAGATTCATCAAGGTTAAATGGATAGTTTTAAAGAACAGCTGGCCGATGCAGTGAGGACATACAGAACTTTATACAGCACATGTGGCATATACAGACATTGACCCCGTCCTGTGCAAAATCCTGCCCCACTGTGGATCAAAATTTTATGGTTAAGTATGAAATACTGTGTCAGCAACAAGTATAACTTACATGCCACCCAAATCAGCCTGTTAAAAACGGTGGACAGCTTTAGATCTTAGTATAATTTAGGTGGATGAATTTAAACAGATTCACTCCCTGTACAGCTGTCAAGATAGAAAAATGATCCATAATGACAAACGTTGTTTCTGTTCTACAGTTGGGTGAGTAAAATTCCACTGTGTGACATTTTATGGCTGTCTAGCCATCTGATGAACTCCCAGCATCTGGTATTAGGGATAGATGAACATTAGTCATTGATTCTGGGAAGAAGAGGGGCACCTAATCCATGTAAAATGGACAGGTAGGACCAAGGGGAGCAGTTCAGAGTTGGTCACCCTTGTTATTTCTCTGCAGCTTGCACCGCTTTATTACTACAGTGTCTCTGAAGGGACAAACAAAACTGTGGCTACAGCTAGCTTTTTTTTGCTGTGGTTTGAGCAGGTGGTATTGGTTCAATCCTGCCACTAGATGTCACCCTCGCACACTGGTCTATAAACATCTGTGTGGATTAAATTGCCAGTCAAGGAAATGGCCCTTTTGTGGTAGTTGTAAAGGTTTAGTTTTTAATTTGATTATATATTTTTTCAAACCAGAGGTGTATCACAAGATTCAAGGATTTTGGTCTTTTAGTGTTTGCTCACAAAGAAAAAAAATGTAATATCTTATTTGTTATATGAAAAAGATAAATGTAGCTATGGGTGGATGGACAGTGATATCCAACTTTGCACATTATTCTAAATAAGACAACAACCTGATTTGCGCTGCCTGATGTGACAGAAACAGACAACGCAGTCAATAAATTTAATAACTGTGTTCTTTTGAATAAATAAATAAAATGCTTATAATCAAAGAACTGGCAAAACATGGAGAAAACAGTGTTTCAAAAGAGACTGTATCACCAGATACTCTTTAAACAGGCAGCACATATTGAGATTAAGGTGTAATGTGTTTACATAATGTCCCATCTGAATTTATTTAATTTCTATTTTAGCATACATATGACCTACTCAGGAAAGGTGGTCAGTAAGCACTGTTTTACATGACCCGCTGTTGTTATTACAGAGTAAAGTCATATTAGAAAAATGCTTTGTAATTATATACATTATTTGCTTTGTGTTTCTGCCTCAGGCATTGCTGCTTTGTGCAAACACAAGAGCACGAAAATCTAATCAGGATGCCATGATGATCCTTAAGTGTTTTTGATTATTAAGACTTGTTTTGGATGTTTACATTCACTTATCAGAGTGAAGCATATTGCCACATGCCACATATGCATGTTACATAAGTGGCATGTTATAAGTTGCCTGTTAATAAAGATCTAATCATATTTTTTCCCCTTTCAGAGACTGCAAGAAGAGATCACGAAAATGTCTCCATCCCTGGACAGAAATGCCCTGTATGTAAAATCTGTAAGTATTAGAATTTTCCCTTGTTAAATACAGATTGGGGTGTTGTCATTTTAATTTTCCAAGCTTTGTTGTTAAGTGTGTTAACCTCTTTTTTTCCTTCTCTAACCAGTCAAAACTTAGCCGCCTCCCTGCCTACTTGACTGTTCAGATGGTCAGATTTTTCTACAAAGAGAAGGAGTCTGTTAATGCAAAAGTTCTTAAGGTTTGTCTTTTTCCATCATAAATTTCGGTTTGTACCCGGCCTCACTATGAACATTCAGTTTAACTCCTGTTCTTAAATATTGTAAAATTTGAAGGATGTCAAGTTCCCTCTCATGCTGGATGTCTATGAGCTGTGCACTGCGGAGCTTCAGGATAAAATGTTGCCAATCAGGTCAAAATTTAAGGAGGTTGAGGACAAGAAGCTAGAGAAACAGCAGCAGAAGGTAAAGCAAATTACCCCCCTATCTCTTTTTTTTTGTTAGTGTTGGTAAACTTTCACTTAAACATTCAATGTAATTACAAGAGTTGTTTCTTTTCTATGTGTCACAGTTGATAAAGAAGTCAGATGCTACAAAAGAAGTGAAAAATGAGCCTTTCTCATTCCCAGAAGGTATGGTGAGACATTAAAATACTCTCACTTCTCACTATCAGTGCCAGTTTTGGAGCATAGAAGAAGAATATACCTTTATCTATCCATAGTATGGCACAAAGACATCACATTATAGGTTTTAAAGTAGGCAAATAAGAATTAAAAACCCCCCAAATAGGAGCTTAAAACACAAGAATGCAACACAAAAACAGGCCTAATTTAAGTGCTCTGCTTTTTTTTTAATAATCAGCATCAGGTTTTGATGATGGCAAATAAAAAATGTCTTTACAAAGAAATATCCTGATATTTTCCCTGCTTCAACACATCTGACTCAAATAAATGGGTTATTGTGTTAAACTTGACAAGCTGTTGGATCCATTTAATTTGAATCAAGTTTGTTTGAGTAGGGGAGCACTGCAGGACACCTTTTGAGGACTGTTTGAGATCTGTGCTTTACATAAATTGCTCCCCATTCTTTAAAAAAAAAAAAAACTTCTTACTTCGTCTTCTTAATGTAAATATAGAGGATTTAAGTCTAAATGCTAAAACCCAAAGAGCAAAACAGAAAACTGCTAGAAAAAAAGAAAAATGATGATCCAGTACATCTGCATGATAGTGGAAGCCGTGTGATGACGGGAGCTTCTATGGCTGCTGAAGGAAATGCGTCACTGATGTTGGTTGATATTAAAAGCATCATAATTTCTTAAGTGCTTGCTCCTCAGATTAAGTCAAATGCTGCAAAATAACCGGAATGGCAGTTTAAAGTTTGTACTGTGAAGTTATTTTACCGCTTAATAAAGAAATGACCTCAACTACAAATAAGCAGTAACTGAAAGCAGCTGCAGTAAAAAGCTGAGCAGAGCAGCTTAAAGGAGAAAACTCCTTTGCGTAGGTGGCATTTACAAAAATAACAAATGTAGGTCTACACTTGTTAAATCTTTTGAAATTTATTCTAGTGATGTGCTGCTTTTTAATTGGATTTCAGAAACTGGCCCTGATCCTCCACTCATGTTTTCAACAACTAATGAAAAGACATGAAATTTATTTGCTGTTGCACCCACATTTATCACAGATAACTTTAATTTAGTTTTGTGTGTAGAATATGGCCAAGTTGTTTCTTTTTCTTCTGTAAGGCTGTTAAGTATTGTTTTTCATTATTTCTGTAGATCTTGGTTCCAACAACAGCGGCTACTACGACCTGCAGGCTGTGCTGACACACCAAGGCCGCTCCAGCTCATCAGGCCATTATGTTGGATGGGTCAAGAGGAAAGAAGGTGACAACCGTTAACCAATAACACTCAGGAAACACTCACACATCAGAATATTTAGGAACTTAATGGTTCCTCTTTCTTCCCCTGGCAGATGAGTGGGTCAAGTTTGATGATGACAAGGTGAGTGTGGTGTCTCCGGAGGACATCCTGCGGCTGTCGGGCGGTGGAGACTGGCATATAGCGTATGTTCTACTGTACGGGCCCCGCCGGCTGGAAATACTTGAAGAGGAACAATAGCTAGGGAAGATTTCTTTAAACATCCACACATACAGATTGCCATTTCCAAGCACTGTCTGCATAGATGTGCAATAAAACTGGTGTCTTTAAATATTTGATGACCTTAATTTTTTTTTTTTTTGTAACCAACACAGATGCTTGTAAAACAAATTGTGTTAAATATTCAAATATAGTGAGCTTTGAAAATGGAGATATGTTAAGAGGCAATCTCTGGACTGGATCCTTAAGATTTCTGAGTCTAGCTCTGCAGTTTCATTAAATGTTTTATACACATTGTATATTTTTTAAAGCCTTTGATAAGGTGATCATATCATAAGATCAAAATGTTTCTCTTTAGTAGTTTAATTGTACAAAAATGCCTAGCCAAGCTGTTGTCCTTGACATTCTGGCTTGTGTTGTCGCAGATGTATTATGGAACACTTGCTTACCTTTTGGCCCTTTGGGTTCAATCTCAGGTCTTTTAGGTGCTTGGCTCACATCATTTCCTGCGATTGTTCTCAAAGTATTCACAAATGAGGTTCTGTCTGCCAAATCTTCATTGAAGTTCTTTTCAGGGAAGTGTGTGGCGAAATGATTTAGAAAGGGTTACCTTTGTTGTGAATCGTTCGTGGTTGAATAAAGGCTTGAGATTCAACCACAACGGTTTACTCATTAGGCCTTTAAAATTTGTTTTGGTGACACTGATTTCTGACTTGGCTTCACTTGTTTCTCTGTGCAGGTTTTCTCATTACCCTGCCCCCAATGTATTAAACCTAAAACTTCAACACTGTAATAAGTTATTGACTGATCGCTTTTCATAGGTGGTGAAATAAACTGCTACACCAAAATGTGAGATTTCTTCATGTGAGCACAGTCAGTTATTTATACGGGAAAAAAACATTTATTTGTTTTTCTACAGTGAAAAAAACTGAACCTATACTAAGTACAAAAATGTGTGTTGAGACAATGTAATGAAGGTAAAGATTGAACAACAGTCTATTTTAAGCCTCACTGAGGCTGTCTGCAATTTGTGAGAACCCTGCAGCATTAAGAGCTGCGACCAGGCTCTCCACAGTAGCTTGTGTTCCCTCTCTGTCCTGCCAGGCTACGAGCAGTAGTTTGGCTTGCATGTCGGCATCCTCGCTGTCTGTCTCAATTTCCCGCAACTCTGCTGCCTTCATCTCCAAATGAGTAGCCAGCATCTTCCACTGGGCACCCAGTTTGGCAGCAATGTCATCCATCTGCTGATTTGTCACAATTTTGCTCTGAATACTTGGACCTTGGGAGAAAAACAAGGAAAGATACATTACAAACATGCTTAGACTGGAAATTAAACACAATGGCTGGAGTGTTTTAATTACAGAGAATATACAGACATCAAGATGGGATTAAACTAGATAATTTAGCTGTATATGCCTTAAATTCATGTAGGGTTGCAAACAGGATACTTTAGAGGGAAGGATCTAGTAGGCTTTAGGAAGGAGTGCAGTTAGAAAAAGCACAATGATAGCTGCATTTCCTTTCTGCTGTTTAATGTCTACTAACATGCATGGTGGTTTACTGGGATGTTTAAATTTGATGAGGCCAGTATGGTTAGACCCACGGTTCACATCATAGTAAGTAAAACTAAGAAAGTAAGTGACGAATAAAACTCACTGTCATTGCTGTCTTTGAGAAGATTGTCTCCGTTATCGTCATCATCCTCTTCTCCTGTCTTGATTTCTTCAGAGGGGATGTCCTTCTGCATTTAAAAAGGGAAAAAACATGAGGTAATAGTTCATTTCCACTAAAATGATAATAATGTACTTTTAGGATTAAAAAAAAAATCCCTCACCGGCAGCTCTTTAGCTAGTTTGCTAACCATGCTGTCCAAGTAGTCTGCCAGACTCTTGAACTTCTGGTTAGTTGGCTGAAAAAAGTGTGGACTTCTTCTGGACAGTAGCCTCAAAGCCCTCCAGCCATAGTTTGCATTACGCACAACCCTGCATAGATTTTAGAGGAAGAAAGAGGAAAAAAAAAAAATCAGGCAAGGACCAGGAACAGAGCAGAAATTAAGCCCCACAAAATGGAAGAAATGTAAAACACATCCTGCAAACAAACTTAGAAGTTGTCACAGTACACATTACAATGGCAACCTACTTGTACTCCTCCTCCACCATGTTGGCTGGGTCAGCCTGCTCAATGGCTTCTGCAAAGAACTCATCCAGTGATGGCATAAACTCTCTGGGGAAAGAAAAAAAAAAACCCCAATTAATAAAAGTAAATTTCTGATATTTATACCCACAACAGTGAAGATTGTAGTCTTCAAGCTTAATTTAGTAAACCACTGACCTGCTGTCTGACTTGCAGGCCTCCATGTTATCGTGATTCAGGTTCCACAATCGAGTCAATTCATCACTAGGAAAACACAAAGGGGTTTCAATAAGGAGAATAATCCCTACTGTAGCTTCAGTCAGATAACACGTGATAACCAAAATATTTTATCTATACATACAGAAACATCTGAACAAAGACACACTCAAGAGATTGTTTCACTACTTTAGCGAGATACATACTTGCCAATCCAATTTTCAAACATGATGTTTCAAGTGTTAAAACAAAAACAAAATATTTGCACTACTCAGTTAGCACACACCACCACCAAGATAACATACTTTCCCATGAAAATCTTGCGGTCTGGCCCCTTTCCAAGAAAGTCCTCTGGAGCTTGTCTCTTCCTGGTGGGTCTTTTGGGTTTGTCATCTACTGTTCTGTTTAGGAGAAAAACTAGTCATTTTGGTGTGCTAGTTTAGAGTCACACACCATGTTCTTTTGTTTTAACTGGCCAATGAGTGCATATTAATCAAATGAAGTTGGCATCTGCCATGGCTATATGGTTACAGTGTTTCCCTGACCGTTATATTAGGAGGGTGTCCCACCCCCATCACCCCAATGCCAAAAACCCAGGGAAAACACTGGATTATATTTCACTGTACCTTTCCTTCACAAAGCTCGGACATCCCTCATTTTTCCAGGCGTTCCAGTTCTCCTCTGTGTTGAGGATATGCTGTCAAAGGTGATATACATTTCTTGTCTGACAAGGGTACAGGAAACTCCAGCACAAAGCACAACAGAATGGGAAAGCATATGGATAGGTTTTGAATTTCTGAAGCATAGCTCACCTCGACCATGGTGGCAAACTTGTCTCCATCAGGAGGGATTTCTCTCAGCAGCTAGAGGGAAGACATCAGCTCATACTTATTGATTGCAGTAGTTTATTGAAAAAAAAAACCCTAATTTTGTTAAAATTATAACTTTTAAACCAGTTTTTAAACTATTCTTCTTGCCAGAAATAGGAAACAGCCATTTCCACGTTGCTCCACAGATATTCTGCTGAGTTTAGGTCCACCTTCTGGTTTGGTTGCTGGACTCTGTAGTTTTACTGAAGTCTCTCTTGGATTTTCTTGGCAGGATCCACATAGGAACTGTCCCACTGAAATGTAATTCTTCCATAGCTCAGAAGCTCTGCGTTTTTCTGCTTTCATCTGGCTTCACTCCCAACCATTGCTGCAGAAGAATGTTCCCACAGCACAATGTGGCCATCACCACATTGTTTTACTGGTGAAGTGATTTTACTGGGGTGATGCCTACTGCCTGGTTTCCTCCACACATGCTGTTTTAATTGTGGTCAAATAGTTCAATATATATATTAAGTGACTCATTCATGGTGACCATTGGCTTGTTAATTGCATATCTGACCAAGACCCTCCATCCCTGATGACTCTGCTTGGCCAGGCAGCAGATTTGATAACTTTTGGTGGAAACTGGTCATTTCAGCCTTCTTCCATTTTATTGATAGGGGCTACTTTGAGCACTTTAAATACTGCAGAAATTTTCATGTTTTTTTAAACAAATTTCTGTCCTGGCAGAGTCCTGCCTTGCAGGTCTCTACCACTGCATGACGTGTAGCTTTCAACTGACCTGATAAATCAGTTTAGTTGTCTCCTCAATCCACGTACTCTGGTCATCATTCAGCACACAGCTGGAGCTGTACAAGTATAAACATGAAAAACATAACATTCCAACAACTGATGCTGATGCTTTTGCAACACAAATTAAAGATCCTTTAGCGATCCAGGTGAGTGGAGAGATATGCTTCACCTTTTGAATTTGACCTGACCCTTCAGGTACTGGAAGAGGATCAGGTATTGGAGTAGTATGTGCCGCCTGAAGTTGCCATCGCTGAGCTGCAAGTCCATCAGCTGCAAATAAAGAGAGAAAAAGCTCTTAAATTCAACACAAATCTTGAAGTAAGAGTTCACACATTAAACACAAACATGCTAAAAATAAAAGGTTATTTAAATACATTTAAGAATGCACATTATCTCAACATGGGATGGAATTTCAGATTGAAGCTTCTCACCTTCTCGCTTGTGAGGAACTTTGCAAAGTAAACATGTTCTCCATCTGATGCTCTCAGCTCCTCCAGTTTTCTCTTAGAGGCCTGCATGTCATCCAGTTTGTAGCTCTTGAACACTGCCAAGGTCTCATCTGAGAACTGAGCAAGGAAACAAGAAATTTTTAAATGCAGTGAGATTCAAAATTAGCTATCTAGACCAAAGGCATGTAAAAATAGTAGGAATGCATTTTTTTTCTATTTGTGTGGTGCGATGCATCACCTTAAGGAATGTCATCCATGAGAATTTATCATAGCACTGCAATGGATTTCTGAAGTAGTCCTGCAGTGTCCAGAACTTTCTGTACAAGTTGTAGTCAATTGGAATGGAACTGAAAGAAAAATTTAATTGAGTTTTAATAAACGTATAAAAGATGAGAGAACCTTTTGGCATATCTCAGCAAATATTAAAATTACCATGGGGCTGGTGCATCATCCTCTCCCATTTCTCCTTCCTCCACCTCCATACCATCTTCCTTTTCTTCTGTGCTCTATAAAAGCAGCAACATAAAATCAAACTGAAAGTTTTTGATGTAATTTAAAACCAGTTAAAATTAGGATTCAAAGCTTCACCTTCTGCCCAAAAGTGCTTTCTTGTTCATTTTTGTTGAACACTGTTATATTGTCCAGATTAAACTGGCTCTGTAGATTAAGGCCTAGATAAAAAAAAACAAAAACAAATGAAACACAACATAACTTGCACACATTTTGACAGATGTTTGGCAAACTATAATGACTTTTTAAAGCAAAAGATAAATATTTTTCTTACCTGATTTTTCTGAGAGAGGAAACAGGCGTGCCAGGAAAAGCTGGATTCGCCCACAGAATACTGTATTCTGAGATTTGGACAGTCTTCTTAAAAGATCTGCCCAAATATAAAAGAAATGTGGCTTGTTATTTGAAGATGCACTGACTTAAGCATGAACAAGAATAAAATAAAAAACAATAATAATAATAAAAAACTTTACCATTACACATCCTCAACAAATAGTTCTTCCCTGCAGTGTAAAAGGAGTTCTGAATGAAAGAGACAGTATAAGAGCTCTTATTAAATCTTCTAGATTATTAATGACAAATTTAAGCTACCTTCACTGAAAATCAACACCTTACTTACCGATTTCCAGGTGGAGACATTTTCTTCAACAAAAGAGAATATTCTGTCACAAAGGTCAAGGGGAAGGCAGTCCAGTACGTCCCCAAGCAGGACAAAAGGAGTTGTAGCTGAACAAATACCTGTGTGGACACAGGAAGGTTAGAACAACACACCTAAAAATTCACATGTCTTAAATTCTGGTTGCTAGAAGAGACTTTTATTCAATCTGCTCAACAATAAACATTTTTCCCAAAAACTGGCGTGAACTAAAACAAAGTGACTGCGTTGAGATGTAGTGTGTGGATGCAGTAACAGAGATTGGCAGAATGCCTCATTAAGAAACATGAAGAAAAAACTAAAGTTAAACTTCAAAGTTGCATGCTAAAACACCCAATATTATAGTGAAATGTGGCTGGCAAACAGCTATATATATATATATATATACACACACACAAAACACAACAAAATTATAAGAAACAATGGAAATACAGGCAGAGGATCATACCTTCTGTAACAGCGTCGATACTCAGGTAGATAAGAGTAAGATAGTCATCACAATTCGCCTTCTGCTCATCCTAGAAAATTGTATTTATTATTATTGTTTTAGACTAATTGTTAATACGCAGATTATTATTTTCGAAGGAACGTATGTATAAATTTATCTTACAATCTGATTCCCAAGAACACCTCTCAAAGCCTGGTCAAGTGTGGTCTTCTTCTCGGTCTCACTGTGAAACCAGGAAAGACGCAAATGATCGCAATGCTTGTTTTGCTCTACTTTCATAACTGCAATTCAAACAGCAAAATGTGCACGACTCACTTTCCGGGGACCTGGTGAAAAGCTGTGCTTAAATGTTTGCAGGATTTAACAGCAAGGGCATTTTTGGTGGCAACCTGTGGGTTTGTTGGAAAGGAGGAAAAGACATTTGTGAGAAAAAGCATCGTTCAAGTTAGCTTAGCTTCATTAGCTGCCTGCTATTGTACATCAGAATAATTAGGGGTAACCTTCACTAATAGTGTTACAATCTGTCTGTAGTTTTAAATATACAATTCCGTATAAAACTAAACCTGTTTTGAAAAGAAAATGCAATTTTGTTATTTCTCACCATAAATTTGGCTTTTGCGTCGAGAAAATTAAACAGGGAAGACGACATCTTCACACTTTTGCAACCGGAACTACGACTAAAGTACTTCCGGTTACAACGACAACGGACTTAATTTTGAAAAATGATCTTTATCTTATAATAATAATAATAATAACAACAACAATAATAATATAAATAATTGCACAATAAATAAACAAATAAATAATTAAATAAAATGGGAATGACTATAAAATAGTACAGAAGTGAAGCTATGACGTAATGACGTTTGATTCATTACGTTCAACATGTTGAAAAAAAGAATAGGTTTGATAAATTTATTTCCAAATATATTGCAATTGGCTTGAAATAATGTACAAAACATAAATTCATAATTAAAAATAAATGTGCTAGAGAGTACGGTTCATCACTGCATTTGTTTCAATATCTGATATGTCAATAATAATAATAATAATATATTTGGGTGTATTTGTGCAAGATTTTGAAGCACTCCGCTTTGATCTTAATAAAAAACCTGATACTCATTGGCTTTATATACAAATATTTTGTAAACACTTTGTACATGCATGACTTGTGTATAACTTGGTCCAATAATTGGACAATATCACATTCTCCAGGTTTTTTCAAATTTTTTATCCAGACCTTAAGCAGCAATACTTACCTAATACAATATATTACTTTATTAAGCATTAAAACTAAAGCATATGGGCGCAAATGCAAGTTTGCCCACATGGTGGCAGTGTTGTACACCATATGTTCTTCTCATAGATCAATCGATGCTCTGTGGCGTTTCCACAACATATTGTCTGTATGCAAATGTGTAAGATGTTCTTTTTTTTTTTTTTACCAAAGGGTTAATCTGAAATTGATTCTTCACTTGGTGATCATTTTGTTTCACTTTGAATATATTTTTCTGACTTTCATTAAATTAAAAATCCATCCATCCATTTTCTTCCGCTTATCCGCAAATTAAAAATACTTAAAGATTATCTATAGTTACAGTTAAACATTGAGAAATGGAAAAAGCTAAGGTAATTTCTGGCATTTAATGGTTTTAGTGGTTGGCACCATAAAGGTCACAGGACTCATTCAAGTATGTTTTTTTTTTTTTATATGTTTTTCAGTGTTGGTGTATATTTCCACATGTTGTGGGCATACAATTGAAACTGCAGGTACTGTGCTGCAGGACTGGAATTCTATGATAGGATCCACTGTTCAACAATGTCAAACTGGTCATTACACAATGATGACAATTATTAATCTTAAGTGGCGTACAAACACTGGGGAAAAACTGTTTAACTGTTCAGAACCTCAGAAGAATTTTTTGACATGTGCTTACAACCATGCTATTGCAAAGTTTGTTTTTGGTTCTGATATTTAGAGAAAAAAACATTGTGAAAACTGGATGTGGATTGTCACTTAGAAAAATATGAGGGATAATAATAATTGTGTGTGTGAGATCACAGTGGTCATAAAAACGGGAAGTGAAGAGTGTTTTACTCTGCAGTTTTGACTGGCACCTCACTTCTGACATAGTCTTCACTAAATGCTTGCCAAAACTGATGAAAAGCAAAAAGAGAGTGAACACAGCGAGAAACTCTTGTGTTGTAGATAACAGCCCTTTATCAGTCAGTATGGTGACAGGCTTGAAGATAGCTTAGGGTTAAGTTCTTGTTAAAAGTGTCTGTGAGATTTTGTCTTACATGCTCCAATGAATATACAGAAAACAAAGTGAAAAATGATTATACCAACTGTAGCAAACCAGACCTTTGGTAATATAATTCACTCCCAATGGCACAAAGTCCAATAACCTTTCAGCATAAGCCTCAGATGGCAAAGCATTTTTGGTGAGAAGAGTGAGGCAACAATACAACAGTTGTTGTATTACATACTTTGAGAAATTATACATTCAGACATGCAGAAAGATAATAATGAACTTGTTTGCAAATATTTCTGCATCTAAATATATAAATAGTTTTGATGTTTTAAATAATAAAATGTAAAAAAACAAACAAACAAACAAACAAACAAAAAAAAACAAAACAAACAAACAAAAAAACAGCTATAAATGATAATACGCCAGTAAACTGTAAATTTTAAGATAAGGGGTTGGGGGCATGACTCAGGTGGTAGACTGTTCTTCTTTTGATTGGAGGTTCAATTCATAAGCCCCTTGCACGTGTTAAAATGTCCTTGGGCAAGACACTTTATCTTCACATTGCCCCTGATTTGCTCACTGATGTGTGATTGTAAAAGGGAAAAAAAGCCTTGGTGGACTGAAAATGCAAAAGAAGTGCTGCATTAGTGCTCCTTGTAGGACCTAGATAAGATTAAAAGGTGATATTAAGGGCACAAAACTAACCACAAAAGGATTTTATTACAAAAAAAACCTGAATTCTTTTTAAAACAAACGACATAATTACAGATAAAAATATCAATCGGCAGATTAAGTTAATTAGGTTCATTGAGACAATAGGTTTTTCTGTTACTACCTTTTAAAAATGTGTTTAAATATACAAATAACGCTTTATCTGCATGACCAATTGTAGTAAACAAGCACCTTCTTATGTATTTGAATATATTCTTTCAGCTCTTCTGAATGAAGACAAGTTATTAAGGGAAGGGGAAAAAGCCTTAAAACCTATAACCTACATGAACATTTAATGCAAATTTTGCCTGTGTTGTTTCACTTTTAAATGCATCAAATTTTCTTCTTTCAAACGGCATTGCAGTCTTTTAGATGACATAAGTCAAAGGGGAAATTTTTAGGGGCCATTTCCGGCCTTGAATAAATGCATTACAGATCATGCAGCACAATGGTTTGAGTGACTCATAATGCACTACAATAATCAAGCTGACTGTAATGAAGGATCATGTCACTGTGGCAGTGGAACAGGAGAGCGTAGCGATGTGTTTGTGGGAGAGTTCACAGAGAAATGAGGCAAGCAGGTTTTGGATAAATAAGGAGTTGGTTTTAGTCTTGTTTTTTTTTTTTAAATAAAATTTGTTGATTGTAAGAAAAATGGAACTCTACCTGTCATTTAGATGTTTTTAGACAGGAAATAAAGGAAACTAGAATGCAAAACTAGGAAACAATATGGTGACATTTTACAGGGTGTCTGCATTTGTCACTGTAAAATCTGCTTAAACCAGGTCAGACCTCCATGCTCAATTGTTCATTTTGTTTAGATAAATCTAATGAGAGGAACACCGAACACTCCCCAGTGCCAAGTTATGGACTAATCAAGTTCAAAATGAGAGCCAAACAATTTGATGAACACTCTCAGACAAAATGACTGAAGGACAACAAAAAGAGCTTTGTCTATCTTGTTGGAGAAAAACTTCAAAACAAGGGGCTAAACACAATGCTCTGACCCCTGAGGTTAAGCACACAAAGGAAGGAGATTTTAGACATGACTGGCCTTTGAGAATGCATAAAAATATCTGAAGAAGTGCCACTGTCATTTAAGTGAGTTGAATCCATTTGTAAATTTAAAAGTAAAATCATATAAACTGGGTCAGAAAAACATCATGACCTCTGTCCACATTTTTTTCAACAAAGTGAAGATTCATAGTTTGAATTAGATTATGTCCAACTATTGTCATTGTTGTTATTTTTTCAGCCTTCTGAAAAGCTGTTCTTCTTCTCTGCTTCTATTTAACACTCTTCTCTGTGGAATCCATTCTTAACGTCACATTAAAAGTAGTTTAAAATAAGAGTAATGTGGATTTCACCTCTCTGAAGTTGTGTCAGAACAAGTGACAAAATATTCACTTTTACAGCTTCACATGCCATTGTAAAATTAGCTGAGACGTCTTGTTAATGATCATCTCACAGAGCAATGAGCATCTAGTCACATCACGACATCCTGATTAGCATTTGAGATAACAATAACTTGCATTGTTTTTAAATAACCTTGGTAGGATTGCCCTCACACTACGCAACATCTATTAGGAAATGCTCTGTTGTGAGGAGTTTAAAGTCACTTGATGGTTATTCAATGATTAGCCAGGGGTGTAGGCAACATCAAATATCCACATGCCATATAATAGGACGTGAGAGGGAGC
Source organism: Melanotaenia boesemani (assembly GCF_017639745.1). Taxonomy (NCBI): domain Eukaryota; kingdom Metazoa; phylum Chordata; class Actinopteri; order Atheriniformes; family Melanotaeniidae; genus Melanotaenia; species Melanotaenia boesemani. Next base: position 21,394,425 of record NC_055689.1, on the reverse strand, counting down.
GTGTGTGTAAATGGAGAAAGGATATTGTTGTTACATGGCCACACAGGAAATCTCTATGATGAGCACATCTACTCTAATTATGCTTTTTAAGAATTTTGTTTCCTTCTATGTGCAAATACCTAATTCGCATCCTGACGTTGTCTCACAACAATACAGAAAATGGTTTGGGACTCTTGCCAAACAGCCTGACTATGCAGTCTATTACATAATTTAGAGCAAGTTTTGCACGATCATCCTGATCTAAAATTACATATTGTATTGTTAATACCTCTGGCACGGGGTATGTTATCTTTTCGGCGGGTCTATCTGTCTGTCCATCCGTCCAGGCCGGATTTTTAGTGTGAAAGTTCAAAAAGGTATGAACAGATTTTGATGGAGTTTTCAGGAAATTTACAAAACAGAATGAGAAAAGTGATTAAATTTTGGGGTTCCAGGAATGTTTTTTAAGGATTCTTTACAGATACAGGGCAGGGGGAAACATCTGGGAACATCGCTGAACTATGTCACCACTGGGTTTTTCACAGGTAAAACAAAAGGTAGCTAATGTAACAACATTGGATTTTCAGTGTCAGTTCTCATAGATTTTCTTTGATTTTAGTAGAGTTTCCTTTTAAATATGCCGAAAAGTTGTGTTGTGGTAGGCTGCCATTAACATTGATGTTCCACAGACAACATGCGATTGCTCTTCGAACTACTGAAAAGACAAACAAGCCCAGATAGATGTGATAACTGGCCAGCTGATGCTTGTCAATGCTTGCGACATTGGAGTCCTTTAAAATATTTAACAATTTGTTCAGATCATTTTGGAACTGTGAGGAAAACATTTATTATGATATTGATGGAGCTGTTAATGGTCACATGACCACAAGTTGTGAATAGGTTTGTGCCTGCCCTCTGGAGAGATAGGGATAATTTTGCAATTAGAGCTTCCCAAAACTAATGCCCACATATACCACATACGTTTTGTGAAAGCATTAACATCACTTCCTCTTTAATGGCTTGGTGGGAATTTCCTTAGATAACAAAGTCTCCACTTATTCCATGTAACTTTACACCCATCAGGAACAACTCTGACATCCTGCAAAACAAAAAGAGTATTAATTTCACACAATGGAAAAATAAAAGAATAAAACAGAAAATGACTTCTTGTCATTTAATATTCTCACTTCACAATATGGAATCAACAGCACTAAACCTTTAGAATATCACCAACTTCAATCTATTATATGTAAAAAATAAAAAATAAAAAATAAAAAATAAAAAAAATTAAAAAATAAAAAACATTAACCAATTTAATTTACAGCTACCTATCAGGGTAGCAGAAGTTCTTGATCTCGATGCCCCAAAGCTATTTTCCAAAATATATAGATTATTATCTAAACTAGAAGACTCAATCTATTTTCCAACTTCAAAAAGGGAGGCTGACTTATCCAGTAACTTTAATCAAAATGGTCACAAATATGTTCAAACACCTTTGTAATGTGTACAAATTCAAACATGCAAATGACACAATTCAAAATTCATCATAGAACTCAATATACAGAACAAAGGATGTTTAGGATGGGTCTGTCACAATCAAATATTTGCTCACACTGCACTGAAAACACGACTGACAACTACTTCCATGCCTTGTGATCTTGCACATCTGTCCGCAGGTTCTGGCTTCAGGTATGTGAAGACATGTCAACGTGGTTTAAATGTAATATTCCTGCAAAACCCACACTGTGGCCTGCTAGGGTGACTTGGATGAAATTAACATGGTAATTACCTCTGCATGCATAATCCTCATAGTCTCATGCATTCAAAGAAAACTATCCTTAGTGAATTTGAAAACCAAAAAAAAATCTGGGCATTCAGCAGTTAGGAAACCTCTTAAGCCGGATTTATGCTTGCGTGACTTCTGAGTGCGGTCGTTTACGCCATAGTTGACGCTGGTAAGTTTGCTTTCATACTCGAGGATAGGGGGTACACATCGTTTTGGTGATGTGTTGCAGTTTCTCCTCCTAATCTGAAGGTGGCAGCAGGGGTGGTATCGGCCAGTAAACTCACCAGGTTGGAGTTCTTTTGATGGTTCACTTCAGTTTGATAAGTATTTTCTGTTTTAAAACAACAATGGAGTCCAGTATGGTTCAGTGTCTTTATTAGCTTGTGGAAGATAACGAAGAAATCATTCGATCAGCCTCTCATCAACTTGATCCACTGGTTATTGTTTTTAAAAACGGTGGTTATCACACAAATTCGGCGAGAAGATCTAGATATCCGGCAACACGTGATCCCAAACCGACCAATCACAAGGGAGTACCCCCGCGTAACCGTCTGCAAGGCAGGTGCACGTCAAGCCTCGGTGGAGCTATGCCGAGCCTACGGCGGTTACGCAAATGCTGCGCAACCATAAATCTGCCTTTACCACATCAGCATTGAGAAAATGTCTGCCTCCTCAAAGAACCAGTTAACTGAATTTAATTCCCTCTTGTCCCCTGTGATTAGCTCCATCACTTAGTGTAGGTGGAGGATTGTGACCTTATCGCTTTGGGGGTTGGATATTGACAGGGGCTGCCTTCTGGCTGCGGGTCCCTGGCGGTTCCCTGTGGTGGGGATTTGGACTGCTCCGCTGTGGGTGGGCGTTGGCCCTTGGCTGGACTGTTCTGGGGTGGGCTGGGTGGGGGTTCTGGTGCCCGAGGGTGGGCCACTCTTTTGGGGGTGGAGGGGTTGGTTAGTGCCAGGGGTTCTGGGCCTGACTGTATGTGCTGCCACGGCGTGGGTTGGTACATGCCCGGTGTCTCCCCGGGGCAGGAGGGGTGTAGGGGTATAAAGGGAGGCTGAGTGGGACTTGGTGGATCGTAGAGGGAGAGACTGAGAGGTTTGTGTGTGCCTGTGTATGTGTAGGCGTGTGTGTGTGTGTGTGTATGTCTGTTTGTGTATATGTGTCAGGATGAGTTGGACATAGGTGTGTATGTATGGAGAGATCACATGGTGGTGGGTCATGGATCTGGGCTCTCCCACTGTCCTTCTTCCCTTCCTCTCCTTCCCCCCTAGACATGTGGTGGGTAGGTGCCTTCTGGGGTTGGTGGTGGCTCGTTGGCTGCGATCGCTTTGTGGCCCAGTCATGGGGGAGGCTGCTCTGGGGGCCCACCCTGGGAAAAGGGGTGCCTACTGCCGCCAGTGGCTCACCTTCTGGAGGGAAGTTTGCAGAGGAAGTGGGAGTGGATGGAGGTGAAAGTTACAGCATCAGAGTTAAAGATGAAACTCCCTATGTTGAAAAAATATATTTATTTCAAACAAAATAAGATCATTCTACGTACTTAACATCATCCAGGAGCAGCTCAGATTTACTTTCTAACACTGAGCCACAGGGGAGTAAGGCTCTCGATTTCACACAGTACATCTCATCTCTGGGTACCAGCAGGTAATTATACAAAGGCACTACCACCAGACTGTCACTCAATGGTCCAATCCAGCACAGCTGAAGGACCAAATAACAGGACAGACAGAAATCAAATTTTCAGCAATACAATACATACCAAACAATCCTCAAAAGACCCTTGAATGACTGCAGGCGCAAAGGATCGAGCTGGGTTGATACCACATCCCATGTAGCTGATCTGTGAACCACATCAGAGGAAACGCTGCATGCTTTTCTGGCTGTATGTCAGCAGATTGAATGGAAGGCTGACTTACAGCCATTTCAAGCCAATCTACTGTCAGGCCTTGGAAAGATGCAAGAACACTACCAAATTAATGACAGGGGAAAAAAAGGGATGTTTTGATTTACTCACCCCAGCACGGTGTCCCAGCCATATATAGAGTCCAACTGCCAGAGGTGCAAACCTGCCAGCATTGTGCCTTTTGTCTGTGACTGCAAGCACACACAGGATCAGCTGGAGGGTGTGCAGGAGTTCAAAGCCAAAACTTTGACAGGGGCTGGTTCCATTTAGCTGAGACAAAGAAAACAAATATTTGCCTCTTTTGTTCCTGTTAGGTATTATTGGGTTATTCTATGTCCCACATCTGCTGATTTTTCGTCAGAGGAAAAGAAGGAAGAGGAAAAAATAACCCCTTGCTCATCATTTCTCTGGCAACTAAGAATGCTGCAAATACCAGAATTTGCTGTATTTAGCTGTCTGATTCAGTACTTTAATCACTGCAGAGGTCAGCACAAGCTTTCACACTGTTAAATCCCACACGAGAGAGGGCCTGCCATAGTTGCACAGCTTCCACACATATTTCAAGTAATGAAAATTTGACATTTAAATTAAACAGTAATCACTAGTAGACAGCAAATAAGGCAGTTTTAAAGACTGGAACACAACTTTCACAGAAAGCCAGATCAGGATGAAGCTAATTCCTAAAATGCTACCCAGTCTTAGCATCAAACGCAATTTGTTACAATGAGCATTACTTATTGGAAATGCATGCATTCACCCTCACCTTGTTAACACCAAGTGAATCTGTGGTTTCTGGTCTAAGACCATACACAATGGCACTGCCTGACACTGCACCCAGTATCTGAGCTATCATGTAAAGGGCAGCTCTGAGGAGACTCATCTGGTAGCTGGTCAGCAGGCCGAAGGTAATGGCCGGGTTCAGGTGAGCACCGCTAATATGACCGCTTTGGGCCAATGTGGCGACAACTAACTCAAAGGCAAATGCCACCTTTACCTCTTGGTCAGGGTAAGACTTGTTTTTGTCCCCCTACTGCAGCAGAGAGGCCAGTGAAGACCAAAATGATCATTTCCAGACATTCTGCCAGAACTGCCCTCCAAAATTCTAACGTTTTAACCTCTGACATGGCTGTTCAGACGTCAGCTCCATGCAAGCTAACAGAGTTAATGCGACATTTGCGTGACACACATTACACTAAGATACAGAGATATGGTTTTAAAAGCTTCCTAGCTTGGGGCCTTGTAAATAGTCAGCTCATCGACCTAGCCTGATCAGGAGCAGCTGAGAGATTTGCAATTTAACCAGTGAGAATATGTTTTGTACTTTTCTAGTTTAGCTGAAGGTGGAGCTGTTTTTTTTTTTTTTTTTTTACTGTTATTCACAGCTCATTTAGGAGCACACCAAATCATTATAGTGAAATATTAACCCAATGGAAAAAAGCCAGAATGAAAAAAAGTGTGTTTTAATCAACAATCTGAGTGCTTTAGATTTAAAAAGAGCTGTAATACCAAACAATACACACATGTAGTCAGTAAAAACTTGCAAATATAATTACTTAGGATTAGAATATGCTATATTTCTAATTCATTTTTGATGTAATCCATCCTGCAATTATGGAATGCGTTTTTAATATTTGGCTTAACTCCAAACAGGTTTAAGATCTCATGTGTGAAGGACACATTCACTGCCACAGTCGTAGCAAAAGGTTTTCCTGTCTTTCAGTCTGCTTTCTGTCCTGACCACTTTCAGTCCACTTATTCTATTCTGAGCATGTGTCACGCAGAGCTCACTGCGCTGAAGTTAACATCAGTCATTTGCCACTGTGAAGGAAATGGACCTTTTGAATTCTTGACAAGGAAACGAGGCTCCCATTCTGCTTTGCCTTGTGAGGGAACTGGCAGGTTAAAAGGTCACGCTGCTTCTCCTCTTCCTCTTTCTCCTCCTTCCATGTTTAGTTAACCAAGAGTTACTACCTCAAGTTTTTATTTAGTTCTACTTTTTAACTGGTAGAACATAAATCCATATCTATAATCTTACAGCTTACCAGCATTTGAGCCCCTACACTTGCTTAATAACTTAGATAAAAACCTTAAATCTAAGCTTCCCTTTTGTGAAATATTTGTAACTTAGAAAAAAAAAATGCTCTAAAATTTGGGATTTTTTTTCACCATTTGGGCGTGAATGAATCTTTAGAAAAAAGAACAAAAATAAAAACGATTTACCTCTTGAATATGAAATTTAAAGAGGCAAATATTCATTTCCGTAGTTGACCAAGTAACTTTAAGGCAACTGATTACACAGCTGAAGATATTATGTTAAATTTACATGGATGCTGATAATATTTTCCTAACCCTAACCAATGAGATTTTAGCACACACTGTAAACCCAACAATGCTTCAAACCTCAAAATAAGCTATAACCCAATCAGGTCACTCAAGTTATCAGAAGAATATATTTGAACTGTTCCAGAATTAGATCAGTGTCCTCACATACTCACAGTTACTGAGGTCCACTTCTCTGAGGCAAGCGGCTGCTGACCTGAGATCAGTTACAACATTCATAGCTAAACTCAAAACATCCCAACCCTTACACTTCATAAATGTGTCTGCATTTTTATGTGTATGTGAACTTCTGTAGGTGTGTGTTTATGTCTACCTATGTGTATGTTTGTGTATATTAATTCATGAATGTGTTATATAACACTTGCCTTCATATATTTGTCATTTATTATGTACAATGGGTTTCCATCCTACGAAGTGCACTATATAACTAAAGCTGACATTGTCAGGTATGTTTTAATACCTAATATATCCAAATATCCGATAAAAACAGAAACAATTTTGTGGCCTAAAATAAGTTTAGATACCACAGGGTTAGATGTTCTACAAATTTAAATGTGCTGCTAGACAGAGATGAGGTTAGTTTAACAAATTCAACAATCTCCTCTGATGCCTCTTCTGTCTGATAATCACTAGTTCTGGGAAATGTTCATGAATTGCCTTGAGACTATGTTCTGGTATGTACTTATTTCTGTCTTTATATACACCAGAAAAGGGAAACGTTGTACCTTTAAAATAAACTGATTATAGTGGAACAAAATAAATAAGAAGTAAACAAATTTTTGCTAAAAACATCTGGCTGTGGTATGATTCCTGTATTTTTTTTTTTCTTGAGGCAATTCAGTGATTAGAGTTAGCCTGTTGGAAACTTTTTGGAGGAAGGTGATTCTCAGAGTTCAAAACAAAAATATCATACTTACCCACAAGTCTAGTCTTTTAGAGGCATGAATGCAATGATGTAACAAGGTTCAACTTAGCCATTTCAGATTATTTAATCATGCAGAAATGGAAGCAAGTCAAGTACATAATCTGTATAAAGACTGAAGCAGAATGAAATGGTACTTACAACTTCAAAGGCTTTGCCTTCCAGGGGTTACAATAGATAAAAACATAATAGGATATAACAATGAATAATCAGCAAGTGGTACCTCAGAAAACAGTTGAGAAGCATGCTATATGGTGATATCTATAGTGTTTAGTGAATCCAGCTGAAAGTAGCAATCCAGAGTCCAGAGATTACAGCCCTGGTTACAGTTGTTCATTTGAGAAAAGACTGAAGCTGAACCTTTGGGATTTTCTTTAAATAAGGCTCCTGGTCACATATTATCTAGCCATTACATATCTTCCATCACACTTTTCGTAGAACTGTTCATGGTCTGTTACCACCACGATGATATCAACAGCTACTACAAGAAACACCACTAATAAAAAAATGGATTAATCTAAAAGTCTGCTACCCACTTTGGATGCTGTCTATATATGAGAATAGGTCAATGCTGGCTGGATGCTTTTAAATAACCTGTAAGAAAATAAAAACATCTTTTGAACAAACAGGCAAGTAGCAGAGAGGAGGAGTCAATACTTCCTGAGTTGGGAACCTCAAATTCTAGGAAATGGTCTTTCTTCGAAACCTTGAATACAATCGGCATCAATGCGAGACTTTAAAGGTCCATAAAATTGTGCTAAAAGATTGACTGAAAACAGCTTCCTGGAAAACAGTTGTAATATATACTTAAAATTTCTAATCAAAATGTCATTTCCAGGGTGGGACTGACAATCCTGCTTGTCTTATGTGTTTATTTGGCTCCATAAGAATAGTAGTGTTGATGGTATGTTTTAGAGTTGATGATTGAAGAGAAAAAACCCCAACGAAACAAGAAGGAAAACAGACTGATGAAGGGTGGGGGATCAATGTACATGCAGCTTAAACAAACAGCACACTTAAACAGTGATAAGGGATGTCACTCACATAATGTTGGTGGAAACTGGGGGCCTCCCTAACCAACAGAGCCTGGAAAGGAAAGCTGAAGTAACGGCACACAGCAGTGTGAATCAAAAGGTTTCTAATTATTGTTTGTAAATGTTAACTCCACATAACTGCTCTACATAAATTTAGCTATCAGACTTTGACATTTAGAGGCTTGATAATCATCCGTTTAATTGATCAGAACATATTATACATTTAAGAAGGGTACCCTCAAATTGAGGTCAAGGCTATTATAATTTCATTTAGTTTATTCACAAGTCATAATTTCCAAGTGCAGGAAACAGACAAACAGCTCAGAAACTGAGTTCAAAACAATTTGCATGTATCTAAGCAAAAAAGACGAGGGAAAGCAGAAGAAAACAAACCAAGACTGAGCTGAAGCCTTGAGCTGGCAGCACTGGAGCTGGCAACATAGACAAACTAATAAAGAGACTATGTGGTCAACAAGCAGGTGGTCAGTACTGTGGAGCTAATGTGGGAATACAGAACAAGTGAACTGGTGATTGTGGTGCCTTGTGACTGTGAATAGTAGGAGAGGCTGAAGTTTGGGCATGTGGGAGTGACATGAGTTAGATCTTATCATTCAGACCACATTAAGACTAAGTGTAGGCTACATATGGCCAAGTTCTTTCAGCTCTGTCCCTGGCTACATTTTAGGCTACATCTTAGAAACAAACCGGTATCCCTGGTGTAAGCAGTTCATTTCTAGTTCAGACAGGGGCACAGAGTGAAACACTGCCTGTAGCCTCATAACAACAACAATTTTGGTCTTTGCGGATGTGCATCTGGAGCAGTTGCTACAGATTTGAAGACATGTTTCATTAGTGAACGTGAACCGACAACCATAAAGCCATCCCTTTGGGATCAGATCACCTCTGATGGATGGTAACACCATGTGTGAATTGGTGCTTTATGAACATGTTTTCATCTCATTTTGTAATTTGGATTTAAGCTGTTGTCTTCTTTTTTGATTGTTAAAGCACTTTTTTCTTACAATAACAAAATAATACAAATGGTGAACCAGCTTGTCCCTGTTGAAGTGCAAAGCACATTAAATTTAAAGAGGGTTTTAACAAACAAGGCAGGCATGAAATGATGAAGATTATGCATCCATAGTACTGTTTTTTTAAATTTTGATGCAACAAAATGTTGCAAAACTGCACATGTTGCCACTGTGCTTTTTATCAACATGACTAAACAAAGGGGCGTGGCTGTTAATTCTACAGACAACAACAGATCATAAGGTTATCAGACTCTGGGGAAATCTTTACAGCTTTTATGGCAAATGGCTGTCTTACCAGTTAATACGTGAAAGCTTACATTTTCCAGATACTAGTGTGCGTGCTGTATTTTTTTTACTATTTACCTGGCAAAGATTACAATGACATACAGCCATTGTAATCCTGACTCATCATATTACAAATCTCAGAGAAACATTTTGGGATAATCTTCTGGAATGCCCACAACACTGAACTGTCCAAGTGTCCTTAAATGCACCCTAAGTCAGTCATAATATCCTCCTGCTAAGTTAATATGATTTCAGCCACAACCCTACATAAAGTTTGCATGCTGAGAGCTGCTTTTATTTATTAATTTTTTGTGTGTTTGCTCTTTTTATAGTGCCCCTAAAGCTTAGTGTTTACCCTTTCCACTTGTCAACATCCAACTCAGAAGCAGGTTCTAAATTTTTTTGCAGAGGAACCTCCAGACCCTTCATATCAGATGCACAAGCATAATACTGCACCCAGATAAGTGTCAGAGAAATCTCCTGTTCTGACTACCTCTTGACTGCTGAAGGAAAACTAACTAAAATGTTTGTTCCTATTGTACAGCATTCATTGCTATTGTATGTTGCATGCACAAGAATATATCATTTTGTTGGATAAGTCAAGGATTTAATCAACATTTAACAGCCCCAGATGGCATTAATACCAAGAATTTATTTAGCTAAGTTGATTTTTCTTATGTCTTATGTTTATTTTTTATATCTAATCTAACCACACCAAATGACCATGTAGCTGTATACAGTGTTGGTCTGCACTGTATGTTTAAATTCTTCTGCAGTCTGTAAGTATACTATTTTTTTCTGTTTACAGCAATAAATGTAAGCTTTTTATTCTTGGATGGTAGTTTTATAATAATTGCAGAGAGAAGAAAAGTTAAATATATAAAAAACAACAGAAGAGTAATGATTTCTCAATGAGTGTTTTATTTTACTTAAAAAAGTGAAAGACATTTAAGTGCACGCACAATATATTATCCATAAGAAATAAAAAGTGATAAAGATACATTGAAATATACAAAAATGGCTCAACATCGAATACTGATAAAAAAAAAAAAAAAGAAAAATCACCACACTGCGTTGTTTCAACTCCAACTTGTATGCTTGAGATGCAGTCTGGATAAAAAATTTGTGCATGGGTCAATATAAAGAGTGAGTTAGAAAGCAACACTAGCTGACCCGTAGAAAACAATCCTCATTGGTATTTCAATGTAACACAAAAATGCTAAGTTCTTACACTACAAGAACTTTTGTTTTCATTTAATTCCTTTACAAGAGCATAAACATGTACACTGACATTAAATGTTTGTAATTACTACTACTTCGACGTCATCTCCACAGTTGTAGCATCGTTGCCTCCGTTAACATCGTAGTCACCCACTGGGCCACTGACCAGGACTTTCATACGCTCTGGGAAGTCATCCATTTTGGGAGCAAGCAAGAAATCATATATGAGGGCTGCTGCCACACCGCCACACATTGGACCCACCCAGTACACCTAGAAAAGAAAACCAATCAGCTTCTGCAGAGTTATGTGCAACCTGTCACTATAACATAAAAAATTAACAGGATTAACACAAAGACTGGTTAAAAAGCTTTACTTTGGTCAATATCTCATTCAGGCTGGAAGTTAAAAACAAAAGACTATGACTGATTAACTTGTGCAGGTGGATTCATGTGTAATGAAGTCATCTGTTTTGGAGTTATTGAATTATTTAAGCTTGAAATATAATATGCATGCAGGGTTACATGAGGTATGTGTAAAAAGCATGTGCGCTTCCACTTCTGACTTACCCAGTGGTTTGTAAAATCATTTAGGATCAAAGCTGGACCAAAGGAGCGAGCAGGATTGATGCCACAGCCTGTGTAGCTGATCTGTAATCACCAACAAAGAGACAACAGAAGAGAATATGTTCAGCTACATGGTCTGGTGGTATGATAGAATCTGGCTGGGGTAGAGGGTATTAGGTAAAACTATTCATGAAATTCAGTCACTCTGAGAGCTTAGTCATGTTTACTGCTGGTTCACCACACTGAAATGCACTGTACCTAATCCTAAGTAAACATTGCACTGTTTTAGGTTTGCGTGTATGGTACAACTTACAGCTGCCAAATGTCCCAAGCAGACCGAGAGGCCAATGGCCAGGGGTGCTGAGCCGGTGACATCACGCCGTCTTTTATCAGTCACTGCAATAACACACAGCACCAGCTGGAAGGTTGCCAAGAGCTCTATGCCCACGCCTTGGCTGGGAGTGACACCACTCAGCTGTGAGAATTAGGAAGAAATGCAAAACAACAGCACTCAGTCAGTCTATGTCAATTAGATGGATAGTTTCTCATTACCACTGGTTTCTATTTAGCAGAGATCCCTAAGTACTGCTTCAGTTATTCAATTAGGAGTTATTAGGTTTTGCCAGTCTCTTGCAGTTTGGTCAGAAGAAAGCTCTTGGTACTTGTAACAAATAAGATATAGCATATTTTCATGCAAAATAAATATGAAAACATTTCAAGGGGCAGACGTTGCATACTTTCAAGTCCAAGTTATTGCAGCTCTTGTAGTGTAGTGTGATTTAACTATGTCTAATTAATTATTAACAATAAGCATTAAACAAATTTCCAAAAAGCAACAGGTTGCACAGATTCATCACGTAAATCTCCACAGATGCTTCAGTTGTAGTTGTTAAGACACCTGACTGTAAATGCACCCTTCTGCATCATGTTGTAATTAGGGTATGATTAAAAACAAACAAAAAACAAAACACTGCATTTTAAAATATATCTATGACTGTGCTTTGTCAACAATGGCTATATGAAAAGTTTACTTACAGAGTTGAGTCCCAGAGCAGTAGTGTTACTTGGCCGTGCTCCATACAAAATGCCACTGGCCAGGGCTGAACCTAGCATTTGAGCCACTATGTACATAACTGCCTTGAGCACGCTGATCTGGCAACTAGCAAGCATCCCAAGGGTCACTGCAGGATTTAGATGGGCTCCACTTATATGACCTAAACTTTGGGCAAGCGTTGCAATGGCTAATCCAAAGGCCAAAGACACTTTCACCTCCTGCTCTGGATTGCCGTTGGTAGGGTGCCCAAGAGCTGTGGAGATGCTGAGAAAAATGAATAGGGTCATGCCAACCAGTTCGGCCAGAACAGCCCTCCAGAATTCCTTGCTCTTGAACTCTCTCATGGTGGTGGCTGTCTGACTGGGAGTTTGAGCTGGTCCTCTTCAAAGTGCGGGTACTCGTAAACAACAGCAACAGGCGGTATATATAAGGCCTGTGCTGATAATGGTCAGTGGGCGGGCTTTGAAAAAAAACTGAAAGAGAGGGCCACACTGAATTAATGAGAAATCCAAAAGACTGGTCTATCACATCCCTCCCTCTGTTTCCTCACCCTCCCTCCACCTCTCTCTGTCCTCCAGCACCTCTCCCACTACCTCCTTCTGCTAGACTCTGGTCTTTGGACTTTCTGTGAGTAACAGAACTGTATCTTTAAATAGCTGGATCTTAAGTAAAATTTTCCTCATACAAGCATGCAAATCTTAACAGCAGAGCCTCTTACAGAGAGCTCTTAGTCTTACCTCTTAATATGTTATCCTTATTTCAGCACTTAAATTTCAATTTAGTTCATTTGCTGCAGTAGCCACAAATTATAGCTTTTCTGTGGAATCTATGCTATGGATCGCTGACAGCACAAGGGGGGAATCAGATAAAAGACAACTCCCAACCATTTCAGGTCTCACCCTTCTCTCCATTGGCCAGCAATATAATCTTTTACAAAACCACTCAAACAGCATCCCACATATCAGGTCTCACATTCTCTATGTGAGAGGAAGTCTTTTCAATTTTTAGATTTTTATTTCTAATAGATAGAGCAACAGTAATTCATTAACAGGAAGGATGTTCTTTACATAACTATTACCTATATTGTTGAGCAAGGACTGAAACATTAACTCTGTGAAATGAGCTGCTTGTTGCACCTGGACCCCAACCCATGGACACTTATAACAAACTGCCACCAAACATTTTCTTTCTCTGTTGCTTAATGTATTTGCCTTTTTCAAAACTCTATTTCTGATTATTTTTATCTCTTTATTTTATCTTCTCATTAGAGTTCAGTTCTGACTGTATCTCTTCAGCATCACAGACAGAGAAGGGAAAGTCTTTTCTTAAACAAACGTATTACCCTTTAATTATTAACCGTGTCAGCTTGTACTCTTACAAGCTTGGCCCCATATTTATTGCATTAGGAGAGCCAGTGGAGAGAGTGACAGAGCCAAATGAAAAAGTATTGCTTAAAGATGTCTTGCAGAACACTTAGTCATGCTTTCAGACCTTTAATGACTAATGCAAAGCTGAATGTACATTAAGAAAATTGATCATTTTCAGGAATTTGTGTGTTTAGTGTTGAGTTAGTAAGCATGGGTTGAACCACTGATGCAATTTTCAGTTTCATATGTGTAATTTACTGAATAATTGTTTGTAATACTAGACAGAAATGGACAAGTGTCAGGGAATTCCACTCATTTAAAAACTAAGTAACAGAGTGAATTTGTAATTTGCATCTTGCACTAAAATATATTTAGGATATTTCTGTGCATAAAGGCAAATATATGACTAAACTGTCATACTTTATCATATTTTGACAACAATACAAATCAAGCTTACACCATATGTATAGTCCAGTGGTCTGCTTTGCTTGGAGTCACATTTTCTGTGGTGCTGCTTACAACAGTTACAGTTTGATTTAGACGTACATATATTTATTGAACCACCGTAAGGCACAGGTCCAGCAGACATATGATTGTATTTTTGTATTTATACATTTTGTACAACTGCCATTTGAATTTTAAACTCAGTGTGCCCAGAAAGAAATAAAAGAAAAGCAGAAAAAAAAACGACTTAGGCCAGCAAAGGCTGTTACCATGTATCCATCCCAAGGTCTGTTACTGATCAGGCTAATGATAAGCCAAAATATTAAATGAAAATGCTTGTCAAGACTACTTAAACCCCTCTATGGCAACCTATAACAGCAATTCTCTGCAAAGTCCCCACGTTGGTACTGGCAGGATGAAGCTACTAAGTAGCATTATGCTGATGCTGGCAATCTAGTGGATGAAATGAAAACTATGGCATCCCTGTGGTCACCTCTAAATAAGGATTGTACCCATATTGAGAACTTTATGATAAATGCATTGAAATAGGACTTCATCTGTACTTGTATAGTGTCACTAACTTAACCAATGAGTTTTGTTCAGCTTCCCTGCTTTCAAGTAAAAACCCAGTGTGGAGCTTTTATACTTTGCAGCAAAATGACAAAGAAGTTGTTAAAATATGATATCTAACTAAATTGCTTTGTGCGTCATTGTATTTATCCTAAAAGTTGTAATAGAGAGTCATTCCGTATGTACATGTAATTGGTTTGACATTTAAGTTTCATCATGATTGTTAGACTCAATGTGCCAGAAACCAGCATGAGACACGCTAGCTCTCTCACTGACCAGTATCTGCCAACATTAACCAGTTTAATAGCCTCTACTGGTTTCTCTCTGTATAATATATATATATTTTAATTAAAACAAGTTCTGATTTTAAGTATTGCCTTAAAACAGCTCAAAGGCCATTTATATAAATGTGATTTATGTTAATGAAAAAAAATCAACTATGATTGAGTTTTTATGTTTCAACAATAGATGCTTTTTTCTGCATAATTCCTTTAAAATGTAAAAAATTCTTTTCATAAAATGTGAGAAAACATTTTAGTAGAATACACTTATTTTTCATAATTGTCAGGTCCAGTTATTGATATGGTCTAAAAAGTCATGACAGTCAAATAACTGCAGCTCTGACAGTAGCCTGTTTATTATAGCATTAAGCTAACAGCACAACTGACCCTGCGGAACTGGTTTAGTTTACATCTCAGGACTACACCCTTTATGAATACATACTACATGAA